>NC_041395.2:94305082-94634249 GCF_900747795.2 Erpetoichthys calabaricus
TAAAAAGCATTTTTAAATCATCTTTTTTAAAACAGAAAAACTGTCTATGTGACTTCAGTTACTGATTAATTTACTCTGTCAAATTAACTTGAGAGAGTTAACTTCATCTTGTATATTTTCCCCTTTTACATGTCTGATAGTTACGGAGCTCCTGAGGGGATTTGGCTTAATTTTTTTTTTCTGAAACTATCTTGTGTGCACCACTTAATACCACTTACCATAGCCTGCGCAGAAGGTACTTTAAGGTCGCACCAGATACTATTGTGTGTGATCCGCATGCAATCTGTTGAGCACCAGATACCATCACGTGTGACTTTACATCATTTTCTGTGAACAGGACATATCACTTAACAGTTTGACATTACATATGCAGTTACACTTCACAGAAATAAATATTGGCAAGTTTATACAAGTAGGCAATACATTCAAGCTAAGGTCCTTGGATCTGCAAAGCAGCAGCAGTAAGCAGTAAGAAAATGACATTTGTTAGCTAACTACCCGCATCTACTTACTAGGTCACAACCGGCTTCTTACGCCCACAAGTAATGAAAGCAATTCATATTTTGCATATTGATTGCCCAATGTGGGTACACTAATTTAATTCTCTGGTAAACTTGGCACTTTCCCTTATCTACACCAATGGACTGTAGTATTTAACATGCATTCTAAAGAGTAAAATCTAATCAGGCCACTTTAATTGTCACCGTTTTCTGACAAGAGGTATATGCTCTTGTTAAAATGAGATGATTTTTGCCTGGCTAAACTTGAATAGCTGTGTCAAATCCACTAGCTCATGTGCTAGTAAGCCACTGCAGATGATTCAAAATGCTATAGCATGTCTTGTGTTCACCCAGCCAAGGTGGGCACATGTCACTCATCGATACAGGGCACTCACTCACTCCCTGTAGAGGCTGTGTGTATGCGTATAGCAATGTATGTGTGTGTTCATCTTAAAGTGCAACAGTAGACCAACCCGATAACGAACTTGACGAGAACACTTAACCTTGAGGGAAAACAGGTAAAGGGTAAGTAGAGGGAAATACTACGATAATACACCAGTGTACATGGAGATGTCAGATTCCTCATAACTGCTTAGTATATCTTTGCATTTTACTCACCTAGGGTGTTTCTTGGTGAATTTATGCTCCATTTGAACAGCTCCATGAATATGTATAGTGCCATAAATAAAATAAATATACCATCAATAGTAAGAACTGACACGGATATTCTTCAACATCATTACTTTGTGACTAAGTTCCTGGTGCATTTGTATCTAACACAACTGTTTGCAACATCTTATAATTAAAATTTACAAGTCATAAAGAACTAGTCTAATAAATATCAGTTTAATGGCGTATTGGGTGGCAAACTGGAATTAAAATAGATAATGAAGGGCAGACCCTGCTCTATTAAGTGAAATTCACTCAATGGCGGTATAAAGTAAAAAAAGAGTGCAAGCAAAGATAAAATGAACTTTTTAGTTACTGTTACTTTTATTTTATTAATAACCATATGCAGAAAGATGCATTTAGAGCTGTGGGAATAAAAATAGCTCTTAACAATTTCTGAGTGGTGGCATTTTTAACATTAGTTAAAGCTGATAACATTTTTGAGGAAGGGTTATGTTGATTTAGGTTAATTATTGACAGATACATTGTTCCAAATCAGACGTTCTTGATAGATACTGTAAACAGATAAAATGTTTATCGGCCTTTTATTCCCGTAATTTTTTATTTCTTTTGATACAGATTATTTATATTAGCTAATTTCTTTTCAGTCATAACTCTAAACTGTGTTACAGTAAGCTTATGTTGTCCTTGAAAATATTTGTATGTGTTAATAATTTACTGGTAGTGTTGGTCAGTGACTTTAACAGTAGGATGTTACAGCCTGTTTGACATGGACTGAAATGATCTAATCATCTACAATTAGAATGTCAACTGAGAAAGGCTCCTTTAAGAAAGGTCATCTTTTTAAATCTCTTTGGGAGCCTCTTGACAACTAATGAAGATCCCAGTAGTTATGGGACCACATGATTGGCCACTTTTTCTCTTTACTATACTATAGTCTGTATAAAGAAGCACATAATGTTGCACCCGAGGAAGGTTCTGTGTTATTTAGGGTTTACCAGAAATCTCTTGATAGTTCCTTGCTCTTTAAACCCTTTAAAATATGAATTATGAGTTCAGGGAAGTAGTGCTAGCCAGTGATGTCTGATGGCACGACTTTGCAAAGTCTACTGATATCTCAAAGTCATCTTTAACCACAGAGGTAAGTTCTGAATGGCATACGAAAGGAAAAACTCCATTGCTGGATTATGAATAGATATACAAAAGTGAGAATTTTCAGGTTAGTTGGACTCAGGAAGATTATAGAATTACTGGTTGTTGGTTATTCTTACAGTATGTATTTTGGTTTTGTTTAATTTTATTTTTTGTTTTTGGTAGTGCTCCAATGATTGTTTGATATGATACCCAAAGATGGGGCATTAGCCTTATAAAATTATTTCCTATGTGTTTATATGTAAAGGTTGTGGCACTTATATTTGTGTAGTCTTTTGTCAAGTATTATGGTTTGTATGGTGAAAGTGTAACACTCAATAACAAAAGAAAAAACATTACAGTAAATATCCATCCATCCATCATCCAACCCGCTATATCCTAACTACAGGGTCACGGGGGTCTGCTGGAGCCAATCCCAGCCAACACAGGGTGCAAGGCAGGAAAGAAACCCCGGGCAGGGCGCCAGCCCACTGCAGGGCAAACACACTAGGGACAATTTAGGATCGCCAATGCACCTAACCTGCATGTCTTTGGATTGTGGGAGGAAACCAGAGTACTTGGAGGAAACCCACGCAGACACGTGGAGAACATGCAAACTCCATGCAGGGAGGACCCGGGAAGCGAACCCGGGTCTCTTAACTGCGAGGCAGCATAGTACAGTATAGTAAAGAAAATGATGCTTTACCAAAAAGACTCTCATATTTTATTCACTCTCTTTAAGGTAAATAAGACAACTAATGCATAAGCTGTTTTAAGTCTTAGTTGTCCTTGGTAGGCTGACATAAAGATGCGTTCTCCCTTTAGTTGACAGCATCATTCTCTGAGGACACTTTCAGACTACCTGTGCCTTTTAAAAAGCACAGAAACCTATTAACACAATAGTTACATTCTACGTTAGGCTGTCCCTCTGACCATCTGGAGGAGAACTGAAGCCAATATGTCTAATCATTTTGTCTGTGGTCTCTGGGTCACAGGACAGGAAGAAGTTGGGTCTCTTCACCTCTAGATGCCCTCATTTGGCAGTCCACAGCTTGGAACTTCTGGTGACCTTATAGGGCATGTCCTTCTTTGCTTGGCCTTTAGTCTTCCTTTTTGGATAACATCAGGACTCTCTTGTTCATTTCTGTACTGGCCCTGATGTCGTGAGGACAAGGAACAAAATGTGGCAAAGTGTAATAATGAACTGAATGGGTACAGTGAGCCACCCATTGTAAAAGAGTAGATTTGTAATACACTCACAAATAATTTCATGCAATTGTTGTTTTGCACAAACAAACTGTATATGCTATTTCTTTGAAACTGATTTTAATGTAATAATGTTATCAATTATACTTCTCTCTCACCATCTGGTCATGAAGAGAAGACCATGATGAAGACAACACTATCTCGGCACCCATACTGATGCATGCATATGGCCTGTTCCAATACTCCATTTAAAGGCCACGTGGTAGCAAAGCAAGCTAGACTGAAGATAAGCCAAGAGTCGCCTGATGCACTGCTACTTAGGCTGTAATGGTATGGTTTGTCAATATTCACATAGTATTCTGCTTACTTAATATTTTTGGACATTTTTATCAATAATACATTATTAAATGTGTCACTTAACTCCTGCCTGTTTCTTTACTCTGTCTAATTGCCTGAGGTTACAGATGTAGAAGGAAAAAAGGGAGAAAGTGCTAAAGTACCTGATCGGGATATGGGATTTTAGACATTTTATTAAGGTCTACATAATAAACAGTATAAAAGTGGAAAGTAGGGTCACCATAGGATCTTGCGTGATAAAACAGCCTCCAAATTCCCCAGATCTCAATTCGATCAAACATCTGTGGGATATGCTGGAAAAACCCATTCATGTACTATTCATGGAGGCCCCACCTTGCAACTTACAGGACTTAAAGGATCTGCTGCTAATGTCTTGGTTCTAGATACCGCTGGATACCTTCAGAGATCTTGTGAGGTCCATGCTTTGATGATTCAGAGCAATATTGGTGGCATGAGGGGGACATACACAATATTATGCAAGTGGTTTTAATGTTGTGGCTGATCGGTATGCACTATACTAAAAGTGTAGTACAAGTAAGGCTGAACCTTGGTAATGTGGACTGTTGGTGAATGGCATGTTCCCAATACAGAACAAAAGGGACACAGACCAGGAGCCTCATGCATAACGCTGTGCGTAGAATTCGCACTATAACATGACGTAAGCACAAAAGCCGAAATGTGCTTACACACAGAAAAATCCAGATGCAGGAATCTGTGCGTTCGCCAACTTCTGCGTTCTTCCGCTACATAAATCCCGCTTAGCGTGGAAATAAACGCACGTGCACACGCTTGCTGTCTCACCCCAACTCCTCCCAGAATTACGCCTCTTTGAATATACAAATCAATATAAATAGCCCTTAAGCCCAGTGTTCTGTGAAAAGGCAATAGCAAAAATACGGGGAAAAATAGAAGAAATTCAGCAAATACCAAATGGAGGCAAAGAAAAACTTACTATTTGTTGGTTTAAACAGTTATATAAGGAAGCTGATCGAGTGACATAGCGTGTCAGAAAAACTCGAAAGCTCAAGTTCACAAAGTCGCACAGTGCCCAAAGTAAAAAAGTTGTCACATATCAAAGTTGGCATGAAAAGGCGACTCGTAGCCCACCGTCTGAGTGTCATATGAAAGCTTATTAGGGTACAGTGAAAAAAAAGGCACACAGTGTGAAAAAAGCACAAAATGTCAACTTTAATCTCAAAATTTCCACTTTAATCACATAGTTTATTTTGTCATTAAAATAGAACATCATAAACTTCATCTTAAAATCGTTTAATTTACTAGTTTCTCAAATCCCATCGTAACTAAAGTAGCACGTTAAATGCTTTATTGTGTACTAGCAAAATACCCGCGCTTCGCAGCGGAGAAGTAGTGTGTTAAAGAGGTTATGAAAAAGTAAAGGAAACATTTTAAAAATAACGTAACATGATTGTCAATGTAATGTATTTGATCTTATATGTGCTCTATGTGCCTGAATCACTACGTTCTCTTCCTCCGACAGGACACAGAATCCATTACGTTCGTAATATTACAGCTCTCTGAGTAATTCAAATACTGAGAAGTATACGTGATATTATTTTCATGATGATATGAGTTAAAGCATGTTACTAAACATGGGAACACGGTGGCGCAGTGATTGTTCATGTCTTACAGCAACAAGATGCTTGCTGCGCCAATGAAATGCTTTATTACAGAAGTACTGTCTTTTTCAAACGTACTAACCCCCAATTCCTGTCCTTACTTTTCTTTCTCCAAATACCCAATCGCCACACAATCAGCTCTGTAATAGACGTTAAGCCATCTGTAAGCTTAGAACGCCGATTTTTCAAAACTTTTAAGGAACATCGAAATATCTTCGTAATGTTTAATTATTCTATCCATCTATCCTTCTAGTGCCACGCCAGCCACAGCATGAAAACAGCGCAAGGCAGGAACAATCCGTGAACGGAGAGCCAGCTCCTTGCTAGCACTGCGGAACCATGTAGTTAAAGTTAGTTTTATCTGTATAATATAATCAACATATTTTGCTGCATTTAATTTTAAAAATGATATTGTCATCATATGTAAATACGCGCTTTGTAAAGTGGCTCTGGTTATGCAATATTATAACTGTATCATAAGTACAATTACCTCACGGTAACTTGCAAGTACAAACAGTTCTACAAGGAGCACTTAATGGACTGATTGAGTGCGTTTAGAGTTCTTGGGATGAAACTGTTTGTGAACCGCAAGGTCCGAACAGGAAAGGCTGTGAAGCGTTGGTCGGATGAGAGCAGTTTAAATAGCGAATGGCTGAGGCAGAGAGTGCTTGATGCTGTATACCGATAATTCTCTTTCCGATCAGCTGCTGTAGATCTGTGATTCACACTCAGATACGGTGATATAAATTCTCCGAGTGGTGCAGTGAGAGTAATATGGAAAAAGATGATCCGCTGTGGCAACCCCTAATGGGAGCAGCTGGAAGAAGAAGAAGAAGGTGCAGTGAGAGTAACAATGCTAAAGCAGTTATGGTATTTAGAATAGTTTGACCATTCCATGGACCATTATATTGTTACAGGTTAATTACAATCAAATGCATTAAATTTATGAATGATATGCGGTTAATTTCAGCGTATTTGATAAAGCTGCGTCGTGGATGTGGATCTAAGAAAGGGTAACCACACAGGAACAGTAGCACTGCTTTGACGCTGGGTGCCGCCAGTCTGCAAAAACGAGCGGAGAATTTGCGTACGACAGGGTATGAGGTACTGTGGAAAAGTGGGTGGCTTTACGCCAAGTGTAGGCTTTATACATCGCGATTTGAACGTGGAAACATTCTTACGCAACATTTCTGTGCGTACGCACCGTTTATACATGAGGCCCCAGGAGATTTGGAATATGTTTTAAGTGTTTAGCAAAAACATACCTAGCATGTGTTGTTATCCCAAAAAATAACTTATGCAAAATGCCAAAATGAGAGACAAAATTAGAAAAACAAAGAAAAGAAAGTAAGAGGCCAAAACTAAGACTAGAAACGTTTTCCTGAAAGAAAGCTTTTTCTTGCAAACACCCCTTTAAATCCAAAAAACTGGATAACGTGGACTGTGCCCCATCATTTTAAGTAGTGACAGGAGATGACCCCCATTCAAAGAATCACTGACAACACTTGCTAGCAATGGCCATAGAAACAATAAACAACAGATCATGTCCGTGAAAACAGCACACAAAATGGTGGAAATCACAGAAAAACCCACTGGCACCTTGAAATTAAAAAGCAAAACTAAGTTAAGAATACACTGCAACAGCATATGACAATTGGTGTCAGAAAATCTATTGTTTTTCCCAGTTCCATAGAAGTTCCTTTGTATAGTGCTTATCTTTTTAAACACAAAGATAGCTTTGAAATAATACACACTTTTTAACTTGCGGGGTGCTGTTTTTTAAAGATCATTTGTTATGCTGTGTTGATTTATCAGAGAGTATCTTCTTTATGGGTGTTGATTGTCCTGCTCATTCTGTAATTGTCTGTATTCAACTTACACTATATTAAATAATTATTTCTAATATTACTATCAAATTTTACAAATCTTCTTTATTCTAATTTTCATTTTGTTGATCTGTTGTGGCACTTTCTGCCACATCTACCAAAACCAGGCTGCTACTCCTGACTATGGAATTAGATGTAAGAGTGGTTCAAAACCTTGTCTTTATAGATGCACAAAGGCTCCATTTGTAAAGAGCGTCTAGCGGTGTCCTTGCATACGTGTTCCCGTGCAGCATGTTCAGGACTGTACACTATATACTGTATAAGTAAGTGTCACCTTTGAAAGAAGGTCAGTCCTAAATAACCTCATAGCAACACGGCTCACTTTGAATTACATGGTCAGAGGTAACAATTCTTCATTCTGTTTAAAAATCAATACAACCTTCAGATATAACTAACATTGGTAAACATTTACGGCAAGCTTTGTTTTTATTTAAAAATTGGCATGTGCAGTTCTTGATAAATGAAGCTTACCGTAACACTCCTCAGATAAGTTTTACATCTGAATTTCCGATATGAAGTTGGCTGATAAATTAGTTCAATATTAAAACTTTAGAATAAAAGTGGAATAGCTGGAATAAAAGTGATAAGCAAAGTTATTCATTTAGGCTGTTTAAAATATAGGTTTGTTTCTAAGTAGTTGGCAATTGCAGATTGAAAAATTAACAAATCCTCCAGAAATTATATTATTATATAATTATATTATTATAAAGATCACAGTATGGACAAGGAGCTTTAATATCTTAATCATTATAATGTATAATGACTATTGTTCATTTATCAATCTACAAGCAATTCAGACTTTGGAGAGCCTATGCTCTATCGCAGTGCCACTAGTCACAAGGCAGGAACTGATGGTGCACTGGAAGACAGAACATTGAAGGGCACCCTCACGTACACCCCCACACAGAGCCAATTTACAGTCACCAGTCAATGTTACCTTCTTACATATCAGGATACAGAAGGAAAACAGAATTCATGCATACTTGAAGAGGAGATGTGCACAAGCACCAGGCCAGGATTTGAATCCAGCTTCTTGGAGCTATGCATTGTGAGATGTTATAGCTATTGTAAGTAATAGAAATAAAATTTTCAAAATGCCTCTACAATACTGTGCACTGCACATTTTGGCCCAAAAGGTAAATCCTTCTGTCCTTGTTCTAAAAGCACTTTTACTGTCATGGGGAACTGGAGCCTAAGCAGCCTCAAATACAAGTCAGGAATGAAGTCTCAATGGGAAGTCAGTCCACTAAAAGATGTTTAACAGCATAAGTTGGACAATGAGAGGAAACCCAAATGAACACAAAGAGAAAGAAGAGTGCAGCTCCAGCAGAAATCCAAATGAGGGTTATGTGTTGTGAAGCTGTTTGCTGACAAAACTGCACACCATTTTATATTACAGTACTCCATATTTAAATAAGCTACAAAAAGGACAAGAGAACTTGAAGACACACCTAATACTCAACAACTTGTTACACTGCTTTTGTAATGCAGTACTGTGCACAAAAGACAACATGAAGAAAATGTATCTAACAATCAAAATTCACATGTCTTTTGCATAAACAACAGAATTTACATATAATTAGAATAAAAAAATGCATATTTAACTCAAATTAAAAATGTTTTAATTGGGCTTTGCTATCCTTATATATACATTCACTGGTGGGAATAATAATATCTTAGTAAATTATATTATTCAGACTATTTTAACCTTAGCTTAGGAATTCTTTTCAGTTAATATGTCAAAAGAATGTCATGCTGAGATTTAAAGGTTCTACTTTCAACTAGACTGATATGTAACTTATTCCGTGTATCTGCAGTCTTATATAAAATAATATTTTTACAATTTGTATACCCTTACTTGCTTCCAGTTGCACTCCAATAGTTTTGTTGAAGAAGATAACTTACAATAACAGATGAAATCTACAATTATTGCTCTCTTTGTAGTTTCAAACATTCCAAAAACATTTTCATTTCCTGAAGTGAAAAAGACAACTTTAGCCTTTCCTCATATTTTATACCCTACAATTAGGGAAATAGTCTTGTAGCTGATCTCGTTCATATATTGACAAGACCAAATCTGCACACACTTATTCTAGATGTAGACTCAGCTCAGCAGCGTCACATAGCTTAAGGATAACTTCTTCTAACTTTTACCCACTTATTGTAGCACAGGTGCTGTGTACCCCAAAATGCCATAAATGTTGTAATGTAAGCCATTCTTTTGCAGACAGCTTCTCATACTTCTAGCTACAGATTCCTTCCACTTTGCAATTATGTTGACTATTTTATGTGTAAAACTTTACACTTACCCACACAATATTAAAGGTAATTTCCTTAGTTTTCTGATTAAATTTCAAAATTTTCATTTTTTTTCTATAGGAATGTTGACAAAATTATTTTTAATTAACCTAATGTACTGTAGTGTTATCTATATATTTAGTCTGTTTAGTAAATATTCAGGTGGAACATTCATATTTAGAAAAGCAAATACTCAACACTAATCCCCACTGGATCACATTTCTTAATTCCAAAATGACATTTGGGTTTAAATGTTTACCCATTGATCCTATCCTCCACAGACTTGTTTTATTTGTACAGTATGCATGCTGCACTCTGTTAAACAAGGTGTCACCAGTATTGTGAGGTAAGCATGAATGAAAAGTTCCAACGATCTAGACCATACTTTTTGCTGTTTATTAGTATGGTTTAAATTTCATGGTAGTGCTGTGGTACTGATGCTAACTCACAGTAAGAAGACCAGGGTTTGTGTTTCATGTCCTCCCTGTGTGGAGTTTGTGTGTTCTTCCTGTGTCTGGGTGGATTTCCTCTGGGTGTTCTGGCTTCCTCCTACAGTCCAAAGACATGCAGGCTGGGTGGTTTGGCGATGCTGAATTGGCCCTATTGAGGGTGTGTCTGTGTGTTCACAGGACTGGTGCCCTGTGCCTTGTGCCCTGTGTTTGCTGGGATAGGCTCATCACCCCCATGATCCTGCTCAGGATTTAAGCAGGCTTAGAAAACGGTATGGTATGGTATGGTATTGTTTGAATTTCAAAGTTCTTCGAGATTGTAGTTGCAGTAGATTGTCGAACTGATTGATAGAAAACATACAGCATTCTACTGTAATACATATTTTAGTCAAAGTCAGGTCCCTAATATAATAAAAGTTACTTACTTTCCTGAAATACTTAAAAGACCTTTCCGGTGTTCATTTTTGTCCAAAATCTATCTTTGGCCTTTGCCTTCTGCCACTATGAATTATGCATCTCTGGATTAATTTTACTGTCCTGTAGGGAAGGGTTTAGACAAAACAGTATTGATGATACAAAAGCAAAGTCTCATCAAGCATTCTTATTTTAAACACTATAGATAGATAGATAGATAGATAGATAGATAGATAGATAGATAGATAGATAGATAGATAGATAGATAGATAGATAGATAGATAGATAGATAGATAGATAGATAGATAGATAGATAGATAGATAGATAGATAGATAGATAGATAGAACTGTATTTGTCCCAAGGGGGACATTTGATTTTTACAGAAGCTTTTTAAATAAATAATAAATAGATAGTGGATAAATAAGTTTGTAAATCAATCAATAAATAAATAAACAAACACACTTTGGTCTGAACAGAAAACAGAATGATTAAAAAGGAAAAAAAAAAGAAAAGAAAAAAAACTTTTGACTTGGCTGTCACAGTCAGAGTGAGATATAATACAGACGTATTGCTGTTCGTATACAGGAGCCCCAGTGATGTTTCTTGACCCACTCCTCCTGAACGATTTGTTGGCTGAAACTCCTCAGTGTTAGTGTGTCAGAGAGAGAATGGCAGGATTGTTCATAATGGCACTCAGTTTTGCTTTAATCCTCTCCCCTTTGGTATGACCTCCAGGGGGTCCAGCGTCCATCCTATACTGAGCCTGCCCTTTCAATTAGCTTGTTGATTCAGTGGGCCTCTCGTGAAGTGATTTTTCCAGCCCACCACACCACAACACAGAAAACCTGCACTGGCCATCACAGAGTTACAGAAGATGAGAAGGATGTCACTTCCCACATTAAAGTAACTCAATCTCCTAAGGAAGAAGAGACTGCTCTACCCTTTCTTATATAGTTCCTCTGTGTTCCAAGACCAGTTTAACATGTCATTAATGTGGACCCCCAAGTACCAAGATATAGTTAAGGATCAGGAATTCTGCCGCCCTGACGTTTCATACCAAGTAATAAATAAGTTGACTTCTTTTTGCATATAAATCCTTGTCCTGTCAGACTTTTTAGTTGACTTCTTATTGGTCACATTATAATGTTTTAAACGATTTTCCAGTAGATTTCTATTTAATCATTGACATTTTATTCTGTTTCATATCTACAGTCAAATATTATTTTGGTATCAAAGTACCCATTGCTTATGATTTGATTATGCTGGATACTGGAACTGCTTGCTATTCCATGGGAAGATAATTGACTTGTGTCAACATGCATGTGAGTGTGACACAATGCGGCTACTTGTGTTGTTCACCGTCTAGCTGAAAACACACCCAACAAACTAATAAAGTCTTACTGGAATGAACACAATACTTAGGAGTGGCATACAGTAAATCACAGCAATGATCAATTATTTCAACAGTACCTTTACCAAATAATTTTTATACCTCTTTATATTTACAATAAAAAAAGCTGTGTACTTTAATCATTCTGTTATACAGGATGACTTTAATAACAATATGCAGTATTTATTTCAGGTTCTAAATTTACAATAAGTACTCATGTCAGTTACTCAGTACTGAACTTTATAATCCATAAAATACCATATTGTGTCGCTACAACACAACAACGTCTGAAAGTGATAACATTCAATTTTAAAAGTTGATTAATGTAGATGTTATTAGCAGTAAGCACAGTCCTCACCTCCAAATACGGCACAATTCAGATTCTTAAATTGCTTTCTGTAGGCTGACTGGATAAACATTTTAATGTTCAGGATCATTTTTCTGGGATTGAAAAAAACTAAATTTGCCAGCAGGTATGACCTAAGACCAGATATGAAGGACAGTTAAGCAAGTGAGTGTTTCAAAAGAATGACATAAACTTATGAACTTCCCTCTAACATTGCAATTTTAATAACTCAATATTTTGTACTTAGATTATGGAGTGTCTGATTTCATAAGATTGAACAACTGTTATTTCAAAATAATCGTGACAGTGTAAACTGTTGGGTACTGTATTATAATATTCAGTAAACATCTGCTCACCATATGCTATTCATTTTATCTGGATACATTTTTTTAAAATGAAATGGTGACAAAACGATTAAAACATTTTCCTCGCAAATTTTCTAATTTGGTTCCCAGACTAGTCGCTCACTTCTAGAAGCTAAAATAAAAATTCAGATTTTTTCAATAAGAGGAATTTGTGATGGACAAACATCTCATGCATGAAGAGTTCCTGTCTTACGACTGATGGTACCAAATTGGCTACTGTTCCCTGTGACACTACAATGAAAAAAAAAACAAGTTAATAAAACAAATGCTGTAAATAAAGTGGATTTCATAAGTATTCAAAGCTGTTCACTTTCTGCACACTTTATTGTGTTATAGATTTAGTATTAAATGAATACATTTGCCATTTTTGTCCATTAATTTACACATAATTACAAACATGTTTTCAGAAAGCTTGCAAATTTATTACAAATCCAAAACTGAAATTGCTGATCCTTTACTCTGACATTTTAAATTGTGTTTCAGGTGTATCCTGTCTGCTTAAATTTTCCTGGAAATGTGTATAGAACTTGATTGGAGTCCACCCGTGGCAATTTTTATTGATTGGACATCATTTAGAAAGGCACAAACCTGGGTATATAAAGTCCCACAATTCACACTGCATGTCAGGACAAACCAATAGCTCACAACTTCCAGCAGTTGGCAGAGTGCCCCTAAGACACCGTCCAATTTGGGTGTTTGAACGTTCTTGTTATGGGAACTGTGCACCCACGCCTCATCATTGAATGGTTGATAGCAGCATCTGGACATCACAATGCCACTTTTGGGTGAGACCAGGACTTGTACCACTGTGTGTGGGCAAATATGTATGCAGTATCTAGGCAGTCTTGCAGTTTGCATGCACATTCTAATTTCAGTTTTTCTGCCACAATCTTCCCTCTACTGCAAAGGCTGTCTTTTCTTTTGCATTATATGCCATCTTCACCTGCCATTACCTAACTCTATACATTCAGCATATAGAGAAAACTGGACCTGACCACTAAATCCAGGGAGTTATCAATGCAGGGAAGTAGGTACAAGACTTTCCAGGTTTCATTATTGCTTTAAGACAACAGCAGTAGACACATACATTAACTGTCTGTAGTTTTCTTCTGTATCAGGACCATAGGCTGCTTTTGCCAGGGTGATTTTTAAATTGGGACAGCATCTCTAGTCGGGTTTGCTCAGTGTTCTATAGTTGCAATTGTTTAAGCTGCCACCCCCAGTTAAGATATAAAACTTGGCAATTAGATCCCAATGCCAATTGTGGGTTATGCCTAACCACAGCAACAACTCCAATTCTTCAGCCTTCCCCTTCCTTAAACATGTCAAGAACCCTGATTGAAGAGCCTATGTCCACAACCTGGAACAGTCTGCTCTGCATCCCACAAAGGTCTTTAGCACAACAGTACTGTATCCTCTTCTGAGTCCCATTACCATATGCACATGTCTAATACACATACTCTGTGAGCAACTGCCAACTTCTCACAATTTCACAAAAAACAAAGTTTTGCCTGTGCTTTACTGGAAGTGCATTTATTTGTGTACAAATTGGCAACAGAGAGAGCAGAATACCAGACATTTTGAGATAAATCAGCTTAACAACATAGCAGGCAAAAGATAGAATGTAATATATTAATAAAGTGATGACATGTTTGATGAACAAGGGTCTATGAGGGAGAAAGATGTAGTATGGGAGAGATTTTGCTGAAAGCAAAAGAAAACAAGACATACTGGCAGAAGCACAGTACATTGTATTGCGGGTGCAATAAATGACCTCAGCCACAGAGGGCAGTATTCACCATGAGTGAAGCAGTTGCAAAGTGCAAGAAAGAGACATAGCTGTCAGTGAAAAGGGGCAAAATGTTAGAGTAGCTAGTTTGTCTGTGAAATTTTAAATAGTAAAAGCTAATGCCCTGTTTGGTAATTTCAGTTTGCCAAAAATGGAAGCAAAAAGGAAAACCTCCATCTGGCAGATGTATAAGGGTTTCAAGACCAAAAGACCACCCAGCCCTGTCCAGGTAATCCACAGTACTTAAATGTGATCTAGTAATTCAAAATTATGCCATATGATCAATGGCAGCAGCATCCAGAGGCACCAGACCGATCCCTGTGCCCCCTCACCCCCACATCACTGATGTGCTCTGATCGTCACAGAAGAAATGGTCATGATTTGATATTTGGTCGCAAGCTCAGTGATCCCCTACTCACTTGTTCATTTAAGTTATGTTCGGGAATAGGACAATCACCAAGGGGGATCCTTTCTTCAAGGTCATTTATGAATTGTGGCATTTGCGCCGACATCGCTTAGGGGTGCCACTTACTGTCGAGCTGGCCCTGCATATGATGAAAGGTCCAAGCAGATTCATCACTGCGGTAATTACCTTTCAATCTTTCCAGCTTCAAATAACACTATAGTGTACTATGGTGAAATTTCAGTGGCACAGAGCACCGCCCTAGTATACTAAAAAAAATAAGAAATCAAAGTCCATCCATCCATCCATTTTCCAACCCGCTGAATCCGAACACAGGGTCACGGGGGTCTGCTGGAGCCAATCCCAGCTAACACAGGGCACAAGGCAGGAACCAATCCTGGGCAGGGTGCCAACCCACCGCAGGACAGAAATCAAAGTCAAAGGAAGTAATTATTTACTAGGATATATATATATATATATATATATATATATTAAGATAGGAAGCTCAGAGGTATAGCTGGAGGATACACCAATAGTCAAAAGAAGGAATGGATTTAGGATAATCTTTTAAAGGTAAAAACTGGAACGGTTGCAGTAGGTTTGCTGCTGCATAAGGGATGTGCCCATTTAAGGACTTTGGTATATTAAGCAGCAGAGATGCAACTAAGTCCTGCAATATGCAACTCTTATGTGTGCTTCAAGTCTTGACCTTCAAGTTTCAAGTCACGTCTCAAGTTATATTTATTACATTTAAGCAAGTCAAGTCAAGTCGTTAGATTTAATCAGGCAAATCAAGTCGAGTCACTTGTTTTTCTTCAAGTCAAGTCAAGCTGCAGTCAAGCAGAATTGAGTAAAAAATGCTTTTAATTGAAATTCAGTAATTGATTTTGATTGAAATTGATTAACTGATTGAAATTCATGTAATTGAATTATGATAATTGTGTGTCTTATGCTGTAACAGCTAAGCTAATAACAGACTTTCTCAGATAAAAACGGTTCTTAATAAGAAGTAACTGCAACCGGTATATAAAATAATTGTTATATGTTGAAGTAATTTGGGGGTGGCACGGTGGCACAGTGGGTAGCGCTGCTGCCTCGCAGTTGGGAGATCTGGGGACCTGGGTTTGCTTCCCGGATCCTCCCTGCGTGGAGTTTGCATGTTCTCCCCGTGTCTCTGTGGGTTTCCTCCAGGCGCTCCGGTTTCCTCCTACAGTCCAAAGACATGCAGGTTAGGTGGATTGGCGATTCTAAATTGGCCCTAGTGTGTGCTTGGTGTGTGGGTGTGTTTGTGTGTGTCTTGCGGTGGGTTGGCACCCTGCCCGGGATTGGTTCCTGCCTTGTGCCCTGTGTTGGCTGGGATTGGCTCCAGCAGACCCCCGTGACCCTGTGTTCGTATTCAGTGGGTTGGAAAATGGATGGATGGATGAAGTAATTTGCATATATACTCAAGTTTATATATTCCAAAGTTTCCACATAAGTGCACTGTGTCAAAAACACACAATATTTAAAGAAAATACATTTTGAAAGGCTATGTCACTTCAGAGTATCAGTCCATCCATTTTTCAAACCCACTATACCCTGAGTAGGGTCACAGGGAAGCTGGAGAGTATCCCAGCAAGCATGAGGCACAAGATAGGAACAATCCCTGGACAGAGTAACAGTCCATCGTATGGTGAACACAAAGACCCATACTAGGGCCAGATGTGCTCCATCAGTCCACCTGACCTGCATATCTTTGAACTGTGAGAAGAAACCAGAGCACCCAGATGAAAACCTTGTGAACCTTGTGAGTCTGACACTTCTAATCTACATTGCCACACTTAATTAGATCAAAAATCATCAGTACATGTAATTCACATTTTAACCACTAGATGTCACAAAAAGATAGCACCAGTCAAACTGCCATCATTTTCTGAATTGAATATCTGGAGAGATAGTGTGCCAGAGCCTACACAAGACTGGATTGTCCACTCACTTACACCAGTCTATTTTGGAATCACCTCCTAAACTGTATTTGGGATACCTGGAGAAAAATCATCAAGGAAATGTGAAAAAATAACATAGATAGAATTCAAACTTTCAGATGTTTATGTGGAACAGTCTCCTGCTCTAAACTGCTAAATCAGCAATGATTATAACAAAATGCATTGCTTTAACTAAACTTTTCTTTATTAGGTGGTATAGAATAAAATACACATTCACTAAAAAGGGCCTTTAAGACAATCAATAGTTAATTCAGAGCTTTAAAAAGTGTTTCCTTCAATATTATAATATTTTAAGTCTCAGACGTTTATATCTTAAAAATAGTTTTACTTTAACAATGCTTCAAGCTGCTCCTTTTGGAAAACTAATTATAGTTTGGCAGTGGCATAAAACTTTAAAGCCCTTTGAGCATGGAAAATGCGCTATATAAGAAGGAGTTGCATTGCGTCTTTGTGGACCTGGAGAAAGCATATGACAGGGTGCCTCGAGAGGAGCTGTGGTATTGCATGAGGAAGTCAGGAGTGGCAGAGAAGTACGTAAGAATTGTACAGGATATGTACGAGGGTAGTATGACCGTGGTGAGGTCTGCGGTAGGAGTGATGGATGCATTCAAGGTGGAGGTGGGATTACATCAGGGATCGGCTCTGAGCACTTTCTTATTTGCAATGTTGATGGACAAGTTGACCGACGAGATTAGACAGGAGTCCCCGAGGACTATGATGTTTGCTGATGACATTGTGATCTGTAGCGATAGTAGGGAGCTGGTTGAGGAGACCCTGGAGAGGTGGAGATATGCTCTAGAGAGGAGAGGAGTGAAGGTCAGTAGGAACAAGACAGAATACATGTGTGTAAATGAGAGGGAGGTCAGTGGAATGATGAGGATGCAGGGAGTAGAGTTAGCGAAGGTTAATTGAGTTTAAATACTTGGGATCAACAGTACAGAGTAATGGTGAAAAAGAAAGTGCAGACAGGGTGGAATGGGTGAAGAAGAGTGTCAGGAGTGATTTATGACAGACGGGTAACAGCAAGAGTGAAAGGGAAGGTCTACGGGACAGTAGTGAGACCAGCTATGTTATATGGGTTGGAGATGGTGACACTGACCAGAATGCAGGAGACAGAGCTGGAGGTAGCAGAGTTAAAGATGGACAGGATTAGAAATGAGTACATTAGAGGGTCGGCTCAAGTTGGACGGTTGGGAGACAAAGTCAGAGAGGCGAGATTGTGTTGGTTTGGACATGTGCAGAGGAGAGATGATGAGTATATTGGGAAAAGAATATTAAGGGTAGAGCTGCCAGGAAAAAGGAAAAGAGGAAGGCCTAAGAGGAGGTTTATGGATGTGGTGAGAGAGGACATGCAGGTGGTGTGTGTAACAGAACAAGATGCAGAGGACAGAAAGATATGGAAGAAGATGATCTGCTGTGGCAACCCCTAATGGGAGCAGCTGAAAGAAGAAGAAGAAAGAATAAAAGTCCTCTAAGTGTTGATGTTAAAAGCCGGAGTTAAATTGTGGAGTCAAGTGTTAAACTTTGTGTACGTATGACAAGCTTCGAGCGGGCATCCTCCATTTCTTTCACATTGTCTGTGCAACTTTCAAGGTAATACATAATGTTGGAAATATTAAAGTGAGTAATCTGTGTTTGTTGTGATTGATTGTATCACAAACTTCCACAGTACTTAATGTAAAGTTAAGACCCACTGAGAAATACACTCAATAATGTATGTGAATTAAGTGTAAATGTTCAGCTGGGTAATGCATAATAATACAAAATAAAGAAACTGTCCACTTAACACTATAGTGTAGTACCTGACAAATCACAGAGTGGGTAAACTAAACTTTGAGTGTACATTGTAGTGTAATAAATAACACCCCAGAGAGTAAGGGGAGATTTCAATCTCAGAGTACATTTGCACTGTGGACACTTCACAGAGTTCAAGTAGTGTCAGAGTAATTATAATTTGGCATTCAGGGAGTTGGATAGTGAAATTATTTTATTTTTCTACACAGGCTGGTGTAGTGTAGTGTTAGGGTCACAAAGTCGAGTAAAAAAGCAAAAATGGAAAATTGAATATTGTACAAAGAGAACCTTTAACACTGTGTGGGGCAGGACCAAGTCTTATCTGAGACACTGTTATATTTAACACTTAAAGGGTTAATTTAACACTGGCTGATTTACTGTGTGTTTTTTTCTTTTTAAATGTTATTTATCATCAAATGCATCTTTCCATACAAACTTCACAAAGATAACAGTCTTCACCTCTGGTATTAAACTCAGTGAAGAGTGATGCCTCTAATTTTCAAAATATTGTAGCCAAGAAAAGGAAACCATTGAAATGGTGATGAGAATGTCTGAGTAAGGTAAGAAAGTTCTGATTTGTGAATTAGCCTCACCAATTCTTAGGCTGGCGGCACGGTGGCGCAGTGGGTAGCGCTGCTGCCTCGCAGTTGGGAGATCTGGGGACCTAGGTTCGATTCCCGGGTCCTCCCTGCGTGGAGTTTGCATGTTCTCCCCGTGTCTGCGTGGGTTTCCTCCGGGGGCTCCGGTTTCCTCCCACAGTCCAAAGACATGCAGGTCAGGTGGATTGGCGATTCTAAATTGGCCCTAGTGTGTGCTTGGTGTGTGGGTGTGTTTGTGTGTGTCCTGCGGTGGGTTGGCACCCTGCCCGGGATTGTTTCCTGCCTTGTGCCCTGTGTTGGCTGGGATTGGCTCCAGCAGACCCCCGTGACCCTGTTCGGATTCAGCGGGTTGGAAAATGGATGGATGAATTCTTAGGCTTGTCTTAGACAGCATAAAAAAGAAGAAGGTGCAATTTGTGAAGGCACAGAACCACACAGTCAAAGATAAACTAAATATGTTGTTTAGTGAAATTGAACGTCTGAACCAAAAATTAAGAAAGAATGAACAGTGCATTTTTTGTTGTCAGGGAAAATCTTGAGAAATTAGTTCAGGAAATACATGGACATCTTAAATGCCAAGCTACAGTACAGGAAAGACAAAAAGAACCTCTTTAGATCACTTCAGTAAATCTGGCTGTGAGAAAAACTTTCACACTCTGTACGATGCAGAAGTTTTGGAAAACTTAATTTTTTGTCTTAAAGAACTCTTTTCCATTGGTAAAATCTATTTGATTGGCTATGTTGCCATCACTGGCAGTGAAGAAGAATACCTAATTAATGACTGGAGCAAAAAATGTAAGAAGCAGAATCCAAGAAGTTTGTGTTAGAATAATGCACTAATAGCTTTCCTGAGCAAACAGAACTTGATGCTGAGAAGCTTGTCAAGGAAAATGGAGATGAATGATAAGGAGCTAGCAAAAGATATCATTGAATTCCTAATAAAAAATGATTGGATAAAGTGGTCAGTCAGAGTATATGACCATTGTGGAAATAGTTTCAGCAAATGGAGAGCTGGGGAGAAATATTACCGAGTCACTGGACAACATTAGTTTGACTTACTGTACCTCAAATGAACAACACAAACGTCATCATGTTTTACTTTGCTAAACCCATCCCTATCAACAAGGACAGCATTCACCGGCTACTCATAGCCCTAAAATTAATCTAGATTATAAAAAAATGTGTTTTTCAAAGAAATACTCCTGCTTCTAGACTGGCTGATCAAGCCCTCTTTAACCCCTTTTAAAAAAATTCAGTAACTACAAAGTGGGAGAAAGTGCTGAAAAAAATGTTCTGCAGAGTCCTTTACTAGCAACATGTAAAGGCGATACTTAAATTAACTGCCATGAAGAACTAACACACAATACTCTGGATTGCCTCCACTTCAACAAGCAAAGACAATTTTGGTATGTCAGCTCAAATCAAGTAAGTTTGTACACAGTAAAAATTCAAGTGTTAAACTCCCATAGAATCATTTTCAACACTACCTAAGATAAACATACAGTATGGTCCCACTCCTCCTAGTGTAACTCAAACTCTACCACCAGTGTTAAACATGCTTCAGATTTAATTGTACACCAAATTGTTTTAAAACTTAGCATTGCATAACATGGACTAGTGTTGGAACTATTTTGCTCTACAGCTAAATCAAATCTTTCAAGTGTTTTTTTTACTTTTCAACTCCTTGTAAGGAGTTGAAAATGTAGCTCTTGCTAGTGTAGCAATTACACTAATGAACAATAATGTTCAATGTCATCTTAATTTCGCACAATTACTTCGAGAGTTTGCTTTTTGAGATGTACATATACAAAGATTTAGCCATTCATTTAAAATGAAATACAAAATGTAAATTGTTAAAAACATATTTATTGTTCAGTGTTGTACATATTTATACATTATATATACACAATTACATTATGTACTGTAAATTTCAATAACAAAAAAAATCTTCCTCACTTTATTGCTATTAAATGGAAACATGCTCTTTTCTTACATTTCATATCTAGAATCAAAACAAGTTTGCATGAGCTCATTAGCTTAACTTCTTCTTCTTCTTCATCTTTTGGTCACTCCTGTTAGGGGTTGCCACAGCAGACCATCTTTTTCCATATCTTCGTTTCCTCTGCATCTTGTTCAGTTACACCCATCACCTGCATGTCCTCTCTCACCACATCCATAAACCTTCGCTTAGGCCTTCCTCTTTTCCTCTTCCCTGGCAGCTCTATCCTTAGCATCCTTCTCCCAATATACCCAGCATCTCTCCTCTGCACATGTCCAAACCAACGCAATCTCATCTCTCTGACTTTGTCTCCCAACCGTCCAACTTGAGCTGACCCTCTAATGTACTCATTTCTAATCCTATCCATCCTCATCACACCCAGTGCAAATCTTAGCATCTTTAACTCTGCTACCTCCAGCTCTGTCTCCTGCTTTCTGGTCAGTGCCACCGTCTACAACCCATATAACATAGCTGGTCTCACTACCGTCCTGTAGACCTTCCCTTTCACTCTTGCTGATACCCGTCTGTCACAAATTACTCCTGACACTCTTCTCCATCCATTCCATCCTGTCTGCACTTTCTTTTTTATCTCTCGTTCACAATCCCCATTACTCTGTACTGTTGATCAAAAGTATTTAAACTCATCCACCTTCGCCAACTCTACTCCTTGCATCCTCACCATTCCACTGACCACCCTCTCATTTACACACATGTATCTGTCTTGTTCCTACTGACCTTCATTCCTCTCCTCTCTAGAGCATATCTCCACCTCTCCAGTGTCTCCTCTACCTGCTCCCTACTATTGCTACAGATCACAATGTCATCAGCAAACATAATAGTCCACGGGGACTCTTGTCTAATCTCATCTATCAACCTGTCCATCACCATTGCAAATAAGAAAGGGCTCATAGCTGATCCCTGATGTAATCCAACCTCCACCTTAAATGCATCCGTCGCTCCTACCGCAGACCTCACCACTGTCACACTTCCCTCGTACATATCCTGTACAACTCTTACATACTTCTCTGCCACTACCGACATTCTTCATACAATACCACAGCCCCTCTCGGGGCATCCTGTCATATGCTTTCTCCAGGTCCACAAAGATTCAATGTAACTCTTCTGGCCTTCTCTGTACTTCTCCATCAACATTAGCTTAACATCTTTGCATAAATGTGGGCATATCATAAAGAATGTCATAACCTTTGACCAATAAAACAAAAATGATTCTGTTTCTAAGAGCACATTTTCATGTTTTTTATCAAAAATTAACTTTCCCTAAAATAATAATAATTCATTACAAAATAAAAAGTCACATACAAGCTGAAATAAAATTATGCATCCATTAGGTTGTGAAGATGAAAACCAGAGACACACAGGTAAAGACAAGACTGCGGTACACACCAACAACAGAAAGCACCACAACATGCTGAAACATACAGGGACTTCCAAAGGGCTGAATGTCCTATAAATTTAATAGGTGTCCAAAAAAAGTTATCTTTGAGCACCATGGTAAAAGAAGTCATGAAAGGTGGGCAGGTGAACAGGGAAAACCCTTTTAGCCAGCAGATGGCCATTTCCATGTGGGACCCTGCCATTGAAAAAAATGGATGCCATGATCTTGGTGGCAGCTTATGGCTAGGGTTCTACCTTTTTTCACGTGGAAGTCACCTACTATCACCTGCCAGCACAGTTTTCACTGACTTCCTACCTGCCAGCCATGACATATATACACAATTTATTTCTAAGACATATACTAACATACAGGACAAAACACCCCAAAAACCATGCAGAATTGAATGTCCAGGTAGCTTGTCATTGCCAGTGTGGGATGTTACCTTTATTGCTCTTATTTGGCTCATTTCTCACCTTTTGTAACATTGGTATTACCTTCACCCTTGCAAAAAAAAAAGAAAAAATCAATCAGGAAAACATACATTCTCCTTAAAAAATGATAACTATTCATGGGAACTTAGTAAATCAAACCTTGGCTTCTTTAAAATAAAGGACAACATGGCACAACAAACCAGCTATACTCATCTGCCTTATATGTCATTTGCACATCAAAACATCTATGGAACAAAAGTGGTTCAACATTAGCAATGGTGTACATATTTGTTTTGGGTATTTCAACATGGAATGCATGCAAATGGTCATTAAAACATTTTGTTTCCATAGCTGTAACAACTAAGAAAACTTGTTCATGTATTACTATAATGACTTTTATTTTGAGAAACACTGGAATTTCATAAGATACCTCAGTGCAAACAATGAAAGTCTATGTGATTTTCATCCCCATGATACTTATTCCATTTCACAGATAAAACACCGGTAGACTCTGAAATGTTTTATTTATGAGCAAGGTCTTTACCCACAGGCAAGTTACATAAAGGTGTTGCTTTCCCTGGGCCAAACATAATTCTTTGTTGGCTAAAATTTTCCCAGTTGACAGCCATGCAATTCTAATGTTTTTTGGCTACATTTAATGTGATATTCTTGAAATATCTCTGTTTTTTTTTTGTTTTTTTTTTAAGTTATGCTTGAATTCAAAATGTATACACCACATGTGAATAATTGGACCAGTCTTTCTTACACACAGCCAGAATAATGGACCATAAAATGGCATTTTAGTAGCAGTTTCTTATGAGGAAACAAATGCTTAAACAAATTATGATGCTCAACTATTAAATAATTTTAAAAAGACTGTTAAACCTTTAGTCAACACTGGAACAAAGATGATATGAACAATCTACAGTAACAGGAGTAAAAGATATTTGTTTGGATTAGATTAATGGTAATGGTATATTGCAAAAAAAAAAACAACCCAGGTCTGTATAGCATCAAGCCCCAAATCATTGCACCCAGTTTTACTGCAGTAGGCTTGTTCCTCCTTTCTAGATATACATAGTTAAAAGAATGTATTCTAACATTCTTTTTCTGATAACTTCAAAACAAGTTTTATTTCAAATAGCACTACTCCTTCTAAGACATCATTCATAACATCTACTGCAAAATTATCAACTGTGTGGAAATCCTATAGAATATTTAGGAGACAATCACGATTCATGCAATACACATAAGATTGTGAAGAATTAGATTTTATAGACTAACAGTGCTCTTCAAGAATCATTTTAGTATGCAAAATTACTTCAGAAACCATCTTCAGAAAACACAGACTGAAAATCTTCCCAATCCGTAAGGAAAATAGCGACTACAATTCTTTCTATTAAATGACCTGACAAATCCAGACAATGTGTGAAGACCAAGATTATCTCCTGTAACTTGAAAGATACATCCACAAACATGGCCACGCAATGCTGGAACATCAACTCCCTCATTCTGAGGTCACAAACCAGGGGCTCAAGGATGGAGCTGAACCCATGAATCTTCATATCCTGTGCATGGAAAAAGTGCACATAAATGTATGTTTATTAATCATGAATTATACTTTGGTGGAAAATTCCTCAAAGTAAAATAAACACCACCCAATTAATGTATTCCTTTTTTTGAACCCAGAGGACTGGCGGTTTCAAATTCATCATAAAACAGTTGCATTTGTAGTGTTTTCTCTTTGGAGAAAAGAGGATGTCTTTTCTAATAAGATCCATCCTTCATGTTGACATAAACATCATTTTTGGGGATGTATTGTAAATTGGATAAAACATTTCACTAATGTTAGAATTTTTCAGGATTGACTGTAAGGTTTGTAAAATTGAAATATATGTAAATTTGTCATTTACAACTACTTGATCATAAGTTCCAGTTGTTTAGTTCCTTCTGGTATCAAACCTAGTACCAAACATTTTTTCTACAGGACTGACAAGACCCCACTTTTGAGAAAAGGAAAACTGTCATTTGCTACAGAATTTAACTTTGTAAAAGGGTTATTAATCTGAAAACACTCTATCTAAACATTCTGGGTGCTGTGTGGTCATATGCCTGAGCATTATATCTTTAGCTTGACCTTGCAATTCAAATACAACTTCTTCCATTGAACATACAAAATAGTTCACTGTCAACTAATAATAATAATAATACATTGTATTTAATAGGCACCTTTCTTAACACTCAAGGTCACCTTACAATGAAATTAAACAACAGTAATAAGATATAAAAACAAAAAGAACGATAAAATCAAATAGCAATATTGTAAAGAGGTAGTAGCAAACATCAAAGATAACAGGCAGTAACAATCTTAAATTCATAATTGGTATGCCAGTTTGAAAAGATAAGTTTTGAGGGCAGTTTTACATTTGTTATTGAGTCTAATTGACGGATATGAGAGGGAAGAGAATTCCAGAGTTGAGGGGCACTATGAGAAAATTCTTGAGCTCCCATAGAACTGAGTTTGATGTTTGGTACAGAAAGTAGAGCTGCAGATGAGGATCTGAGGGAGCAAGAGGGAGTGCAAGTCTGTAGGACATCAGTAAGGTAGGGAGCAGCAAGGAGAGCTTTAAATGTTATGAGCAGTATTTTGTATAGTATTTGGTAGTAAACAGGAAGCCAGTGAAGTTGGGAGAGAACGTTCAGTGGATTTAGAACAGATAATTATCCCAGCAGCAGAATTTTGAATAAGTTGTAAGCAATGGATACGTTTTTGTGGGATGTCAGATAGAATAGCATTACAGTAATCTATATGTGAAGTGACCAAGACATTAACCAATATTTCAGTACTGTATTGTGTAAGAACAGGACGGAGTCTAGAAATGTTTCGGAGAATGAAGAAATCAGTCTGAGAAACATTACTTCTATGGGAAGAAAAAGAGAGGGTACTGTCTAGAATGATGCCCAGGCTCTTAACCTGTGAAGAGATGTTTGTGTTAGTGTTGTTAAATAAAATGGGAGAATGGTTAACCTTAGCAAGTGTAGATTTAGAACCAATACTCGCACATTTCTGGCAGCTGCATTTTAAACTTTATTGGAAATGCTTGATAAACATAGTTACACTAAGTCTAATACATTTTGACATCAAAATCATGCAATAATTGAAAAATTGTTTAAAAACTGAAAACAAAAGTGGGATAAACATTGGGACAGCATAAAGCATTCAATAAAACCAGTGAAAACCTTAAATCTTACTGTCCCTCAGGGCTGAGTTGACATGTCCTAAACCTTGCTTTCTAGATGGGGAGGTTCATCCACTTGCCTACGTTGTATTACTCACAAGCACACCATCGTTCACCTCATGTTCTCCTTTTTCTTTCTCTACAACCTGACTTCTCTTACTTCTGGTAGTTCAGTTCTAACACTATTCCCCAACTGCAGAAGAGGTTAAAATTGAGCTTAAGGTGCTCTTAAATCTTTTCTCTGGCTCCATACTTCCTTCCAGATCTTGAGAGCTATGTGCCCCCTAACCTTCCATTGCTTTTAAAAGGTCATCTTTCTAAGAAGCTCTCAGAGGGCTTCTTAGTTTCCTAGCCTGAGGCTGTCTGCTGCACACTATCTGTTGAAAGTCTTTTAATCCAACTCCTGCATTAGCTCACTCTTTCTCCATATAACGAAGGTCATTCAGACATGACAAAACTCTGCAAATGTATCAGTTTTAGTTTAGGCACATTATACATTAATAAAATGTGTTATAGACATTTTGAGGAAAGAGTGGCTGTTGGATTGTGTATCATTTTGCTCTGTGATGGACTGGCATCTTGTCTAAGGTTCATCCCTTCCTTTGTACACAGGTCTGTAGCATTAGAAGATGATGTAAAGATTGATGTATATCCATTAATATTATAAACCGTTTTTATTACATGTTCATAGGGACAGCAGGTAATTCTGACAGGATAAAAGAGAAGAACAGAATAAATCCTAGAAGATGCCCATCCATTTGTACATACACATTCGCTCAAATCAGGGTATTTTCAAATCACTAACTAGTAAGATAAACACATCCTAGGGATCAGAGAAGAATCCAGAATAATCCATGCACAAGGTAAAATGTGTACAATACCTCTCCACAGATGATGACTAGGTAGTTGAACTCAGAATCCTATAACTGTGAGGAAGTCATTCTTCTATAATTATTGTGCCAAGATTATCAGTCACAAATTAATTTAAAATATGCATGTATTATATAATTACACGTGTCATATATATTTTAGGCCAGATGGAAATGGAGTAAATGAAAAACAACAAAACCCTAGGGGTAAAATCTGGAGCAAATAACCCCGCAAGTGGTTATAGGTCTTTGAAAAAAATAATGCCAAATGTTTATTAAATTTTCCAGTTGGCCACCCATTCCCTCTTTGACCTATCTTAAATTAGATCAAACATGCTATGTTGTGCAGAAACATTATTGGGGTTGTGGAAAAGGTGCTGTATAGGCGCCCGACCCGGCACAGAGAGACAGGGAGGCACACATAAAAATAAAACAAATCTTTATTTTTCTTCAGCTGGGGGCCACATCTTCCCTGTGTCCCTCAGTCACAAACAAAAACACCAAAACAAAAAGCAAACACACTCTTCACCACAACCCCCCCCCTTCGCCGCCGCCGCCGCCGCCGCCTCCTCCTCCTCCTCCTCCTCCTCCTCCTCCTCCTCTTGGCAAGCATTGTCGTCCTCCTCCCAACTCTGGCTCCCAGAGTGGTGGCTGTTGGCTCCTTTTATAGCCCACCCAGAAGTGCTTCAGATGATAATTAACCTAATTCAGGCTGCACTTCCGGGTGTGGCTGCATTCCAGCTCACACGGGCTCGTTAAGCTGTGCAGCTCCCCCTGGCAGTGGCCATGGAGCTCAACAAGGCTAAGCTCCGAAGTCCCATGCCTGTGGCCCCGATGCAACCCAGGGGAGCTGCCACCAAGCGTTCTTGGGGAAGTAGTGTGTAGCCCATGGCAATTCCCCCGGACCAAGTTTCGAAGGGGCATCCCGGCCGGGCATGGGCCCCGGCCATCCATCACAGGGTTTATAGGATTTCTGAACATATTCACACTCTAGAAATGATTCTGTAAACAGTCTGATATTTGGTCATTGAGAGGTGGAGTGGGTTCCTGTCCTATTGGGAAACAGCATTTGCCTTGGCAACCTCTGAACTAGTTTGAACAAGTTTGATAATGTGTGGATGTAAGGATATCTATTTATTTATTGCTTTAAGGCTTGCTGCAGTTATTGAAAATAAAGTTATTGCCATGTCCCACTACTTAAGATAAGAGTGGGCTACAGTGAATTTAGTTGGAAATAAAACACCACAAGATAATTAAACTTTATATCATTATACAAGGCCATAAAATCATCCATCCATCTATCCATTATCCAACCCGCTATATCCTAACTTCGGGGGTCACGGGGGTCTGCTGGAGCATATCCCAGCCAACACAGGGCGCAAGGCAGGAAACAAACCCAGCCTACCGCAGGGCACACACACACACACCAAGCACACACTAGGGACACAGGGAGAACATGCAAACTCCACACAGGGAGGACCTGGGAAGTGACCCCGGGTCTCCTAACTGTGAGACAGCAGCGCTACCACTGCGCCACCAGTATCAGGTATTCCTAAAATGAATAAAGATTATTGCCATAGTTTTCATGAGTCCAGTTAAACATTATTATGTGTACAGTTGTCTTTACCACTGAATCACAACTCACTTTGGAATCCACTGTTTTTGTTACAGGATTGTGTGGTGCCTCACTCTGGAGCACAGAGCATGAGGTAGAAACCAAATGTGGATGAGGTACCAGTTCAACTGTGGTCACATTGATGCAGTTTGAATTAGCCTGTAACATAAGCAGTGTAGACTGTTGTATTCTTCGTTGTGGAGACATACATACTGTATATATAAAACTGGTCTGTGGCACAGACAAGTAATGCATCTGTCTATGACATGTCTTTCCACCTTAGGTAAAAGATTAGAATTCTAGCAGCTTCACTCAATATAAGTAGACCGCTGCATAGGCTATCTAGGGCAATAGTTCTACTGGAGATGTGCTGTACATACAACACTCACTCTTCCTTGGAAACAAAGAATCACCCATTAACCCATTCCCTGTTGGCAAATTAAATTGAAGCTATTCGAAATAAATCTTAGAAATGCTGCACAATGGTTATGACAATTGTCTAATATCTCCTCTTCCAGTATCATCTGAGAATGGCACGTTCTGTGTGAATTTCTCTCCTGGTACTCCAGTTTTCCTTTCACATGTAGGTGATTGTGAATATGGTGTACTGGTGACCAGTGTTGCTGGGATTAATAACAAAAACCCCAAACTTGAATTAAGTAGATTTTGAAGGTGGACAGATCAATGTGCTAAAAAAAATTGATATCTTTGAAAATATCCAATTTGCTTAATGTTTTTAGCTCAATTTAGTTTAATTGTTTGTAAAGTTTGAGTTTCACAGAGTTTTCTGGCGAATTTTACCTTATCACTTCTGAGCATACTATATGAGCACCAAGCAATATATCATGGTAGTACCATCTGCAATCAAACATTCATGGAGAAAACCCTGTAGACAGACATTACAGTTCTGGAAAAGAAACAAAATGAAACTTTCTCTTTGTTATATGATAGTTTAACTAGAAATATGGATCCTTATCAAGCATTTCAGAATTACTCCTAGGAATTGTGCTAAAAGTCTGATTAGGATAGGAATTTGTCCTCCCTCAGAGTAGGGCATAAGAGGTATCTACAAAGCATTGTACATGCACTCTCAGCTAGAAGTGAGAGCTTATGTTTGAGAATGAATGATGTCACAAATTTACAACAGCCTGAGCCGCAAGTAGTTTTCTGATACTAACGCAACAGTTCCACTACAAAGATAATAATAATAATAATAATAATAAAAGTAGTATTACAAGAAGAAGAAGAAAAACATAATAAGGTGGGATACTGAGTTAAGCTGAATGTAATTGTTGCCACTTTGCAACAAAATAAAGAATAATACTGTGATGGAAGATGGAAAGACACACACACTGAATGAAAGTAAAGCCCAAAATCAGGCACGTTTACTTAACAATGAATGCTTTAGAGATTGTTCCTGCCTTGTGCCCTATGCTGGCAGGGATAGGCTCCAGCTTCCCCATGACCCAGCTCAATAAATAAGAAGGTTTAGAAAATGGATAGCATACTAGACACATGAGTTGAGAAAATGTATAGGGAGATGAAAGACTGGTTAACTCTGCTCTGACTGTCACCAATATACTGATATGATATCAAATACTTTTTAATATTTAATGATATCAAAGAATTTATTGATGCTAGATGCAAACTGGAATATTATATTCTGGAGTGAGCATACATTCCTATTTTACCATTGCACTTCTAAAGGATTTATAAAGAGTAAACAATGAATATGTTTTTTAATATTTTATAATTTAATCAGTATTTTGATCACTCAAATTTTTACTGGCACAAATGTTTCAGGGGTTTGTTTTTTTCTTCCCCACTCTTCAATCAATTTTCATGATGGGACTAATTAAATTAATAATAAAGCAGCTGTGATTGAATCAATGCCCCCTTTTTAAGGGATCCATAGCATTACATTATCTGAAGAACTTAAAACTAGTAGCTTTTAACTGTTTCAGACTTGTCTGTCAAAGGGAAAACATAGGCAATAGGTAAAAATTAAAAAACAAAACTACTTGAAATATAATTTGTGCTCTGAAGTGATTATCAAGGGTAGAGAATGAATGCACCAATTTTATAAAGGGAAGGAAGAAAAAGGGAGGTGAAACAGTAAAAGAAGGGAGAGGTAAAAAATCCATAAAAGATGAAAGGGGTTGATAATCAAAGGTGGGTCATATCTAGAAAGATGAAGTGTAAAATTTGTATTAGTCCATGATTCAGTGCTGGAGAAATTGACAGCCAAAGAGCCTAGACAAGACTTTTTGTATTAAATGAAGGAACCATTATTTTGAAATGCTCCTTTCAAATTTTATACATTTTGAATGAAATTTGTTTTCTAAATATAGTGAGTCAGGGCAGAAGGTTTTTGGCATTATATGTCTTAGTATTTTTTGCCATGATTTCCTTCACCTCCATTCAGAGAAGAATTGAGCTAGACAACAGGAGAACAAAAACAGTGAGACAGAATTGTCAGCTGTTCTGATGACCTACCCAATGGCTGTAGAACCTCCATTCGACTCAAATAACATTTGAATATCTGTGCAATTACTATGCATCTCTTTACTTTTAACATGACACATAACACATAAAAATTAATTTAAGCTACAACCCTAAGTGAAAATCCACTCTGAGTTTAAGCAAAATGATTGGAATTTAATCAGAATTTATTACCAAATTTGACTGCATCCCTGGTCTCTGTTTTGTTTTAAGTTTGCTTATTTTGTTATTTATTATTAATTAATTTAATGTTAATGTTTTTGTGAATTACTATTTGTTATTTTCATATAATGTGTCCTGGTTTTCAAAACTGTTAGGTAATTGTTATGTCTTTTTATATTGTAATATTATCCGGCATCCCTTTCAGGAAGAAAAGTGGTCCCTTGCTAGGAAAGGACGGAGATGGACTGTCGTCCAAACCAGGTTAGGTATTCATATCTTGCCTGGAAGGGTGACCAGAATTATGGAAGGATCAGGGGAGTTAGCCTGTTCAGAGTATATACTCCCCCAATGCATTAGAGGGCAGCGTCCATGTGTCACTGCTCATGTTTTCCAGACCACGGAGCAGTCTGGGAATCGTAGTCCCGTGGGACAGCCCTGCTGAGTGTCGTTGATGCCATCAGGGGGATCTGCAGGGATGAACCATCCCTAGTTTATGACACTTCCGCATGACCCAGAAGAACCTCCTCCACACTTTACCCAAACACTAGTACTTTCAGAGTCTCACCTTGGGAAGTTGGTGTCGAGAGACATAAGACAACATTTGCGTGAAGGAAGAAGAGTCTGGAGGAGGAGAAGAAAGAGGAAGGATTCTGCATCCTTGTGTATACAGTGCTGTATAAAGGTACTTAGATTAAATAAAAGTCATTATATTTGAAACAATCACTGTTCAGTTGTGTCCAGGGTATGGGGCCCAGTAACATCCCCTATCTTCCACATTACCTATTGCTTGTAATGCTGCTGATTCAAATGGAGTGGCATATTTATGTTCTGCCCGTAGCAGCAAAATGGCATGCACTGGCCCTATGTTGGAGGATTGATTATATTGTTTGGTATGTCTTTTGATAGACACGCCTTAGTAAAAGTACAAAATGCAGACATCAAGTATCTGGATTCTTGTGGAGAGTGGATGTTGGCATAAAGCTTATCAAATGAATTGCAAACATGGAGCAACTTGAGGAAGAATAGGTAGATCAGCCCAACATATTTCATCTTTTCCTATTCTCTCATTGTTCTGTCACGTTTGAATATAGAAACTCTCTAAATTGTTAATTTCAACTAGAACATTTAGTAACTTGTTGCAAGTTCTCTGTGTGAAGAATATGACATATAACATAATATTCATGAAACCACATAATCTGATGATCTACCTTTAACCATGTGTCATGAGCTCTTGTTAAAGAAAGCATTTTAGCACTCATACCAATCACTCCACTCATACTTTAAACTTTATTTCTACCCCTTTTCATTTAATTTTTCATAAGCTGAAATATCCAAAGCCTGCAATATTTTCTCATGGCTCTTATTATTCAGGCCTGCAATAAGTCGAATTGCTGTTTTCTGCACATTTTCTAGTCCTTTTATATTCTTCTTGTAATATGATAAACAAAAGTACACAGAATATCCCAGATTGGGCCACATCAACACTTTAAACAATTTAGACATAATGTTTTTAGAGTTGTATGGTAAGCAGCACAGGTGATGTGTCACTGTCTAATTGAGGAAAGCAATGAGTCTGCAAAAAAAGTTTTTCTTGTAAATTGCGCTTTATTGCTGCAGATTATTTCACATTAACTGTCATTTGGCTCATATGCACCTATTTTTTAATTTGGTTTTTGGCATTCTTTTTCTTGACTCCTAGTGTATAAAGGAATTATAATAAATTCCCTTAATAATGCTGCTATTGTTTTCTCTTGTGTTAGATACAGTACAGAGCTGACTTTTCTTTAGCAATTTATTTTCTACTCTTTTTTCCCATTAAGACACTTCAGAGATATGATAGGTTTCTATAGCTTCTAACTTTTGAAATAAAAATGTTTCAGTATTGAATGAAGAGTATACCATTTAATTTACTTTATAACTCCAAAACATTTCCACATTTAGTTGATTTATGTAAAGTTTTGCACTTTTGTCCAATATTTACTTTTCAGAAATTATATTTAGGCGTTTTAACCAAGTAAAACATACTCAATCCCTAGATAGTGTAATCTGCTGTGACACACGTGCGAATAGGAGGCAGCTGAAGGGCTTAGAGAATACTGTTAACACATCGGCCCAGGGGGCGGCGAAGTCTCCTCCAGATATTTCCAGGGAAATCCCACCAGCAGCCGGTGCCTCAGCTCAGCTAACTTCCAACCCCGGCCCCGAGGACAACATCACTTCCCCCAGACTGCCTATAAAGCCTCTCTCCCCTCCTCTGGATTTCAGTTCTGCTTTGGACTCAGTCTACTACTACTCTGGTCTTACAATTCTTTACTTTTGCAGCCAGGAACATATTATACAGGTGGCTGGAGTCTCGTTTTGTCACACTGCACATTCTGGGCTTTTTTTCTTGAATACCCTCAAACTTTTCCTTTCCTACAGACTTTAAGAATCAAACATTCATAAAACCTAAGAAATCAAAGAGCAAGACAGCTGTAAGGACAACAAGAATGGTCTTACAATATGAAGCTTTCACTATACTCTCTTTTGTTAAGATTTCAACCACAATGACTTTCCTTTAGTTACTTCATTTTCTTACTATGAAGGAGACAAAATGCTACTGTCATTTCAGAGCAGACAGCATTTGTTTTTTTACATAAGAGATAGTTTGTTGATTGATATATATTGGTTATTCAAATGTTAAAACACAAAAGTGCTAGAGGAAATGTTTTATTCACTGTGGTAAAAAAAACATTGCAATGTATTTTAACACTTCACATTCATTGTCGTCCACAGGTGGATTGTGCGGAGGCTACCAGATTTCTGTTTTTTATGTCCATAATTGCTAATCTGAACAGTTATGACAGAATTATTTTGCAGCTTTTGTACTGCATGCTTTTATGTAACCTCTTGGTGTTTCCATTCCTTAGAGGCTTGAACATCTTTAACATGGTAGCATTTTATTCCCATGGGTGTTTGATTTTGAATTTCACACTGAGCATTGATCTACTGTCCCTTTACTTTTACCATAAGAATAGTGCATTTGCTTTTATTTATTTTTTATTTTAATTTATTTTATTTGAAAAAAACAACATTGCATAAATGTTATGAATGAATAAAAAGCTGTCAATCATACACTGGTAATATGTAGCTGTCTGTGAAGAAATGAGTAGCTGTAAACAGGTAACTAACTTCAACCTTGTTATCCATCTCTACGTGCATCACTAGTGGATTGCAGAAGTCATAGTGAAAATGAGATGAGGCTGCTGGCCAACCAGAATACTGGAATAAGGTTAGGAATAACTGAGATGATCAAGAGCACTCCTGCCACTATGCTGAAAAATGCCTTCACTCTGTCTTCCTGCAGGCAGTTGGTGTGTTTGCCTCCTGAAATGCAGGTGAAGATGGCAAGGATGGTGACCAAGACTCCAATGACAGTTACTGCAGATCCTGATTTAGGGTGAGCATGGAGACACAGTCCTTAGATCTGCTCAATATTACACACAATGCACAAACATTCCCAGGTTGTCTGCACCATCATGGTGTTACAGGCAATACTATTGGACTTGCAAGATTATTCAGTAGACTACAGTCTATGATTCAAGTAAGGTCTGGAAAATACAAAGATAATAGTATATGCCTGCTAGAAATTTTGGAGGAGGTGAATGATTATTGAATAGAATAATTATTCTTAGGCTAATAACATGATGGGTTCCTATAGTGCATTCTGCAATCTAATTGGTTATCGCAGTGTTTTATGTACTACACTGGATGCTAGCCATGTAGGAAGGTTGACGTGCCTTCTCCTCAAACAAAAGGATTTTCTTTGATCATCCTGTGTTGGATATGCTACATCTTAATATCTTCGTTTTGCTTTCATAGCACTGCCAACAGTGACTTGACAAAGCAGAAGGCAGTGTGTTGTACTTTATCCCTTTCCAGTCTGCTCTGCCATCTAGCATGATGGAATCCTGTGGATTTCTTTACTGATTTTTTGACTTTTTATTGTTATTTTGCAGCCCTGTACTGCATTTCTTGTATCCTTTAAATTCAGCTTTCTCTTTCTTGATACGTTTCTTGAAGATCACATGGTTGCATTGTTTGCATATTAATTTTTTAGAAGCAGAATTGCATAACTGTGCCATCTAGATAGCAAATAATAATAATAAGAAGATCTTATGATGAACTTGCAACCATCCAGGGTTCATCCTGACCTTGCAGCCAGTGTGACATGGATTGGTTCAAGATCCTAGGCATTGCAATTTGTCTTCTTTGATATACAGATGGAGGGAAAAATAACATAAAAAGACACAATTTCATATTTTAAATGACACTAGTTTTTGAAGAAGGAACATCCTAAAGGTAGTTTGTACATCTTAGATAGATAGATAGATAGATAGATAGATAGATAGATAGATAGATAGATAGATAGATAGATAGATAGATAGATAGATAGATACTTTATTAATCCCAATGGGAATTATTGTGCATTTAGTCCTGTAATAGTTCTTCCAGGAGTACTTTATCCTTCATAATGGTGTCAATATTTTGATATATGACAGCTTTATTAGTTTAAACCTAAGACTTCTTTTATGCAGGGAAGCAGATCTGCTACAATAAATATGCATTGACTGATAAAACATATGTTTATAGAAGCAATAAAATAATAACTACAATATGCTTTTCAAATGTTTTTGCAGATGTTACTGGTATAAAAAATGTTATCAGTAGGTCCTGTTTTTAGTTCACTGCCTTACAGGTATACCCTGGTTGTTTTCTCTAGTTACCACTAAACTACAATTTTAAAATACATTCTGTTTAAACAAATATTCCCCGAGGAACTCTTTATTTAATGCTTGCCCTACAGTGCTTTCCGTTGCATTTCTACTGCATATTAAACGGGTGTATAATTAAGGCTGGCAGCAAGAAATGTAACAGGGTTTTGAAAGTATTACATAAGATGAGCTATTCTAGTGCATGCAGTGAATAATATGAGAAACCCCAATAAATAACCCATATAATCTCTAGTATGGCCTCTGTCATCCTGATATTTTATTATTCTTCTTCAGAGTCTTGTTTTAACCATTAAAGATACACTCCCTTCTGATGTTTACTGAGAAATTATTATTTTCTCATACTAGAGCCTCACAATTTAAACAGGTGCTTCTTAACAACAGGTTCTACAAGTTGGCAACATTCACTTGTCTGGGGTAAACAAAAAAAGGTGTGTGCACACCCTCCATTATCCTTTTTTTTTGGATTAAGCCAAGTGTAATTAAATGGAAACATTAATGTTTATTTTGTGGGTTGTAATTTAGTATTATGTACATTTCTAGCAGGCTTCCATACAACATATCCAAACAGAAAGTTTTACAAAAACATATATTGTATTGGAAGCCAGGAAAGGTAATAAAGGTTGACTCCCTTTGTGGACTTCCATTGGCAGTAGCTTGTGGGTGGGCACAGATCTCATAGGCTCCTGGACACTGACACTATCTTATAAAAGTCAGTTAAATTTTTGGGTGTCACTGAACACTTGCAAATTTTGTGCACTTTGAAGAAAGAAAGAAAATTCAGGCACGTCAGCCTCAGAGCAATTTAGTCTCTTTATAGAAGCTGAAGTCATCTTTTTTTCCCTTGAATGTTTTCAGTTATAAGGTAAGCAAAATAATATTCAGATTTTTTTGCAAGTTAAATTGTTGGGTGTCACTGATCACTTGCAAATTTTGTGCACTTTGAAGAAAGAAAGAAAATTCAGGCACATCAGTCTCAGAGCAATTTAGTCTCTTTATAGAAGCTGAAGTCATCTTTTTTTCTCTTGAATTTTTTCAGCTATAAGGTAAGCAAAATAATATTCAGATTTTTTTGCAACTTCTTACTTAAAAAAGTTAAATATTGATAAAGCATAAAAGTACAAAGTGCTAATGTTGCTATACTGTCTATATTGTTCATTACATCTGGCAGCTTTGCCAACATCCTTTACTCTGCAACTGCTGGCCAGTCACTGGAGTGGAGCCAGCATTTTCCTGATTAACTTATTAGTCTTTCAGCCTCTCATGCCTCTGCCCGAAAATATCAGTCTGTTAAAGAGTTATTTTTTGCAAAATCAAAGTATATTTATGTGCTCTTGTTACAGCATGAAATAATGAATAATCAATAAACAATAATCACAATATGGTGACACGGTGCTTAGTGCTGCTGTCTTGTGTATCTGTGTTCAAATCCAATGTCATTTTTGCACATTCTTTGTGAAATCTTCTTGGGTATTTTTTTCGGTCTGCAAACTCCAGATTTTCCCTTCCACATTTTTAAAGATGTGCAGGTTAAAGTAACTGGTGCTTACAATTGTCCCTGTGCAGGATTGAGGACTGTTAACAAACTGGCACCCAGTCCAGGGTTGGTTCCTGCTACACACCCAGTGCTATACAGATACTCAAGCATGGATTAAGACTACCATACTGGTATTTATAACTACTGAAGTTTATATTTTAGCTTGTTATGCAAAAATTCTCAGAGATTTATACTATTATATCCTTCCTGTCACCATTATTATTATCTATTCACCCACTGACTGTACATGATTACTCTAATGCTAAGCTTAGGAGTAGCTACTGCCTAAAAAGATCCGTCCCTGCATAGGATGCCAGTCCATTGCTGATCATACACACGCACACAGCCTGACTCATTCATACAACACCAGCTTTGAGTCTTCAGTTAGCTTAACACACATTTCCTAGACGTGTCTAGAGTACCTCAAGAAATTTTTTTTAATATGTTTGTGTTCAGTACAGAAATCCTTACAAACCCCTTCTTTTTGCCTCCTTATTTTGCTATATAAAAATTAGTCTATACATTTTCATTTAACAGTACAGAAGAAAGTGGCAAAAATTATGTTCCACAGCAATGGGTTGACTTAAAGGTTCCATTTTACAAAATGTACCCAACATCATACCATCATAGATAATATTTTTTTGAAAAATTATTTATCATGATACTTGCCATATTTCAGCTTAAATGTTTACTTTATTCATCATCTCAAGAAAAACACTTACGTGATGTACCAATCAGTCGCGTCGTTGGTTTTAGTAGATATCACGTGCTTAGAGTTGTACAGCAAATCGAAGAGGGTTTTGTTTGGTTGTTGTGAGAAACTTTCATGAGGGTAAATTCGAAGATCGGGTGCTTAAGCAACTGCTGCTGCTACCAGCTTCACGAGGGAATAACCTAGTTCCATTTTTTAAATTTTGTTTTTTGGTTTTGCATGATTGTAATACCATACAAGTTGCATTTTTTAAATTTACATTGGAATGGCATATGTAATGTCCATGACTAACAAGAATTTATTGGCTAGATGCCGACAACCTAAGCAAAACAGCTTTCACTAGTGGATCGATCACAAAGCCCTGAGTCCTCAGTAAAATCTAATTTAAAGTTAATTCAATTATGAATAGATTGGAGAAGACATTACAGATATTTTACATGTATTAGTAACAAATGGCCATCTTAGTTATGGTTTAGCTGTAAACCCACAGCAAGCCAGCGGCATTTTGGTTGGATTCATACAGGTACCCTTTATTATTATTATTATTATTATTATTACTTTGTGCTTCAATAACAGTCACCCCTTGCTTTTCATGGCTCGTTGATGCATTACTTCGACTAATACTTAAAAAAAATAAAAACTCCCCCCATCAGCATCCTTTTCAGCATCTTATTTGCACTCAGGTTGTATACTTTCTTCTGTAAACTCATTAGCATACTCCTCTTGGCATTTTACGGAGTTATCTAGTAACCCTGCGGCTAAATTAACCAGGATTAGGTGGCGTCACTTCTGGATGTGATAAAAGATGGACTTTTCTTGTGGCATGTAAGCTGTATATAAGGGGTTAATGACTCCATCATCTCAATAATAAAGTTATTCACGAAGGTTTTGTTGCTGGTCATTTCAACTGTGAAGCGCTTGGCTCTAGACAACATGGAGAGTATCCTCTTTATTCAGATTGAAGGTCTCCCAAGAAAACGGAACCAGCCTCAGAATAACAAGTCGAAGGGCGTGCACAGCTGGACTGGCATTGCCACTTCACCCAAGGTGCACTTCTTTGTCAAGTGGCGGATACTGAAGTGCCTGGAGAAAAGCCACACACACAATGAGAACTCTGTGTTCTCAAAAACATTTGAAAAGATGTGGAGATAATATTCGTTCTCTAATACATAGCCCCGATACAGCAAAATATGCGTAGCATTCTTATTCTGATTTTTGTAGTTTTTCTTCCAACCATCCATCTACTTTATGACCGGTTTACTCAGTTCAGCGTCATTAAGAGAGGTCGTGTATCCCAGGAATCAGGACGTAGCGCTGCGCACCAACACATCCACACCTAGTGGTGACTAGATAGATCTAAACAACATCTCTGTGGAATATGGGAGTATCAGGCAGTGCCAACAAAAGGTGTAGGAAGTAAAACAACAGCCACGTTTCATATGAAGTGGCGATCTCTGTAACTGTGCCAAATTATCAATGTTGACATGATGAGCTGATTCAAATTTCATTCCAAAATAATATTTATTTACTTTGTGTTTCAGAACTTCCACATTGGCTTAGCATTCATTGGCAAGGCATTTGTATTGGTCAGCTCATAATATTTTGAAGCACTATGAAAATATCTCAAATGATATGACGTGTAATGTATAAAAATAAACACAAGAATCCCAGATGCGCACATACTGGGGCTGCCATAAAAGCATACTTCATTGCTGAAAAAAAAGCAACAAAACACTAAATTTGTGTCATCCATTGGGTTTTTGATACCAAAGTACTGATCATCAGTTTAACAACAAAAAAAAAAATGCAACAAAAACAGTGAAAGCAATTATGACACATATCTCAGTGGTGTGGAAGTGAATGTGACACACTGTCCACTTACAAATAATGACTACAGTTGGGATCAGTCAAGTCCAACAGTTTAGTCCAATTCTGGAGTTTGCAACACCCCTTCAAAATCACAGAGGTATCAGATGACAGTGTTAAGGACCCTAAAAATACTACATTCGCAATCCCCTCTTCCATTTCATAGGGCAGACCCTAATTTTAGCTTTAGGTCAGCCTGGCCTTCATAAGGTGTCAGGTGGAGTCTATCAGAAGAACTCACTAAAGTCACAAAGCCCTTCATGATTCCTCTCTGCATTGAAAGCAGTGTTTTGAGCACATTCCTTGACCTGTAACATTTTAGAGCATCCTCATCTATAAAATCTCCTCTGAAAGTCTGGTGAAAAAAAAAGATGGATGATTACGGATTCATAGTTTCACCCTGGTTTTACGTTGAAATTGTATCAGACAAATCTATTTAGAATTGGTGCAATCAGTATGATGTAAGCAATATCACACATTGATATTCATGCTTTCAGTGTGCTAAGTTTTTCAAAATACAAATCTGAATCTAAAGTGTCATGTAATAAATAGTATATGATAGATAGATAGATAGATAGATAGATAGATAGATAGATAGATAGATAGATAGATAGATAGATAGATAGATAGATAGATAGATAGATAGATAGATACCACTGAATTATTACATAAATACATGACCCAGAGCTATACATTCACTAATAATAATCCCAGAATCTTGGGTTTGAATTACAAGTTTGCATGTTTTACTCATGTCTATGCCAGTGTTCCTCTGACACCCCAATGACACACAGATAATTAGCTACTCTAAATTCATGAAGTGTGGATGAGTGTGAGTTGAGTGACTGTGAGTATTCTACCTGCGTTGAATTGGTGGCCTAATCCAGGGTAAATTCCTGCCTTGCACCTAATGTTGCTGGAATAGGAACTAGCTCCTAGTGACATTGAACTAAATGTATGGATAATTATCGTCAAACCTCAAACACAGCAATTGAATGTTTAGCAGAGGGAATTAGAACCATTACCCGGTAAGCATATAAAATCCAACACATATGCATCTAATACAATAGTACTGGGATTAAAACAATACACTGTACTTACTGTAGAAGAAGGAGTCTCAATCAGAAGAACAAAAAGGTCAAGCAGACCTAAATGAACTGTGTTCTAAATAAGCCAATGTACTTACCAGAAAAGGGTATCACAGTTTTAATGTTCATTGGCTCATTATCAATCTGGTATCATCAAGGTCAAGGTAATGAACCAGCCCTGGACAGTGTGCCAGTCTACTGCAGAGAACACTCAAGCACATTTCAACATTCACTCAGTCAGGGCCAGCTTAATGATGCTAATGTAAAACTACAGGAAAATCCAACAAGAGAAATAAGCAAAATCTACACTGCCAAAACTTTTCAATCCTATTAAATTCAGCAGTTGAAAGTTTAAAACATGCAGAATTCAAAATGAGAAAAAAGAAAAAAATGATTTAGTGATTTGTGAAAGGGGTGTGACTAGAGAGATGGTGAGCAGCAATTTGTTAGGACCTTCTACGGTGTTACATAGATATATTTTTATTACCCCCACTGAAATCTTCAGCAAGTCTTCTTTAAGCCTGAATTCAACTGTTGCTTTATTATGTGTTCTTTACGCAGTCAACATGGCCACCTAGTGACCAAGTAAGGAAACAGCGTTCACTTTCTGCAAATTAAAAATACAGGTATTAGATAAATTGTCACATAAGAAATTAATTTATATTTATTGTTTTTCTTGTTCAGAATAGAAAATTAGTTTTTCAACTTTGTCATACTGAAAAAACAGAACAAATGTACACAACTCATACTATTTATACAAACAAAACACTATGAAAGTGAGTATGCAGGTATCCTGTCTCATATCATGTCACCTTATTTTCCATCAACAAAGCAAAATGGAGTCAAGAGCAAAGGGAGAGGATGACAACATTATGACTAAAAAGGCTAGATGAAAAACTCTAAGAGTTACATCAACAACAACAACATTTACATATAGCACACTTTCATACAAATAAAGTAGCTCTTTAAAAGATGAAGTAAAAAGGAAGTTAATACAAAACATATACAAACAAGATTAGGCAATACTATTGTACTGTATGTAACAAAGAAAAAGGCAAGGTCAGATGGCCAGAGGACAGTAAAAACAAAAACAACAAAAAACACTCTAGTTAGGCTGGGAAAAAAAAGATGTTATAAATCAGTCCTCATGGTTTTCAGGCTTCACATGGGAGAAACAGATGATGATGATCATGTGGACATGTGGGACACCCGCAATTCAATCCATAAATGCAGGGGTCAGCATGGTACCTTGATCAGGTGATGGTGGCACAGATCGCCACCACAGAAGAACCAGAAAAGACAGCAGAGAATAGTACAGATTAGTATAGATTGCAGAACCTCAAGGAAAGTTATAATTCAATGCCCATATTGTCTAAAAGGGATATAACTGAAATGTAGCTACAAAAAAGCCATTTTAAAACAACTAGCCAACCCGCGGCGTAGCATACGCCGCATAATTATGTATTGATGGGTGAACACTTCCTGAAAGACACAGTTGTCCAAATAGGGTGGGTTTGAGGATACGACTGTGAGTGAATGAAAAGATGAAACTGGAGAGAGCAACATACAATTGAAGAGCTCAGTTCCAAAATCAGCTAAGTACAAAAGATAAATTTTGGAGATAAATAGGAAAATCTGGGTCAGTAAGCAGATTTTGAAACTAAATCCCTAAAACTATAGCGCTACACTGTTGCAATTAGGTTTTGAAGCTCAAACATATTTTCGGCGCATGACCAACTGCATGAAAAGTCACAATCACGTGTTCACTAAATTTTACCAAAAGGTGTAATAGGCAGATTTTGGAACTCACGTCTTCAATTGTCCGTAACTGAAAACTGGTTTTGGCAGATACAGGCATATCGTTTTGAAAGTGTGTCCCTGTGCCTTATTAATTGTCATTGCAAAGGCCAATCTAACAGGAAATTGTCTGCGTGTAAAAGTAAAAGGCAAATTTGAATCTGATGGGGTCAGGGATTCTCTCTCTCGCGTGCGCCTGTGTGTGTGTGTGTCTCTCTCTCTTTCCGCGCGCGCGCCTGTGTGTGTGTGCCTGTGTGCTCTAAGTGAATGAAAAGATGGAACTCTGGAGAGAGCAACATACAATTGTCCGTGACTGAAAACTGGTTTTGGCAGATACAGGCATATCTTTTTGAAAGTTTGTCCCTGCGCCTTATTAATTGTCATTGCAAAGGCCAATCTAACAGGAAATTGCGTGTAAAAGTAAAAGACAAATTTGAATCTGATGGGGTCAAGGAAATCTGGGGAATAAGGACAGTTTGTGAGGTAGCAGCTGCGATTGTTTTACACTCCAGTACATTGCGGTGAATGCTGAGAACAGTCAGTCTAGTGCCTTTACAGAGACTTCTTGCTGGCATGAGGTTTCTAAGAAGCATGACGACTGAACCAATTTTAAGTTTGACTTTATGCGGAGGCATGCCAGTGGGAGTAATGGCTGCTCGGCGGGTCATGGGAATAACCGCCGGATCGCCAGTGGGCATCGTTTATGGTCGGAACTACGACGGTATGTGATCTTCTTCGAACCTCCGACTTTCGTTCTTGATTAATGAAAACATTCTTGGCAAATGCTTTCACTCTCGCACGAATTGTTGGCTCTGTAGTGCGTGTGCCATGGTCGGCTGCTTAGTGAATTGTTGGTGGGCGAGGCTCGGTCTTGCGTGCGTCTTGCTTGCCATGGACTTAGTGAATTATATATATAGATGGGGTTATAGCAGATTTTTAAAATTGTTATACAGTATTAGTCTGATAAAGTATTCCAAATTTTAGGTGCATAACAGCAAAATGCCACTTCACCACTTCTTTTCAGGTTGGCTCTTGGAATTATAAGCAGGCCCTTCATTTGAAGATCTTGGAGTGTAAGGGGACAGACATTCCAAAATATAGGATGGGGCAAAATTATTTTTCTAGTTAATATTCCTGCTGCTGCATTCTGCACTAACTGTGACTGATTGATTTCTTTCTTAGGTAGTCCTGTATGCAGTGCATTACAGTAATCTAGTCAACTGAAAACAAAAGTGTGAACTAATTTTCAGTGTCTTGTAAATTTATAAGAGGTCAAACTTTAGCCTAAGCCTATAAATAAAGTGTACCTGTATTTCTAATACCCTCGCTATATCCATTTTTTGCCAATAACTTAAGATTTCTGTTTTCTCCTTATTTAGTTTGAGAAAGTTACTGCTCATCTACTCTGAAACACAAGTAAGACACTGGATCAGAGAGCCTAGAGCATCAGGGTCATCAGGCACTATTGATAAATACAGTTGTGTGTCATCTGCACAGCTGTGGTAGCTCACCTTATACTTTGAGATAATGGAAGAATGTAGATCAAAAAGAGCAGTGGACCCAGAATAGATCCTTGTGGTACACCACATAAAATATCATAGGTCTCCAAAGTATAATCACCACAGCTAACAAAGAATTTCCTACTTGTTAAGTAAGATGGAAACCAATTTAATACATTGCCGCAGAAGCCCCTCATTGACTAAAGCGATTTATAATCAATGTTGTTGCACTCAAGTCTAAGAGAACAAGAACAGATATACGGCCTCTATTCGCATTAACCCGTATATCGTTTACTGCTTCAACCAGTGCAGTTTCTGTACTGTGATTTGTTCTAAAATCTGACTGAAACTTGTCAAGAATAGAATGTTTAATCAAATAATCATCTATCTGCATAATGACTGCCTTTTCTAGAATTTTACTTAAAAAGCAGGTTAGATATTGGTCTAAAATTGTCAAAAACAGAAGAGTCAATATTATTTTTCTTGAGCACAGGATTGATAACTGCAATCTTAAGACAGTCAGGAAAGACCCCAGTATCTAATCATGAGTTCACTATGTCAAGTATATTATCAATTAGCACAAAAGAGACTTCTTTGAAAAAGCCTGTTGGTTTTGGGTCAAGGGAACAGGTGGAGGGTTTCAGGTAAGCTTGATTCAATCCAGTGACCAATTGCAGAAAGATTCCCATGCTTGAGCACACAGTAGAGTTTAATTTAGTAAAAGATTCCAGATTAGCAGGGAAGTGGCATATAACATGAATTGCTTCAAGGTATGAGTGAATGTGTATTTATCATTCTTCTGTCAATAGCTAGCACACGGTTTTGAACATTTGAACATTAGTGCTCACAGAAAAATCCATAAAGCATATATTTATATTTACTTTACCTATTTTGCCATAACAATGTTGGTTGCATGGAATTAAGAGATTAATAACAAGATATAGCACCTGGACAACAGTAAGCATCAATCCCCAAAAGTTACCAAGCCACCAGTACCTATGTACTGTAAGTTCTTACATCTCATACATCTAATACATTTCTGTATGTCCACTGTTCAGTCTTATCTTTAAATTCATTTTTATTTCATAACGAGATTTTGTTTTACCATGACTGCCATCATTTTGTGCAATTTTTCATAGACGTGTTCATCTTGTTTATCATTGTTATGACTGTTGCTTATCTTATGATCTGCAGTAATGCATTATCATCATTTCAGTTACTGACATTTTAAATTCTGGCAGTACAGCTCATGGATCAAAGTTCTAAGTTAGGGAAATAAATCTTATTTACAGTTAGGACCTTTTGCTATTTCTTTTTCAACTTCATATTTTGCCTTGTGCTTTGATTTTGACAACTCTTGTTATTTTATCTCCAGTTACAACCTTTGGCCTATTCCTTGCCAGGCCTTGTTAACACCTTCTGATTCTCCTGGTACTTCAAGTTAATTCATTTTTGTCCCTCCTCAGGAAGCATCACTTTCCAACTGGCTGAAATAATGCATCTCACAGCTTGTGAATAAGTATTTTCTAAAATCTAGTGGTCCTGGTTTAGATGGAGGTAGAATAAGAATGGCAAAGACACTGCCATGCCAAATGGTGAGAAAGAAAATATCAATACTAGTTTAACAGTGCACATGTAGAAAATGATCATCGCTTCTGCTGAAACTTCTTCAACTGTTATAAAAAGCAACAACCTCTGGTAAGCTTTATCGATCAGAATGGTTGTGTTAATTTTTCACGTTAGGTTTCATGGAATCTGACATTCTCCAGTATCCCTACAACATGGCCATTGTTTTTTAATCCTTTAATCACCACATTGAATTTCTTGTATTTGGAATTTGTCATTTTTTGCATACCCCAACATACTCACAGAGAGACATACACAGAGATTTTTTTTGGGGGGGAGGGCAGTCAGAGCACAGCATCAGCTATTTGTAAAGCACCCCTGGAGCAATTGCAGGTTAAGGGTCTTAACAGAGTAGCGTTCCTTCTGTCACTGCTAGGTTTTAAACCAGCAACCTTTGAGTTACCAGTTGTATAAAGGTTAGAGGGATCTTTTGCCAGGCTTAATGTTCACCTTCAGTTTGAGCCTTTTCAGTTTAAGCAAAAAAAAAAAATTAAGAGGAGTCATGACTGAAGTGTTTAAATTATGGAGGGGATTAGTACTATAGATCAAGACTGTTATTTTAAAATGAGTTCATCAAGAAGACGGGGAGACAGTTGGAAATTTGCTAAGTGTAAACTTCGCACAGATATTGTGAAGTTTTTCTTTACCCAGGGAACCAAAGATAACTGGAATAAGGTACCAAGTAGTGTGGTGGACAGTAGGACTTTAGGGACCTTCAAAAATAGACTTGATGTTATTTTAGAATAATTAAGTAGGTAGGACTGGTGAGCTTTGTTGGGCTGAATGGCCTGTTCTTGTCTACATTGTTCTAATGTTCTTTGTATCAGTTCTTCTGTTTCCTTGACTTTTAATTAGGTTGTGCTACAGTATTTAAACAATTCTGTTACCTCTTTCCTGTTATTTGTAAGGCGACCCATAAAAATGGTGTCATCAGCAAACTACAGAATCTTCATGTAGTAGTTAGTCACAACAAATTTAGGAGTGGTGACAAAGTACAACCCTATGGGTCTCCCATGCTCATGGTAAGGTTGCTTAGAAATTTTGCCCTACAACTGCACTAATTCCTGTCATAAAGTCAACCCAGTAACCAATACATTAGACTAATTAAAGCCTATGGCTATTGGTGGTCAAGAAGAGGATCTGGGTCCATGTGTGAAGTAATTCTTAATGCTAAAAAATATTGTAAAGCCCTAGAGGGACTGTCCTCCTCTGATCTTTTTGCATTATTTCTGCACCATAATGTCCAGAATTACCTGTACATCTGTAAGTCACTGCAAAATAGTTCCTATCATCTGCTGGCATACAGATGAGCCACATGCAAAGTTGTGTAGAACATGACAAAATCTAAATAATGAATTCTTCCCATTCTGTAGCCAAAAATATGTCATGACTTTAACATCATAAACAACTGGGAACAACATTGTTTATTGTTTAAACATCTTTTTAAGGTTTTGAAAATTATATTTTGTTTATTATGTTTCCATGACACTATTTTGTGCTTTATTTTGGATTACAGTTGGTGCCCTTTTGTGTTTCTCTCTAGCACCTAGTTTTGTTGTAACAATGATGTGGTATTGATGTTATTTACTGGCGACTATGTAAACACCGTGATAAATGTTATTCCCGGTTCATGTTTCTAGATTAAATCAAACAATTGTGGAAAGAGCAGCTAGATAATTACCGTATTTTTCGCACCATAAGACGCACTTTTTTTTTCCCCAAAAGAAGGTTGGAAATGTCTGTGTGTCTTATGGAGCGAATATTGCATCACAGACCATGATGTGTATTACCTGACAAAAGTCAAAATCCAGGGGTAGAGGGCGACAAAACTCACAAACTCACTGATACGTTACAGGCATTCCCTCTGTGCTTGGAGGAATGTTAGACTCATTGACTCGGCATCTAATCCTTGCATGTGCGTGATTTGCGAAATGTAAACAAATGTACACAAAGGCAAGGTGGCATCGACATCTCCCAAGGGAGCAAAGCGAGTGCAGAAAACAAATGTTTTGCGCATTATCACTGAGTCGGACTCTGATTTTCAGAATCTGATTTTGTTGAGAGTGATTAGGAAATCGAACAAGAGAGTGAGGAACTGGCATCAGCTGATCGAGACACCATTCGTGCAGCTGATGCACCTATGGCAAGGTTCGTGTGGGAGGAATACCTAGACATTGATCCGTGGGAGCCAAACTGACTACCGGACTTCACAAGACGGTATGACTTGCTGTTGGACACGAGAGATTACCAGCCGCTGGACTACTTCAGGCTGTTCTTTCCTGAAGCTGCCTTTCAGCTACTGTCAGACGAGACAAACAGGTATGCAGAGCAATTTTTTGAATCGAGGGCTGTGCTTGCACCGCATTCTCATTTTTCAAACTGGAAACCCACAACAAAACACGAGATGAAGGGCTTTGTGGCATTACAAATATAGATGGGACTAGACTGGCGATTAAACTTCAGCATTGGTCCAAACGTGTGTGATGATAGGTACGTGCTCCTGCAAAGTGACTGTGAGCAACTGAGCTTCTTAAATTCTGACACTAGCGATGAGGAGTTCTTGGGGTTTCCATAAAACTAGAAGTGCTTGAACCTTAAAGTCTCTCCTTATTTGTTAATGACAGTGATGATGTTTCTTAATACCGCTGTTGAATTTAGATGGTTGAAATATTATTCTGCTATATTTTATTAAACATATTAGTACACCATTTGGTTCAGAATATTTTTTTTCTTGTTTTCCTCCTCTAAACCTAGGTGCGTCTAATGGTCAGGTGCATCTTATGGTGCAAAAAATACGGTAATAAACTTTAGGATTTACAGGCTATATTTTCTAGTAACTCCATCCAATGACCAAATGGCAAGAATTACTGAGAAGGCTTTATTGATTTTGACTGTACCCAGACCCACATGAGTTAAAATTGCATGTAGTGTATGTAATTACTGTATATGTTCACTTTTTTAGACTAACTCTGACCCCTACTGTCCAGTGCTATTTTGAAATGACTATCAGTTTGTTAGACTCTCTGAGACCAACACCCATAAAAATGTTCCTTCACATGATCAGTAAGGATGTCTGACAAGGACGGGCATTTTTGAATGAAGTCTACTGTAAATAATTAAACTTAATTAACCATAATATTCAAAGATTTGGAGTTTTTACACAGATGACACTCAAGATTTATTTCAGTTATAAAAGTAAATATTTATGGAAGGATTAATGCTGGATTTACTACCTACTTACTGAACTGCAACAGAACCTAAGATCATGCTAAATGGCATGAAATCTCAACTTAAGAAATAAACCCCTTTCTTTCAATCTATGCTAAATACGAATCATCTTCTTTAAGGAACTTTAGCTTTATTCTTGATTCTTCACCCTTGTTATTCAGTTGATATAAACAACATAAAGTAAGTCCAGCGGCACGGTGGCGCAGTGGTAGCGCTGCTGCCTCGCAGTTAGGAGACCCGGGTTCGCTTCCCAGGTCCTCCCTGCGTGGAGTTTGTATGTTCTCCCCGTGTCTGCGTGGGTTTCCTCCGGGCGCTCCGGTTTCCTCCCACTGTCCAAAAGACATGCAGGTTAGGTGGATTGGTGATTCTAAATTGGCCCTAGTGTGTGCTTGGTGTGTTTGTGTGTGTCCTGCGGTGGGTTGGCACCCTGCCCAGGATTGTTTCCTGCCTTGTGCCCTGTGTTGGCTGGGATTGGCACCAGCAGACCCCCGTGACCCTGTGTTCGGATTCAGTGGGTTAGAAAATGGATGGATGGAAGTAAGTCCAAATCTGAAATATCTTTAAAATCTACAATATGCCCTACATCCAGTTGCTCCTATTTTGTTTTGAACACTGAGAGTCTTGATGATGTTTTTATTCAGTCCTAAACTTGTCTAATATCAGCATACTTAAATCTGTCGTCAGAGCTCCAGTTAGCTCAAATTTTGATGATATCTGTTACCTCTTGCATCATTATGTTCCACTCTGCCCACTTCAGTCTTCTACAGGTACTGCTGACAGCGTTCTTGTGCCTCAAACTAGCCTATGTTCCTTGGGTGGAAGAGCCTTTAGTTCTACTTTCACTAGGACTTTTCAATAATCCTCTGTTAGTTATTAGATCTGCTGACTCAATTCATCTTCTTAATTGGTAGCTTAAATTCAATCTGTTCAAGAAGGCATTTCACTTACACTAGCATTCTTACTCTCTCAGTTTCCTCTTTATAACTTGGTCCTTGTAATGTAGGTCATTAGTTTGAACTATGTTTCAAGTGTTTTACTCCTGTTCGTTGTTTTCTTGTACTAATTCAGATCTACCTTTAATGTATATATGTGTATGCAGTATACTCCAGATGTTATAAATAATGATATTTATTGAACATCTTTTCTTTGAGTTTAATTCAATTGGGCGCTGCAGACTATTTCTCAACTGCATGGATTGATAGATAGATAGATAGATTTTTGTATGACTGCTGAAGTATCACAGATTCAATTTAGAGCTGTTTCTTATAAACCATATGTTGTCTTCAACAGCCTTTTATTGTTCTGTAAGTCAGCAGCATAGCCAGAAATTTCAAAGTGGTGGGGCCTGGAAATAACTGAGTGGGAAAGCCATTAAATATTTTAATTTTAACACTTTTTGGGGACCAGAGGCAAGCTCTGGGGTTGGTTCCCCTTGAAGTTTAGCATAGCTAATTCATTCATGATCAATCTAAGGTCCAGTGGAGGGTCCCTCTTGAGGTAAGCGGCTCAAATGATTGACAATTGACCATTAATATAAATTAAATAGAAACATTTGCAGAAGGGGTGGCTTCTGAATGGGGGGCCTGGGCTCCCAAATGACTCCCTGCCATGGCTTCACCCCTACTGTAAGTAAGTACATCATTATATGATTATCTGTTATCTGTGAATGCATATTTTGTTTGTAATGCATGCAACAAGTATTTTGTAGAGTGTAGGCAGACAGGTGATAGCTCTGCAGGTTTTGGGAACTGTGGTGTCTTTTTCATGTATGTGATGCCTTGTTGCATAAACCAGTTTGTCTGCAAGTACCAAGTGAAGAGTGATGAACCTCTTATAAAAGAAATTATGAACTCCATTCAAGCCTGGTGCCTTCCAGATGTGCATTTCTCTTATTGTTTCTGTGAGATCTGTTAAGGTGATTTGCTTGAGGTGCTTTGGTGTCATATTGTCTATATTTTGTCTCTCCTCCTTGATGCAAGCTGCTGTGGTATTATGCTGAACCGCATTAGGCCAGAGGGAAGATCAGTACTGTGTGAGGTTTTCCTGTGTTGGCTTTCCATTGGTTTTGTATTGATATGTTATTCAGTATGTGTCTGTATAATATTATTTCATTGTTTTGTAATAATGAGTTGCGTTGTTTTCATACGATGCATAATTTGCACTGTTTTAGCCTCTGTGTTTCAAGTACAATTAATTGTTTAAGTGTATCTATGTATGTGTTACGGAAGCTGTTATCCCATAATTTTTTTTCACTGTGCAGTTCAGCGCTTCCGTAATGTGTCTACATGCTCATTGAGTTTTTCGTGTTTTGTGTTTACTTATTATTTTACCATTAGAGCATCATGCATATACATAAAAGAACTCAAACTTAAGATAATAGTAAAGTTTTAGGTAGGAACTTGCTTCTGTTTAAAATTGTTTGGAAGTAAAGCCAATAGCCTTAACAGTCTGCTAGAACTTATTTTTGGAAAACCCATTTTCAAAAAAGAAATTAACCAAGAAAGGTACCAAACTCACAGTGTGCCTGTCACATAACCTGTATTTACTCTAGTAGAAAATGGAAACTAAATATCTAACCTGGAAGTATAAAGTCATTTGGGGTGAGTAAACTATGAAAGATCCTTTAATTCATTTTCTGAACCTGCTTAATTCAATGCTAGGATCAAAGGGTGTCAGAGGTTATAATGGCACCAAAAAGTTAATTAACCAAACTAGTGTTTGTGTCCATTGTAAGGAATCGTGCACATATATTGGCCAACTTATGGTTGAGCCTAAAATTCATGTTTTTGGGGTACGGAAGGAAAAGCGGAGTGCAAAGAGAAAAACCCGCACAGACAAGGTGAGCACATCTCTGCATAAGTAGGGACAGGGCTGGGATATAAAATTAAGTTTATGTGTATTTTTAAATGACTTTAGTTTATTGTAAAAATGAAGCATTAGACAAAGAAAGAAAAACTTGCAAGCAACAAAATGGAGATAACAGTTTAAAAGGAAACCTTAAATGTGTTGTCCATTCCAGTAGAGTTAACAATATGAGTGTATTTTTATTAAATTGGTCAACTTAATCTTAATCTAAACCACTTGTACCTATTATATAGCAATACCTATACTTTTCTTTGAGAAATTCAAACATAGACTAAATGTAAATAAAAAAAATACATGTTGTGGCAGACGGCCAGGGTTCTTGCCCGGCCGTGATGCCTCTTCGCTAAGAGGACTGGGGGAGCAAGCCTCAGCAGAACATTTCCTCCCCCGGGACGCTAGATGGCAGTCCCCATCGGGGGCAGCAGTGCCTCAGACTCCCACAGGGCTTCATGAAAGATGTAGTTGCCTACAGCCCTGTTGGAATCCGGGGGTGCCACCAGGGGGTGCTGCAGCTGCTCCTGAGCCCGTATGGGCAATCCTTTCACCACACCCGGAAGTGCTGCCGGAAGTAGATCATGAAGCACCTGGAAAACTTCCGGGTAACATACAGTGCTCTGGGAGTCAGAGTTGGGAGACGAAGCTTGCTGAGGTGGAGTGGAGGAGAAAAAGACTGAGAGAAAAGAAGGAAAGGAATTGATTTATTGTGTGCTGTGCTTGGGACTGTGTGTTGTACTTGTGGGATGGGGAAGGCATTGCCCACAAGTGAAAAAACAAAATAAAAAACATCTGTGCTTTTATAAGTGTGCCTCCTGCGTCTGTCTGTGTCAGGTTAGGTGGCTGGCACACCCCGTAGAGTGGTCACAATGTATACTATAGAAAGACAAAGTTGTTACAATCAGTATTCTACATTAAATATTATGGAGGATACTGGAAGTAGTTAAGGACGAGCGATCAAACATGGGAAGAACAAGCACAGAAGGCACTTAAGCCAATTCAAGTCATGTGAAGTACAGTGGGGAGTCAACCTGCTTTGCCACTAAGACATTTTACTTTTATTTATTTACTGCATGTATCAAAATTTAAAAATCCACTATAAATGAGATAATTATTTCATCAACACCAAAACTTGTCATTCTGTTGTTACCAGGCAGGACTGTTGTCAGAATTTTCAAATGGAACAAATATGAAACAATATGTTCTACACATTGTAATTGTGTAACTTCTAATATATACTTAATATAAATTCTTTAAGCTCTTTCAATCAATTTTAAAAGTTGACAATACAAAATCTTCCAGAACAATTCAATTATCATGAATTAGGAGGAATTCTTAATGTTTTAATTTCTTTTTGTTTTCACGAATAGGAATTTAAGCCAAAATGATACTTTATTTTCTTATTATACAGCCATTTTTCATTTGATTTAAATACAATTCAATACAAAATAACAGGCAGTTTATGAGGACAGAGTAATGTGTCTCCAGGCTCAGGAGACTGGAAAGATACCTTTCCAATGCACTGCTGACATTTCTCAAGAATAAAAATACATATATATATATATCTTTCACTGTGAAGCAAACTCATCTTTATAGAATAGTTTTGTCTTTGTTAATGGATTAATTTTATTTTCTTTCAATGCATTCACAGGAATTTTTCCTCAAGAGAAAATATTTAACGGAAGATGGATAAAATCACGAAGGATTCAGAACATCAAACAGACATTAATAAAATAATGAGTAAAGTTTTAAAAGGGTCGCAGTTTTTTCTGGAAGTAATTGGAGAGGTAGTCCCTATTTGCTCAGCAGCAGCAGAAGTAATAAAGTCATTTCAAGATAATTCTGAAAGCCCACAAATAGGAAACCTAAAAATTCAGATTCAACAAATTGATGAAAAGCTCAATGATATTACAGAGAATTATAAACAGGTCAACAAGGAGATTCAAAAACTTCCCATGGATGTGAAGTTTTCTAAAATTGAGGAAAATATTAAAGGACAATATATGTATTATACAAAAATTGTAGATGAAGAGCCAAAGTACAGAGATAAAAGAATTGAAGATTTTTGTGACCTCTTCCCCAAACTGAAAGGAGAAAGCAATCTCAATGAGCTCTATGATGGTGTGATGGGAAATGGAGAAATAGACATCCTGGAAACAGTAAAAAATTACTGGAACAGAGATCGTCGTGTCATGGAAGAGTTCTGTGCTCATTTAGGCTACCTGTTCCTCACTGGGATAAGTGCATCGATGGTGTATGCTTCACTGAAGGGTTTAGATGTATCAAAAAGAGAGAAGGAGTGGTCGGAGAAGATGACAGCTGTACAAAGTCAAATGGTATCCGCCATAGAATATTGCAAAAACAACTTTGAAGACCAGGCTAAAACTGACTTGGAGACATTTATTAAGAAGAGCCACCATCAATTATTGGTGGAGAATCTTTGTAGTTTCTTAGAGAAAAAATACGATTGGGTGAAATGGTCTGTGAAAGTGTACAGTCATCCTAAAGACAAGAAAAAAGGTACAAATGATTGTATCATCGGAAACAGGCATTTTACATTCTCTGATGCAGATGATCTCCAGGTGGTTGTGTCGTATTGTACGGTACCATGTAAAATTGATATGGAACAAATTCAGCAAACATTTACAGAGAAAACGGCGAATGGTAATATGAAAGAGCTGGCAGAAGCAATTAATGAGAAAATGCCAAACAGTTTGGTTCATGTCATTAAATCAAGCAAAAAAATTACAGAAAAGAACAACTTCTCAAAGCATTGCTATTATTATAAGCAAAACAAAAACTGTCATCTATTTGTGCATTGTTGATGTGATACTTTTTGGCCAATGTGAAGATCTGTATATTTAAGAAAAAAGTAATATTTCTGCATTTTTTAATATTGTAAAATGTATGCCAGTTGAAGAATCAAGCCAAAACAGAGCTTTAAGATGCTTATCACTAAATTATTTAAATTTTCTAATACTGATCATACCTGTAATACTGTAGTCAGACATTTCAACTGAAAATAGATGCACAAAATAATACTTCAGACATTGTTGTTGATCTTTTGGAAAGAAAATGCACTCTCATTGTGTGTGCAACTCGTGTGAGGTGCTACATACAGTAACTCTAGCAGAGTGAGCAAACTATATGAAAGAGCTTTAAACACGTTTAAATTGTGTTTTTTGAAAATGTTATTTTACATTTATAAATCATAATTGTGGTGATTGTTGTGGTGGATGTAAAGTTATTCATATTTTTCTTTATTGTTTAGTAATATTAGGATTTGCATTGCTTGTAGAAAATATAGCATGACATAGCAAAATAGTCAAGCACCAAAATATTGCAAATAGATGCTAGCTGTGCAAAAATATAGAAGAAGGGCTTACTTTTCAGAAACAACAAAATTATTAAATTTTAGTTACTGATAATCACATCCTGATTGCTATTACCACTTTTGTTTTTCTTTATACAATTTCCTTTCACAAATCAATTTACTTTTGATTAAATTTTCTGATGAGGGAAAAATATTGAGCTGGTCACCCCATTTTAAGAAACAGTCTCCATTTTCTCCTGTGGAATTCCCAGGCATAAAAGCCAAAAGATAGAACCCCTCCAGTGTGTCCTCAGTCTGTCGCAGGTGTTCTCTTAGGGAGCATTTTGACTACATGTACAAAGCACCTGAACAATGCTCCATATTAACAGATTTGGCTGACAATTGTTTAATCAGTACAAAAGAAATATTTTGTAAAGCCTTTATATGTAATTTACTTGAATAACCATTTCAGAATAAATGTCTACTGTACAATAGAAGGCACTATTAAACTCTGCAGCCAGTCTGTCAATCTTCTCATAATTAAACAAGAAAAAACATTTATTTTCAGGAAGTGAAATTTAATTCAATGAAATTCTGTGCAATTCTTAGTTTTTTTTTTGTTTTTTCTCACCACATATGTGGTAATATACACCAATCAGCCGCAACATTTAAACTACTGACAGGAAAAGTGAATAACATTATTTATCCTGTTACAATGGCACCTGTCAAGAGGTGGGATATATTAAGCAGCAAGTGAACAGTCAGTTCATGAAGGTGATGTCTTGGAAGCAAAACAAAATGGGCAAGTGTAAGGATATGAGCAACTTTGATGAGAGTCAAATTGTGACTAGGTCAGAACATCTCCAATATGACAGATCTTGTGGACTTTTCCCAGTATACAGTGATTAGTACCTACCAAATGCGGTCTAAAGAAAGACAACTGGTAAACTAACAAAGCCAAAGGATCATTGATGGAAAAGGGAGAAAAGGCTAGCTCATCTGGTCTGATCCCACAGAAGAAAAGAGTTTCAACACACGCCAACATGTAATTTCTGAGGCCAGAGAGAAAAGATCATTTTTATGGGGATTATGTGGGTTAAGACTTATTTTAGTTTATCTATTTCATGAAAAGCTCACATGTTACGTTGATGGGGTAAATTATTGAGATTTTATTAATACAAGTAATAAAAGGTAAAGTGTAAAGCTATTGACATGATTTATGAAGTAGTTTGCTATGTTTCAACTTAAATGTATTACAATACGCAACTGTGCTTTGAAATTTTTTATTTCTTTTTAAAGAAAATAGAGATACAAAAAGTAAATTGCAAATTATTAACAGTAACTGTACTTTTTTGTATAATGTATTGCTTATTGTATGATTTTTTCTGTTCAATAAACCTGACTTTCTAAAGATGAATGTGATGTATTTTAGGTGATCTTTGGGCTAAAAACTGTTGTTAACCAGAATGATTTTTTCAAACCTCCCTTGATTAGGAAAGCAGCAAACTACTTTTCTTATGTACCCCCTTTGCACAAGTACTTTTTAAAGTATTGTAACTGTACTGACAGGTTGCATCAGTCTGGGTGAAACTCACCACTGCTATGAGCTGGCATTCCATAATGTAAATAAGTAGCTTCAGAGCCAGCTGCAGAGGAGGCTGGAAAAACAGCAAGTTAGCAAAGTTGCAAAAAAGAATTCCGACAAGGACGGCAACCGTAAACTGTCCTTTTAAAGATGGGGAACCACCTAAAACAATCAGGTGAAGAGCAAATAATCCATTTGGCACTCAGCACCAGCAATACATTGGTGTCAAGTGAGGGAGAAAGACAGCTCAGAGACTGCTACCTCTACAGCTCCACCATCCCTTCTCCATCCGCTAAGATCCATTAGCCTGGGTCTGTGGATGCCAGTGGCTTTAGACTCAAGGAACTGGGAAAGGTGTGGCAGAATGAGTTGTACTGACCCCAAAGGTCTCATTAATAAAACTTTGCATGGATTTGAGAGTAAAAATATGCGTACGCCAAAAAACAGGAAAATGCATACGCCAAAAAAATTCTTATTTATAAAACATTGCGTAGACACGGTTGTATGCAATTTTCACTTTTATAAATCACAATCATTTTGTAAATGTGTGTAAATGCATATATATCAAACCCCACCCGGTTGCCACCCTGAAACAACCATAAATGGACTTTGCTAATCAACCTCATACATATATCCATCCATCCATTTTCCAACCCACTGAATCTGAACACAGGGTCAAGGGGGTCTGCTGGAGCCAATCCCAGCCAACACAGGGTGCAAGGCAGGAACCAATCCCGGGCAGGGCGCCAACCCACCGCAGGACACACACCAAGGCCAATGTAGAATCGCCAATCCACCTAACCTGCATGTCTTTGGACTGTGGGAGGAAACCAGAGTACCCGGAGGAAACCCACGCAGACACGGGGAGAACATGCAAACTCCACGCAGGGAGGACCCGGGAAGCGAACCGGGATCTCCTAACTGCGAGGCAGCAGCGTTACCACTGCACCACCGTGCTGCCCCTCATACATATATAATGAATGATTTACCTGTAAGGTGACAAAATGGCGACAAGAGAAGAAAAGCAGAAAGCACAAACTTTGAACAGTCTCAGAAGTTCTCATCTCTGAAGTACAGGAACACAAAGAACTTTTATTTGGTGGCCTTAAGTGCAGGTGTCAGCAGCAAATGCAAATATACTGAATGGCATCATGTTACTGTTGCTGTAAATGCAGCAAACTCTACTGGCTGCATCATGTCTGAAATAAAATAATATAATTATAATAAAGAATGGCTTCAAGATAGAAGTGAAGAAGTGGATCACTTGTAACAGACAGATTGGGAGTGTAATGGGAGAGGAAAAAAACACATCTACAATGTCTTTATTATGCAACATTATGCTAGCACATACAGATATGGTGGACAAGAGAGCTACAGAGGAATCAGGTAAACATTTAAAGTATGCCTTAGAGTGAAATAATCATGCTAATGCAATACATAATGTTGTCAGTAGATTGGTGGGTATTATGGAGCCAGTCATCTGGCTCCATATTAAAGAGGTCAGGAGAGTATTATGCTGTGCCACATTAGTCAGCACAGCACATGCAATCATAATGTTGCAGACCTTCATTGGCTGGTAGAGCAACCATTCTACTGACGCATCCAGACACTGTCAAATGCATTTCAGGAGTCCTATGATGCGCTCCACCACTGAGAATGCGTATAGACCAATTTCATGCAGTCTGTCTTTCTAATGCCAGCAGCATTTTGGCACACAGTTCTAAGAGAATTGGTCTTGGAAGTTTAAATCAGCTCATAAGCCAGTCATCTGCACCAAACGTGTCATGTTATTTCAAACCACTAAGCTATGAATAGGTTGTAGGACATAATATTTAGAACTTTTTATATGTGAATCACAGTTCTGTTTTACTGGATGTAGTTATTGACAACAATGGATTGCATTTGTTTCTGCTCCCACAGCTGACTGATACATCTGCTGCTCCCCACAAAGAGGTTTGCCTACTTGTTTATAAACTGACAGACCACCACACAGAAATGCTGCTTTAAACACCTCTGCTACACCACACGACAGCACAGCACAGCACTTCACATCCATGCTGCTCCATTTAACAATGACACAGTACTGCCACACAGGAAGACAGTAAAAATATTTTTATGTTAGAACCAGAAGAAAAGTAAAGTCAAAAAAGTAATCCAAGGTTAGAAATCAGAAGTCAGAACCAAGAGCAACGGATCAGAAACCGGGAAGACTCAAGAGTTTTATTTCATCAAAACCAAAACACAATCAAAAATTCAAAATTAAAATGGCAACAGCAAGGATTCATTAATTAGAAAAAATCAAAAGCAATATTCTTTCTTGGTTATCCAAGGCTTATCTGCATGCTCACATAAAACATGGCCACTCAAGCCAACTTTTAAACCCTTGACCTAATGAGGGCAGGGTCTCAACTTCCGAGAACATATTCCCAGCAATTGGAGATCACATTATGGCAACAGGTTTCACAAAAATTGCAGTACCAGAGAGAAAAGACAAAATGGTGTTGCAGTAAAAAGCAAATAAATTTAAAAATTTTGTTAAGGTGCAAAAAAACAACAAAAACAAACCTTTGATTTGGAATCTGTGTGTTAAAACCCCATAGTAAATCTATGATTAGCTGCAAACTCTGAAAGAATTTGCACAATACATTTTTGAAAAATCAGAAATCAAAACAGAAGTGTTGATATATTTTTGTCATTGCCTACACAACTGTAAACCACCCCGCTATTCTGAAAGGTTGTGCATCATTTCAAGGAGATGGAAGTGGTCACTGGGGAAAGAAACTTTGAAGAGAGGGCTATGTAAAGCGCTGGCAGGTTGCATCAACTTGGGTTGAGTCACCACCACTACGAGCTGGCATTCAATCATAAAAAAAATTAGCAGCTTCAGTATCACCTGCAGGGGAACGTGGAAAAATAGCCAGCCTGCCACAGTCACATATGAATTCCAACTAGTGTGGCAATGGTGAGTGGATAGCAAGCTACCTAAAAGAACCCTGTAAAAAGCAAAGAATCCATTTGGCACCCTGTGCCAACGCTACAGATATATATAGTGTAACAACCCGGACAACAACTCAGGTTCGGACCTGAGAGAGCAACACTTCTCAGGTAGCTGCTGTAAGAAAGAACATAGACAACTGTGAAGTGTTGAGGCACCCATAGGCAAACCCCGTATCTATACTAAGAAAAGGCAAAGCCCTCACTGACTCTTAATCACTAATTCTCCAACATCCCGTGTAGGTAGAAGGCTGAAATTTGGCAGGCTCATTCCTTACAGCTTACTTACAAAAGTTAAGCAGGTTTCATTTCGAAATTCTACGCATAACGGTCGACAATGTCTGCCATGTTATCTATATTAATAAAAGGCAAAGCCCTCACTGACTCACTCATCACTAACTCTCCAACTTCCCGTGTAGGTAGAAGGCTGAAATTTGGCAGGCTAATTCCTTACAGCTTATTTACAAAAGTTAAGCAGGTTTCATTTTGAAATTCTACGCGTAACGATCATAACAGTCGACAACGTCCGCCATGTTAAATAATAAAAGGCAAAGCCCTCACTGACTCACTCATCACTAATTCTCCAACTTCCCGTGTAGGTAGAAGGCTGAAATTTGGCAGGCTCATTCCTTACAGCTTACTTACAAAAGTTAAGCAGGTTTCATTCCATAATTCTACGCATAACGGTCATAACAATCGACAACGTCCACCATGTTAAACTTTCGTATTTATGGCCCCATCTTAATGAAATTTGGTAGGCGGTTACCCTGCGCTAACCGAAACCGATGTACGTACTTATTTCGGAAACTGTGAGAAAACAGTAAAAAGGAGGCGTGTCAGACTTCATCATACATTTTCTGATGCAGCTAGACGGAAGCAACTTCGTGACGCTGCCGCCAAATACTCGCAGAAAAATCCACAAGTTCATAGAGGCGTATCACACGTCGTTGTACATTTTCTGATGCAACTAGACGGAAACAATTTCATGACGCTGCCGCCAAATACTTGCAGGCAAATCCACAAGTTCATAGCGCTGCTGTCACTAAATACTCGCAGGCAAATCCACAAGTTAATAGAGCTTCTGTTTCTAGGTACGATCCCAATAATGAAAAGCGGCTCATATGAAAACAACAGGTTTGGCTCAAAAAAGCTGATTGTGGATTTGCGTATGACCCAAACATACATTATGAATCTGACAAAACAGTACACATTGGATCCATGGATGTTGACTATGAGTATTGTCAAGCTCATAGGTGGAAATGAGAGTCTCCTGGTTTGTGCTGTAATGGTGGTAAAGTCTCTCTCACTCCTTTACATAAGCTTCCTGACCTTCTTAAGGGCCTGTTAAATGGCGAACATCCTCAAAGTGAGCATTTCTTGAACAACATTCGAAAGTACAACAGCGCATTTCAAATGACGTCATTTGGTGCTAACCAAATCGTTGAGGGAAATTTTATGCCTTCATTTAAAGTCCAGGGACAAGTGTATCACTTGATTGGCAGTCTTTTACCTATGCCGACTGAGGAACACAAATTTTTGCAAATTTATTTCATCGGGGACAATGAAAAGGAAGCACAAATGCGGTGCACTAATGTTTTTGGAGTTAACATGCCCCTGGTGCGGCAATTACAAAAAATGCTGCATGACTGTAACACTTACATCCAAGACTTCCACTCCGCAATCGACAGTATTTCAGATGAAGACAAAGACTTCAAAGTTGTCATTCACGCCGACAAAAAACCATTAAATGCACACAAAGGCAGGTTTAATAAACCTACTGTACGTCAAGTTGGTGTTGTCATCGTTGGGCAAACGTTCGAGAATATGGATATTGTCTTGAAAAGCAGAGACAATAAACTGCAATGCATTAAGGAAACCCACAGATCCTATGATGCACTTCAATATCCCTTCATGTTCTGCTATGGTGAAGATGGCTATTCTGTGTCTATACCTCAAGTTCATGCTGCCAGTAAGTTACCTATGAAGAAAACCGTCTCTGCAGCAAACTTCTATTCATACCGGCTTATGATCAGAGAACATCATGATAATACTATCCTTTTCTTCCGAACTTTATTAAATCAGTTTTTAGTTGATATGTATGCAAAAATTGAATCCGAAAGACTAAATTATATCATACTAAATCAGAAGAAACTACGAGCTGAAAATTATGTCCACTTGAAAGATGCTATTGACAAAAACAACACCAATTTAAAGGAACTTGGTCAAGCTGTGATATTACCATCGTCGTTCACTGGAGGACCTCGCTATATGCACGAGCGTACACAAGACGCAATGACATACATACGTCATTATGGCCGCCCTGACTTATTCATCATATTTACTTGCAATCCTAAATGGACTGACATCACTGAAGTTCTCCTTCCATGTCAAAAACCTCATGATCGCCGCGACCTTATCAGTCATGTATTTCATCTCAAAATTCGCAAAATGATGGACTTGCTCACGAAGAGTAACATTTTCGGCTGTACAAATTGCTACATGTACACCATAGAGTGGCAAAAGCGAGGTATTCCCCATGCACACATTCTGTTGTGGCTAAAGGATAGGATTAAGCCAGCTGTCATCGATCAAGTGATCCGTGTGGATATTCCTGATCCACAGACTGACCCTGCCCTCCACAAAACAGTAAAATCCACCATGACCCTTTTAGCATTCTTTGACCTTTGCAACCACGATGATTTTGGAAAACAACTTCATTATAATGAAATTCCATCATATTATGTGTGGGCAAACAACATGTTTCGTCGGAGGAAACAGGGGAACACTGTACCAGGACATTCAGGAGTGAAAAAAGCTAAAGTGCTGGGACGGGTCTACACTGTGCACCCGAATAACTCTGAATGCTGCCATCTTCGACTGCTGCTCAACAAAATCACAGGTCCCACGTCTTTCAAATCTCTCAGAACAGTTGATGGTGTCCTACATCCAACCTATAAGTCGGCCTGCAGGGCACTCGGTTTTTTACACGACGATATCAACTGGGATGAGACTCTACAGGAAGCTGCTCTGTCTCGGTCACCTCAAAAGATCCATGAACTCTTTGCTGTCATGCTGGTGTTCTGCCAAACGGAAAAACCCTTAAACCTATGGGAAAAACATAAAGACAGCATAGCAGAAGATGTTAGGAGACAGACTGAAAGAGATCATATACGAACAGAAGTCCACCAGTGGTTACATTTGATCTATAACAAGTGTCTACAGTTGCTTGAAAACTATGTGATTGCTATTGGAGGTCAATCTCTTGATCATTACGGTTTGCCTTCACCTTTCAGAGAACTGGCAGAAGTTACGTCATATCCCGAGTACTTGAAAGAGACATCTTAAAACACCTCGCAATTGGCCAATATAGTCACAAATAACGAGCTTTTACTAAATAGTAACCAAAAGACAGTTTATGAGCAAGTCATGAGGAGCATTGTCTCGGCCACTGGCACTGTGTTTTTCCTTGATGCTCCAGGAGGTACTGGTAAGACATTCCTCATAAACCTTCTCCTTGCGAAAATCCGAGCAGAAGGTAACATTGCCATAGCTGTGGCTTCTTCTGGCATTGTTGCAACTCTTCTTGAGGGTGGCAGAACTGCTCATTCAGCTTTCAAGCTGCCTCTGAACCTCAGCCATACTGAATCCCCCATGTGCAACATATCAAACCAGAGCAACATGGCTGAAGTGCTGCTACATTGTCAGCTTATTGTCTGGGATGAATGCACTATGGCACACAGAGGAGATGTTGAGGCTTTAGACAGGACCCTCCAAGACATCCGAAAGACCAACAAACTTATGGGAGGCTTGACAGTGTTGCTGGCTGGAGACATCCAGCAAACCCTACCAGTCGTACCCAGAGGAACACGCGCTGACGAAGTTAAAGCATGTCTGAAATCTTCATACCTCTGGCCACAAATCAATGTTGTTACCTTAAGAATAAACATGAGGGTTCATTTGAAAGGCGACAAAAAAGCCGGGGAGTTCTCTGCTCTTCTGATGAGTATAGGTAATGGCACCTTCATTCAAGAAAATTGTAAAATAAATATTCCTACAAATCTATGTCTCCTCGTGAATGCCTTACCCCAATCTACGAAATCTCCATGAAAACGACGTGTCATGGTTGAGAGAGAGAGCTTTCCTGACACCAAGAAATGACATGACTACGACTATAAACCACATTTTACTTCAAGAACTACCTTCACAACTGAAAACATATAAGTCTGTGGATTCAGTTGTAGAAGTGGAAGACGTGCTGCACTATCTGGTAGAGTTTCGCCACACTCTGAATCCTCCAGGCACTCCTGAGCATAATCTGATTTTAAAGGTTGGGACACCAATAATGTTACTGAGAAACTTACAGCCACCGAAACTTTGTATCAGGTCACGTGTCTGCAAAAGAACCTAATTGAGGCAAGTATTTTTACTGGCAGTGGCTCAGGGGAGAGAGTTTTTATTCCTCGCATCCCCGTTATACCCTCTGATCTCCCATTTCAATTCAAACGCCTCCAATTTCCAGTAAGGCTCTGCTTTGCAATGACAATTAATAAGTCTCAGGGACAGACCCTACAAAAGGTTGGCATTGATTTGGGGCAAGATTGCTTTTCACATGGCCAACTGTATGTTGCATGCTCAAGAGTGAGCTCAGCGCACAGCTTGGTCATATTACAACCGCCAAACTGACAACGTGGTATACAAAGAAATCCTTAACAAATAATTATTTGTACATTTTCCCTCAGTTTAAAAAGGTTTACTTTTCTTCTTAATAAAAATTTTAAGGCAGTACTTCGCCGCTGCGAAGCACGGGTATTTTGCTAGTAATTTAGATAAAATACTGGTATAAACATGTCGTAAAAGAAAACATCATTATAAAAGCAACTTTCCAAATAGGCCAGTTCAAGATGGCGGAGGTTCCGCTGATAAGGATTTCCGGCAGGAAGAGGCGGGTCCAGGCAGACTGAAACCGAAAGTGACATCGAGGGTGGTAAACACATCAATCTTCTGGTCTGCAGAGAAAGGAAGAAATAAGGTGTTAGTCAACAGCAACCTCTTGTGTTCTGGCAGGAAATTACCATTACCAAGGGTCTAGGAATACCTGAAGAACCTGGCAGTAAAGCTAACAAAGCCCACTGTCCCAAATGTGAGCTGGGGGGGTAGTAGTCATACGGGTTGCCTTTGACCTCAGAGTGGATTAAGGCAGAATCGGGCAGCAAGTGTGAGTGGACAAAGGTACAAAGCAGCTGAGCAGTGTAGTGAAAGTGGAGCTGAAGTTGCCAATAGTCAATTTTTGGGCTACTTACCACATATTGGGTCATTATATAAATTTATTCTTGCATTCATCAATTTTCATAACCCACATTCAATTCATAAAGAGTGACAAAAAGCAGTAAAACAAACAATAAACAGCAAACACACAAAGCAGGTATTTAGGACCTCATACTGTAGAGCAGGGGTGTTGAACTCCAGGCCTGGAGGGCCACAGTGGCTACAGGTTTTCCTTCTTACCCTTTTCCTAATCAGTGACCAGTTTTCACTGCTAATTCACTCCTTTTCCCTTCATTTTAATAGCCCTGCTTTTAAGGATTCAGTCCTCTGAATGTATTCCTTTCTTCATTAAATGGCATCCAAACCGAAATGAGACGTGAAATGAGCCAACAGATGACCAGCTAAACTGGGATTTCAAACTCCAACCAATTTCACGCCAATCAATCAATCTCTTAATGAGAATCTGATTCTTGCTGTTAATTAAACTCGTTATTTAATTCAATGGCTTGTTGCTGCTCTCATTCTGCCACAGCAGACATTTCTAAAACTGATCTTTTTTTTAAACACCGTCACAATGTTTTGGTGACCTGAGACATCAACCTTACTGAGAAGTTCACCTTTCTTTATTTTCAGATATTGTGTGATGAGCACAAGTTAGCTAGTCATGTGGCGGCTTGTTTTGGGTCTCATTATTGTTTGGCTGCTAATTAAGGAAAACGAGACAACTAAGGGGCCTGAGTCAAGTTAATTAAAACTAAGGCAAAAGAAGTTAATCAGCAGCAAAAACTGGTCAATAATGAAGAAGATGATTAGAATGAAAACCTACAGCCACTGCTTGCCCTCCCGGACTGGAGTTCGATAAAGCATATTAGTTGCTCTGTCTTCTGTTTCAAAGATGCTGTATGGTTTCTTTTTTTCTGGTGGGCAAAACAAGAAATATGTCAAAAATTATACTTTATTAGAACTTTCCATAATATAATAAATGCAGCAATTGCTCCAAAGCTTCGTCATTAGCTAATTTAGACATTTCATAACCACTTGGCTAATGATGTAGCTTCACCCAATAATAAAACAAAAATCTGCCTCCATCCAACTGTATTCTAAATCAAAAACAAAAATCAACACTGGATATAATGAAACATATAAAATCAGTTTTTTTTATTATCTAACTATACAGTGGTGCAGTGATACATATTGCCACTTCACAGATTCACTGTGTTGTTTGAATCACGCACATAAGTTCAAGTGGAGCTTGCACGTTCTGAGAAGATCAGACCCAGAGTTTCTATCCACTTCAGAAAGACTTGCAGGGTAGAGTATCTGGTGACACTAAAGTGTGAGTGAGTATGACCTCTGATGGACTGGCAGCCTGCATGGTGGTGTTATCTGCTTTGCACTCATTGCTGACAAGATAGGCTCAGGCTCCTCCCATAAAGCTGAATTAGATTAATCAGGTTTGCTAATATTTAATAATGGAACACATGATGGGACACTGGGGAATATTTTCATCCTGGAGAGAAATGTGCTACATACCATAGACTTTCTGATGACCACCAGTACTATCACATGCTCCTGTAAATCAATGTTTAACAGTTTGATATTACACACACAGTTACACTCTACAATAATGAATATTGGCATGTTTATAATAGCATGATTTGTTCCTGCCTTGCACCCTGTGTGACTCTGTGTTCGGATATAGCGGGTTGGACAATGACTGTCTGACTGACATTCAAATCCAGGTTGTTGTATCCACAAGGCAGCAATGCTAACCACTGCCCTACCATGTACTAAAAGGTAATAAAATCACTTTTCAAAGAACAGGGCAGTCTACGACATTTACAATGTGCCCATTCAATAGCACAGTTCACTCTGTACAGTGTAGGGGTTGACTCAGTGTGCCAGTGGATTTGACCAGGATATTCAAGTTTGAAGCTGTATATTTTGTCTTATTTTAACATGAACAAGGCTCATATCACAAAATAATGACAATTACAGTGGCCCGATGTTATTTCACCCCTTGGAGTGCATATTAATCTTCACAGTCTACTCCTGTAGATTACCGAGTGTGCCCCTAAATTAGTGTACCCGCACTGGACTGGGCAACAATTCACATGCAATGACAATATGGAGTATGAATAGGTACTCATACGGTGTGTGAATAAAAAGCTGGCTGCAAGTAGCTAGCTAACCAAAGTAATTACCTTTTACTACACAAAGATGCAGTGATTAGTGCTGCTGCTTCGTAGACCCAGCAACCTGGGATCGAATGTATTCTTTTCTAAACTTATGTTCAAGCCCAGTCAGTAATAGGATGGGAAACCAACCGTGAAAAACTTGGGATGCTCCTGGAAGAAGTGTTGGCGAAACCTGCAGGGGGCACTTACCATGTTGTCTGAATATGGATCCCAATGCCCCAATGCAGTGAAGGGTACGCTGTGCTGTAAAAATGACACCATCCTTTGCATAAGACATAAAACCGAAATACCAACACTCTATGCTAAAAAAAGATCCTGGGGCATCCATCGTAAAGAGTAGGGTGTATCCTGATGTCCTAGCTAAATTGTTCACTACAGACTAGTCATTACTAATTTCTGCAGCCTCTCTCCCAATAACCCCCCCCCCCCATCTTCCCCTGACTCTCACCCCTTCAACACCTAATAGGTAATGTGTGGCGAGTGTACTGGAGCAAAATGGCTGCTGTTGCATCATCCAGGTGGATTCTGCATACTATTGGTGGTTGAAGTGGCTCCTCCCCTCTCACTATGTAAAGTGCTTTGAGTAGTGAGAAAAGCACTATATAAAAACATAAAGAATTAAGAGTGTAACTGTGTACATGAACTATTAACAGTGCATTTTGTCAACAGGAAATGATGCAAAGCACACACAATAGTATCAGGCACTCATCTGAAAGTATGTGGTAGGCACCAGATTGTTTTCCAGATAATAAAATACTACTATTTGGTTGATTACAATTCACAATGGAATTCGCCTTAAAAGTTGGTCTTACATGTCGGTTTAAGTACAGAAAAGCTTTTCACTGGGAGAGCATAACTAGACTGAATAATAATTTTCTTCTATCAATGCAGTTTACAATGTCACTATTAATTTACTTTCAATAAATTCCATTAGGTGGGAATTTTTGAATCTTGATAACATTTTGACACTCTTATACTTTCAAACCAGAATTTTTCATTGTGAAAGAAATAGCCAGACACACAACAAAGGTTTGGGGCAGCCGCCCGTATAGTTTCCCTGGCTGCAAAAGGCTTAAATTTGCGTACAATGTGTATAGGTTAGAGTCCATAACAGAACTGTTTAAGTATGGAGGATGAGGGGTTTTTATAGGTGGTTCACAGGAAGTGACGTCCTCGGGGCCAGAACAGACAGTGATGTCCTCGGGGCCGGAACAGACAGTGATGTCCTCGGGGTCGGGACAGGAGGGATTTCTCGTGGTTGGTCTGCGGAGAGAAAAGAGAGAGGCTTAGTGCACCCCTCCACCCCATGGCCTGGCATAGAATTAGCGTTTCCTGGTCCCTTTGTTTGACTCCCAAGTGCATGTGTGTGACATCATATTCCTTCCATCAAGTTGTACTGTGTTGCTACTGGGACTGTGCTACCTGCCCAGTTTGTGAACTTTCACACACGTGTACATATGATTATCTTTCATGACACTGCCTGATTTGTTCCTATTATTTTATGAAATGAGATACTATCCAATTTGCATTTAGCATGTGCTTTCTACCCGATTTGCACCCCATTTTTCAGATGTGTACATTAAATAATTTTTCATAACTTTGTTCGATATGTGCACACCATAAATTATTCACATGTGCGTGAAACAGATCAGGAAGTGCCATAAAGTATGATTTGGAGTACCCTTACGGTATGCATGTATAAACATTCTGTACATGCATAGCACAAAATGGGCAGGAAGTGCAGATGAGTTAGTGGCATACCGTCCTACTCTTGTGCACCAGAAGCCTTTTGCGGTTTGTGCGTTATATGCAAAACAGATAATAAACCACTACATTTATGAACTAACTAGCACAGAATAAAATACACACATCATGGGGTTCACTCTAAGCAATGTCATTCGCACTGTTGTCAGATTGTGTGGTTTCACGCCCAGTTGGGCTATTTCTAATCTAGTCATGCATGAAAAAGTTAGTTTGGGCATGACTCTTTTTTTGTTGTATTTTTCTTTAAATTATATGTGATTTTGTAAAGCCTGTAAATGTCTATTTGCAATTCCTCATCCCTTTTGCCAATGAAACCGTCTTCTCTTTTCAGGCTCTGACAGTGAAATTTCAGACAACCTTCTTCAAAACTTTAAAATCTGAAGTTTCATTACAGTCCATTCATCCAATGACCTTGCATTTACAGATACTCCTACACAATTACTGATAAAATTGGACATTGCTGTAGGTAACAACCAATTACAGCTGATAAAAGGATCTGCCCAAAAAAAAACCTCACACATGGGTGTCCAAAACAGGAATGGAGAGGTGAGATAACAGCAGTACAGAAACTATTTTCGTTGTCTCTGATCAGCAAGGGCGATGAGACGGACTACAGGGAGGAGGTCAGACTTCTATCAGAATGGTGTCAGGATAACAACCTCACCCTCAGCGTTAGCATAACTAAGGAGATGATTGTGGATTTCTGCAAACAGGCAACACAGCACAGCCCCATCTACATCGGAGGTGAGGCTGTGGAGCAGGTCAGCAGCTTTAGGTTCCTCGGAGTCACCCTCACTGATGACCTTAAATGGTCAAGTCACACTGCGGCAGTAGTCAAGAAAGCCCAACAACGCCTCTACTTCCTCAGGAGACTGAGTAAAGTCCAGATGTCCCCCACAACTCTGTGCAGATTCTACAGGTGTACTGTGAAATCCATCCTGACAGGATGCATCACATCCTGGTACAGCAACTGCTCAGTTCAGGACTGCAAAGCTCTGCAGCGTGTGGTGAACACAGCACAGCAGATCATGGGCACACAGCTCCCTGTGATCCATGACATCCACACTACACGCTGAACCGTATCAGATGGGACCCCAGCAGCCCTGCACTGTCACTTTTCACCCTCCTCTCATCTGGGAAGTGACTAAAGTCCATTCGGACATACACCTCCAGGTTCAGGAACAGTTTCTACCCAACTGCAATCAGACTCATGAACAATCAGTAACCTTGTGTCACCTCCACTGCTACCTGCCCATATACGTCTTCCACTGTCTCTATTTATTCCTAGGATTCTGGTTTTATTTACTTATTTATATTCATTTATTTATTGTTATTTATGTTGCTTTGAGGCTAGGGATCTGCATTGGCAATCGGAAGGTTGCCGGTTCGAATCCCGTAAATGCCAATAGGGACTTTGCTCTGTTGGGCCCTTGAACAAGGCCCTTAACCTGCAATTACTGAGCACTTTGAGTAGTGAGAAATGCTCTATATAAATGCAAAGAATTATTATAATTTATTGTGTGTGGGTTTTTTTTTTTTTGTCTATGTTCACTGTCTGCAGGGGCATATGCAAGCATGCATTTCATTGTACATGGTATTTGTACTTGTACACATGACAATAAATTTAAATTACCTTCGAACTTAATTTTGTAAACATGTGAAAAAAAGTATTAAATGGTATGAAAAGATAATCCCAGTTCAAAACACTCCCTTCTGTTATTTGAGACAATACAACAGTTAAAGACTGATGATAGTTAGGAAGTATTTTTTTCTCATATAACTGCAACATTTATTCTTTTACACTGTTAAATACATTTATGCATATAAATACATGTATATATATAAAACGATAGGCTATGTTTGAACAAAATGTGTTGTATTTCAGCATGATATATGCAATATTGTTTGGGTGTCATATCTTTCTTATAAGAATGAAAAATTAAAAGTTTATTTCCAGCTTGGAAAATAAAAAAGATTAAAAACGTGTGTCACATCTTCTGAATGATATACAGCTGAAAGGTAGTGTTTCTTACCTTCTTTCTTTTTCAGGGAGGATATATAAACCTTTAACTTTATTCCGATGCAGATGCAGATTCAGATCCAGATCCAGATGCAATTCATTTAAAAGCTTTTCTTTTGAGTTGTACAATCGGACCTCAGCCATTAGGGTAAAATACGCTCAGTATTGAAGTATCTGGCCTCACCTACTAATGCAAATTAAGTACAAATTGACCAATCAGAGAAGTGACGTTAATTTATGTTTGCAGCTTGGAGTTAGGAAGGTGTATTTGGGTGGCAATTTGATTGCCTGAAATGGACTAATCGACACTCGGTTTGAGTTTGTAAAATTAGGACAGATTTTGAGTGCGATTGGTCTGTAATTTGCCTGTCAAGTCTGGAAACGCTGGTGGTTCTACTCGAAGGTGTCGGTCGGCAAGTAGACCCTGCGGGATTGACATCTCTTCACGCTGAAAGCGGCGTGTCTTTTTAAGAGAGAAGGTGGGCGTTCCTCTTCCACCACTGTTCATAGGAAATACAGTTCTGCAGGTCTTTGACAGTCAGTGTCAGGAAGAAAAAAATTCTTCTTTACGAAGATCCCGTCCCGTTTTAAATACACAGGCTTTCATTGGTTAAGTGCAGACATTTAGGAGCCAGCAGCCGAAACTACAGTGGAGGTTAACCCCTCTGGAAGCAGGTAAGTCTTCCAATTTTTGCATTTTCCGCAGATGAAGATGTCTTAACAGAGCTTCTCCTGGTTTCAAGCAATATTAAGTGTAATCATTGTACTTTGCAGTTCCACGTTTCTTAATGTGGCGTGCTGTAACAATAAAAATAAAATAATTTTTTGACATATTAAAATTGCCATTTAATTTAGTTATTTAGTTGCTGTTACGCAGAGCACAAAGAATTTTTGTTTGTACAGGGACCGCAGTTTAAAAATCGGTTATCTGAATTAACTTAATCACTTTGAGAAAGCTTCCACTATGACTGTCTATGATCGTACAATAATAATTCAAGCAATAATGAAAAATATGTCTACTTTTATGATAAAATTGTCTGATATTGTAAGAAAACTGTCGTTTTTGAGATATTCTGCACTTTTTCACAGGCTTAGATGATCGTACAGCATCTCACGCCCTTTATTTTATTCACTGCCGCTTCGCTTACTCGTTTTGTCATTGCAGATGCAGGCTACGTCATTGCTACCACATTGCAGGCCTTTGTGACTCTGCCGTAGTTCTCGTGAGATGAAAAGCCCGAATTCACCGTTGTGTGCGCGTTTTATCGTTGCTGTGTATCGCCTATGTGTTCATTGTATAGGTTCACGAAGCGCCACTGCAGTCCTTTCCTTAGTCCAGCCGTCAGTCTGTTGCCCCTGTTCGATTATGCTGCATGTTATTGAACTTGCCTTGGGTGTTCGCCTAGAGACAATCAGCCTGTAGCGGTTTGCCTTGATGCTGAAAACCTGAACTAGCCTATTTTATCAGTCTTGGGTAAAAATAAACAATTCTGCTTTAAATGATTACAAGCGTGGATCAAACTCGGTCCAGTTATCAGAGATAAACTATAGGTGAGACTAATTCTGTTCGGTTTAAACTGAGCCTCTACCATAATTCAAGTGTTCCTTATTTATGCTCAGCCACCGCACAAAACATACACTACGGTATCCAGTTGTGGTCCAAGTTGAAAAAGTGAGCAAACTCACTTTAATTATCCATCAATCCATACTATCAAAGTATTAAGATTTTGTTTTCTTTATCCTGATGTACATTAAAAATCTTTTCTAAGATTGGGATATTAACCGATTTTTACTTATGTAGGCTTAGATGACAAGTTAGTTAAATATAAACCTTTGCAAAATAAGTCATAAATGTTTACATTTTTTCCAGGAAGCTGGCTGATCCTGGTATTAATTTCCATTGTATTTTTTATGACTAAGTTTCACAATGACTAAAATATTGTATTATTTGAAACTTTTTTTTTTCTTTATGGTCTCCCAACTTTTTCTGTATCCCGCAGTTACTTGGACTCCTTAGTCTCTTGTAATTGAGTGTACAGTCATTTTAAATAACTGTGAAATGTACCGCCTGCTCCAGTCTTTGAGTTAAATATATCAGTTTTTTTTTCTTAACCATTTAATTTTTTAGTGAGCCTGTTTTGGAAGCACTAGGCACATTGACGTAATCAGTAAACAACTGGACACCAATCCATGCTCATATCGGGAAAATTTATAGTTACCAGTAACATGTTTGGCTTGTATGTGAAAAATCAGGCATGGTGAGAATATACACATTACACAGAAAATAATCAGGAACTCAAACTGTGTAGCAGCACAATTAAATTCTTTATTATCATTACATACACTGACTTCCAGGGATAAACAGTACTGCCTGGGGTGGGGCACCAAATTTAGGAGTGAGATACTGTATATAGCCTGTGATGTAAAATTTGGCAGTGAGGTTCAGTAGTGTGGATTTGATTACCTGAAACACGTAACAGAAACACACCTTCAGCTTTATATATTAGATAATGCATAATACATATACGGTATTTGTACAGTATATACATTATATTGTATGTGGTTTTCTGTACATGTGTGTTTGTTTGCAGGTATCTTTTTTTGTTGCAGTGAGTTATCACTATAATATTTCGCAACTTGTGGTATAATTTTATCTACAGAATGATAATAGAATAATACTTTCTTATACTTAACATGCCCAGGCTTCACCACACTACATGCACGCCTCAAAGGTGGTTCTTTTACAACTACATTGTAGGCACACCAAGCGCAAACAACACATCAAGAAACGTGTGCCTTTTACCTGCAAGTGGTCATTTTTGTTTGTTTGAATCCCTGCATCAGAAGAGTACAATAGCTCAAAGTGCCATATATACTTTCATTAAGGAAATCTAAGCAGGTTTTTCTAAACCTGCTTTTTCCAATCTGGAGGCCATGGGAGCTAGATCCTGTTTTGGCAGCACTGTGCAGAAGATATGAACCAAGACTGCATTTTATTACAGGGCATACTAATATACACATCCACAAACATTTACAACAGGTCCCTTTAAATTTACCAGTGGATTTGACATACATCTCCTTTTGTATGGTGCAGGGAGAGGTAAGTTGGGGGGTTTAGAGCTTATCTTAGACTGGTCACTTTCTGTGTGCAGTTTACATACTATTAAGGAATATATTGGACACAATATGTATTTTCATCTGTAACCTTAAAGCAGGGCTGTGGAGTCGGTAGATAAATCCTTTGACTCCAACTACAACTCTGACTTCTTAGTTTCTGGTACTTCTGACTCCGCGTACCTTGTATTTAATATGATAATGTATTTTCCATGTTGATTAAAGGAAGGTAACATACACGTCATTTAACCACAGAACTGCTAGCTATGAAGCTGACTCTCTACCGTATTGGCCAGTTTAAACAAAAGACAAGAACCCCTGAGCACACAACAGACCATAGCACACACCTCCACTTACATCATGACACTTGTTTACACTCAGATTAACTTGTTAAACACATTATATCTGAAATAAAATGAAAACACTTTTTGTAATGTATCATAATCCAGATTACAATATGTGAATGTCAGGTTGTATAATAGCTCAGCTGAAATTCACACTAGTAGTAACACAACTATGCACTGGGCTTTATTCTTACATCAGAGAAGTATTTAATTATGACTATTGTTTGCGAAATGGGTCATTTGAACTTGCTGTATTTTTTTTTTTACAATTTAAATTTATTAGGAGTCAAGTCTGTACATTTTTTCTGACCCCAACTCCAGGTAACCAAATTGTCTCGGACTCCGACTCCACAGCCCTGCCTTAAAGCATAAACATTTTAAATGTACCACATGAATCTGATGTCTGTTGCATTATCTAGCTAGTTCAGAATTATTTATGAGCAATCTTGGCACCATTTTCTGTTGTGCTGATGCACTCACTGGCTTACCAAACAATGATTGCTAAAGGGTGATTTAAGCACATATATTCAGTGCTTCATGGACCCTTAAATCTCCACTAGTAAAACTGCAGGACAACCATTTATGAAAACAGGTATTGATCTAAATGATCAACATCAAGTGAAATTCTGCTATAATATTCTGTAAGATATATATCTTACAAATATTATGATGTGTAATAGTTTATATGTTATCTGGTATACAGTATCTGTGATTTTCTGTGCCATAAAGTATATAGTTGATTAGTGCCGTCTCTTTGCAGTATGTTCATAAACCTCAGCAATCTGAGTACTTGAAAATTATATCTTTTTCATAATTTTTTTTTTTCTGAAAGTATGCACATAACAAACAAAGAACAAAAAAGCAGAACCTACCTGTTGTAGATATAACTCATTTCTTCAAAATACTGCTCTGGCTACACCCCCAGAATAAGGAAATGGACAACAAAAGGACATTTTTAGATGTTGTACAAAGGCAAAATAGTGACTGCTTTTGAGCAATAGTTTTGGCATAATTAAAATTCCTTATTGATTACATAAATTGGATATTATGAGTATACCGTGTTGTTAAAAAGTGTGTTAACTCCATTGGATGATGTTTACTCAAAACCAGCTCTTCAATTGTTTTATACAGTATAAAATATTAATATTCACAAAAGCAATGTTTTGTTTAAACCAAGTTTTGTATGCAACATAAAATTAAGGACAGTAAGAGCTCATGTACAAAAGCAAGTAAACCCTTGCTTTCCTGTCATGTAATTACATTTTGTACTAGTGAGTAGTTACCACATCTTTAGTGATTTAGCTATTTAGCTTGAGAATGTCACTTATGGGGGCGGCATGGTGGCGCAGTGGGTAGCGCTGCTGCCTTGCAGTTGGGAGATCTGGGGACCTGGGTTCGCTTCCCAGGTCCTCCCTGCGTGGAGTTTGCATGTTCTCCCCGTGTCTGCGTGGGTTTCCTCCGGACGCTCCGGTTTCCTCCCACAGTCCAAAGACATGCAGGTTAGGTGGATTGGCGATTCTAAATTGGCCCTAGTGTGTGCTTGGTGTTTGAGTGTGTCCTGCGGTGGGTTGGCACCCTGCCCAGGATTGGTTCCTGCCTTGTGCCCTGTGTTGGCTAGGATTGGCTCCAGCAGACCCCCGTGACCCTGTGTTCGGATTCAGCGGGTTGGGAAATGGATGGATGGATGGATGTCACTTATGTCTACTAAGAGTAGGCTATCCCGCCAAATTCAGCTAAAATGCAGACCAAATGTTGTTTAAAGTCTCTTAAGAGTCCTAATTTGACATCATAATAATTTGAATGTGTCCCTTGTTAAGTTTGAAAAGAAATACGGGTTAACTGTCAGGTGTTTTGCTTACTTCCTACCAATGTGTGTCACTGTCCCATGTTTTTGCCAGTGAATATTTCAGTTTGCTTTTCTTTCCACAAAGAACACTCTTTATCAATATGTGCTGTGGGATTACAGATATTTAATATTGCCTTAACTTCACAGACACTTTTCAAAATGTTTCTAAAAGCATATGTTAATGGAAGTGTCAGACATAAATGTAACTGTGAAGGTGCTCAGCAAATGTGTATTTTTTTTTCTTGTCCATGTACTTCCTTTTCCCTCTCATGTCAGAAGGATACTTGCTAGCTTGAATATCCGTTATTGTGGGTGCAAACATGATTGTTTCTGGCAGAGGGGTGGAATCCAAAACAGGGTTAATTCCTGCCTACGTGCTGCTGGGACAGGCTCAGTCCCCTTAAAAATGTGCATCTGAATTGGATTAAGGGGATTGGGCAATGTTCATTTAAACTGTGAATTCTAAAATTGTAAAGGTGGATTATAATTTACAGATGGGCTGGAGGTTAATGTAATTTCCAATGTATTTTGAAAAGACATTGTTGCAGTTGCTTCTTCTGTACAGCAATGTTGCTGCTTCAGTTATGTTTGTAGAATTTGTCTCTTATCAAGTGCTTCCTGAAACACGTTGACAGACTTAGTAAAGGTTTTACACAAAGCTTAATATTTTAGTTTTCTTCACATTGCGTACCTCCCACATCAATTTGCACTGGGGACAATGCACCTTCCCACAGTGTGTGGTCAGTTTTGAAAACAAAGTAGTTCATATTTATGCATATCTGATAAAATAAACAATTGTTTATTAAATAATTATGGACAAGTTTGCTGGCATCACAAGATCATTTGTTTTGTTATGGGTACAGTTTTTGTTGTATAATATGCAAAAGTTCCCTGAGTTTTGGACTGCACCTTATATCTTGTCCTTATCTGGGGAATACCTTTCCCTTGTTACTTCCAGTTATGAAGGAGATTACTGTTTAACTTTATGCAACACATGTATAATATATACACAGTGCACAATTAACAGAAAAAATACTTTTTTGATTCCAGAGAGATATTGCAGGTTAAAACAGTCTGAAGCTTTGCCACATCATAACACTCCTTCATTAGCTGCCTTTGTACGTAGCAATTGGTATTACGTAAAAATGTCAGCATATTCACTTCCAGTAATACATGTTAGTTGATAAAGAGAAAACTAGTAAGATGTTATTTTGGCTGAAAAATTATAATGCTAAGAGGAAAATAAAGGAGATTCTTGCAACAATGAGTATATTCATAAATACTTGTTTAAAGGTGTTAAGGATTAAATAAAAAATAATTCAAATGTAATTAAACTTGCCATATCTGTTGTGATCTCAGGGGTCTATGCTGGAAATAAATCATGCCAGATATGTTTATTTCAGACTTCCTTTTGGATTTGATTTTTAAATCCACATCAGTTTGTGTCTATTTTGGGCTATTGAAAGGCAGGTTCTTCAACAGTACACAAACAGTCTGGCTGGTATCTTTTAGTGGTAAACAACAAAATTGCCAATTACCTGTGGTGTCCATCTTTGTAGGTTTCAGCCAAGGGAAGGGTATAATTGAAAGAGGTAATTTCAGATCCTTTCTTAGGCCCTTTTTGTTTTGGATTAACCTGCCTTGGGTAATGCACTCCATGTACTTTAGTGAGGAAGAGAAAAACAAGCTTAGAAACTCTTCAACCCCTTCTTAGTGGCTCTCTCTGTGGTCCAAAGCTTCTAGCCACATATTAATACTGTATGCCAAAAACTGTTAGTTACTTTATTGAGAATGTTTCTTCCTTTGTATAGCACCTTCTTTTTGTCATTTTTTTGTTTTTTTATGCCATTTACCTTTTTATTAAGTTTTATGTCTTATTTTTGTTATTTTACTGTGATGTCTGTTCTCAGTGGTAAACTGCATGCTGCTAGCCTCTTCAGTCGATACTGCATTTTACCACTAATGGAATTTTAATGTCTTATCATTTAGAAGTCTGTTCTTTTAAAGGCCATTATTTTATGACTTATGTGTCCTGAAAATACTATTAAAAGAAAGTGCTTTTCCCAACCACTAATCATCTACTAAGGAAAGGAATCTGTATGGAATGATTAACATTTCTTACACTGCATATTCTCAGCCAGCAAATTCCCTGCACTTTATACTTAAAGACACACCTATAGACAAGAGACTGACAATAATAAATTAATGCATTCTGTCTGAAAAGAGTTGTGCTCTTTCTGTACAAATGATGCTGAGAAGGATTGTGCAGACATTTTGTCTCGCCCCTTTCTTGTTTTGTATTTTTGGGGCCTATGTGATAATTTAGAATTGAAGATAGAACATGCTTTTATGGGTGGCACAGTATTTGGCTTGACTGCCTTACACGTTCAGAAGGCCAGGTTCAAATTCTGGACTCAGTCAATGTGTAAGGTGAATTTCTGATGTAATCTCCATGTCTGGGTACTCCTATTCCAAAGATGTTAGGTTGGTGCATCAAAATTAATCAGGCGTTAGTGTGTGCTGCAGTGGACAGTCACACCATTCTGGGTTGATTCCTGTATTGGAATTGCTATTGCTGAGATAAGTTCCAGCTCTGGTGATCTTAAATAGTACAAAACTCTTTTGATGCTAGATGGATGGATGTGCTGTTCTGAATAACCTGTGGGTGAGATTGAATAGGATGTGTGTCCTATTCTGTTAACAGTATCAAACTATTTTTTTTATTAACCATGTTTAGTGTTTGCATAGAGGAATGAGATCAGCTAATCATTTGTCATGTTAGTGTGCATGAGGTGGTTCAGAATACAGTATATTTTGATAACACATTATAACATACAGTTAATTCAGATTGGTTGTTTTCTGTTTTATTTCATTGTTTGTGATGTTCATTATTAAGAACTTTTTTTTTTCCCTCTAGACCAAGAACAAGGTTTAACTGAGGCTCATATACAACAGACAAGACCAGCATTGTAGCTCGGCTTTTGCAATTGCAGAACAGGTAAGAGGTTTCATTATCTAAGTACTGTTTCCTGAGTAAAGTGCTATCTTTAAATCATCATCTGAAAGACTACAACTTTGAGGAATATGAAAACTGTATTAAACTGAACATTGTCTTTTTATAATTGACAGTTTTTTGTTTTTTTAACAAATTTCCACCACTTTAATTCATGGGTTGAAATGCAGACTTTCTCTTACTGTGTTTTGTGTACTTTTCTACTTGCTGCTTGTGTGCTATTGTTTCTCAAAAACACTGCCTATGTGCATGGTGTTTGCCACACCCATTTTGTACATTAATATATTGCTCAAAAAAATTAAAGGAATACTTTGAAAACATCTCAGTAGGAAAAAAAATCATGCTGGATATCTATACTGATATGAACTGGGTAATGTGATAGGAATGAAAGGATGCCACATCAATTGATGGAAAAGAAAACTATCAATCTACAGAGGGCTGATTTGAAAGACACCCCGAAAATCAAAGTGAAAAAATGATGTCGCAGGGGCTGAAATTTCATTGCAGCAACTCCAAATCGTACTCAGTAGTTTGTATGGCCCCCACGTGCTTGTATGCATGTCTGACAACATCGACGCATGCTCCTAATGAGACAACGGATGGTGTCCTGGAGGATCTCCTCCCAGATCTGGACCAGGGCATCACTGAGCTCCTGTGCAACCTGGCAGCATCGGATGGATCTAAACATAATGTCCCAGAGGTATTCTATTGGATTTAGGTCAGGGAAGCATGGGAGCCTGTCAGTGGTATCAATTCTTTCATCCCTCAGGAATTGCCTGCATACTCTCGCCACATGAGGCTGGGCATTGTTGTGCACAATGAAGAACCCAAGGCCCACTGCACCAGCACAGGGTCTGAAAATGAGTCCAAGGATTTCATCCTGATACCTAATTGCTATCAAGGTGCCATTGTCTAGCCTGTAGAGGTCTGTGCATCCCTCCATGGACATGCCTCCCCAGACCATCAATGACCCACCTCCAAACTGGTCATGCTGAACGATATTACAGGCAACATAACGTTCTTCACGGCTTCTCCAGACCCTTTCACATCTGTCAGATGTGCTCAGGGTGAATCTGCTCTCATCTGTGAAAAGTATAGAGCACCAGTGGTGGACCTACCAATTCTGGTATTCTATGGCAAAGGCCAATCGAGCTCTATGTTGTGCCCTCAGGCCACCCTCATGAACTCTGTTTCTGATTTTTTGATCAGAGACATTCACATCAGTGGCTGGAGGTCATTTTATAGGGCTCTGGCAGTGCTCATCCTGTTCCTCCTTGCCCAAAGGAGCAGATACCGGTCCTGATAATGGGTTAAGGACCTTCTACGGCCCCGTCCAGCTCTTCTAGATTAACTGTCTGTCTCCTGGAATCTCCTCCATGCCCTTGAGACTGTGCTGGGAGACACAGCAAACCTTCTGGCAATGGCACATATTTATGTGCCATCCTGGAGAAGTTGGACTACATGTGCAACCTCTGGTAGGGTTCAGGTATCGCCTCATGCTACCAGTAGTGACACTGACCGTAGCCAAATGCAAAACGAGTAAAAAAACAGTCCAAAAAATGAAGAGGGAAAAATGTCAGTGGCCTCCACCTGTTAAACCCTTCCTGTTTTGGGGGTCGTCTCATTGTTGCCCCTCTAGATCACCTATTGTTAATTTCATTAACACCAAAGTAGGTGCAACTGATTAACAACCCCCTCTGCTACTTAACTGACCAGATCAATATCCCAGAAGTTTCATTGACTTGATGCTATACTCCGATTAAAAAGTGTTCCTTTAATTTTCTTGAGCAGTTTATATTGACAGGGACCTGATTGGCCAAATTAAAAGTAAAAGGTTAGATGTTAGCTTCATGACTTATCTAAATAATACATTTCATAAAACTGTTATCTAATCAGGTTCCTGATAGTAAGTTAATTTTTTGTTTGATAAATGTTAATACAGTTTTTATATTGTACTACTTTCAAACAATTGTAATTAAAAATTCTGTATACAGTCATTTCAAGTATAGTTAGATCTTTTGTGAAACTTTTTAATGAGCAGTAAGATGTCCATCTTTACTGATAATTGACAGGTGGAAATCGCTTTTTTTTTTTTTGGATAATTTAAGATGACGAAATGAGGTAGTTACCTACTCACTGTATATTAACTAATCATGGTGCTGGAGATTGGCAACATGTTGCATGTTGTTTGGCATGTGTACCTTTGACAGTTAAAACACTATAAATCTGTATTTTAGCATAGCATTTAATTGTCAGCTTACAACATCTTGTTGAAAGACATACATAGTTGAGGTTTCATGTTCAGGCATAATGACATTAGTAGGTTTTCACTATTTATGGATATGCAACAACTAGTGCGGCAAAAGGCAAGCAGTCCTTTTAAGGAGAGTCACCTCAAAAGAGCCACGTAAAGAGCAGAGAATCTATCCATTGGGGCGCTTGGCGCCGATGCTACACTATATAGACACCTCCAGAGAATGAATTTGCTTATGTACATAGAAAGCATTTCCACTCTATTAACATGCTGCTTTATAGTCCACAGAAAATGTGTTGCATTGTGCAAGCATGTAGCATGCTTCATAATGTCACACACAATCATGGCTTTCCCTACCTGAAGAGATACAGTATGATCAACCTGCCCCAACAAATGATCAGCCAAAAAGAACAGTGTTACAACTGCGTTTGACTGTAATTAGCAGAATGTAATCAGATGCAGCATTTGTTTCTAACCAATTAATTTAATTTGTGGTCATTATCATATAGTACAGCGCTTACATTCCTTAGTTCATTGGCCACATCTCTTAGTGCATTTTGTTACATCAGAACAGTGTCCATCAGCACACAGCCATATGGTCACCCAGTGGTTTCCAAGGCAGAGGTGTATGAGCAGCCAGTGCCCAAAGATGTGCTGGGCACAGCAGCACCATCAATGCCTGGAGTTGTGTCCTTGGCACAGGGGTCAGATTTTGTAATATTGTCTGAAGCAGAATAAACAGACAGTGGGCTACGACTCGACTTTGTTATTGGACAACTTCTTTTTTTATTTTAGGTACTGTGCGACATATTGAACTTGAACTTTTGTATTACTCCATCAGTTTCATTTTGCTGCTTATACCACTGCTTAAGCCAAGAAATAGTACACTTTTCCTGGCCACCACTTAACATTTGGTGAATCTGAAGTTTAGGGGCTATGTATATTGATTTGCATATTCAAATATACAAAATTCTGGGAGGAATCGGGATGGGGCTGTAGGCGCATGGGTTAAATTTCACGTTCATTGTCATTTATAAAGGTGAAGTGCATGGAATTTGGCATGCGCATAGTTTTATGCATCTGGATTTTTTTGTGTGTATGCCAGTTTTGTCCGCACGCCATGTTGTAGTGTGAATTCTATGCACAACATTATACATGAGGCCCAAAGAATTTTCTGTTAGAAAAATCAGTAAAACACTCCTCTTATATGTACCCATTTTGAAGGTTTAGTTATTGCATTTTAATTACTGGCTTCCCTTAATTGTAATTGTAGATTTTAATGATTGTTGTTCAATGATTTTTTTTTTTAGATTTTTGATATTTAACCATTAATGTCTATGCCCCTTGTGCTGCTTACCTAAAAGGAGTGCTTGTACTGGGGTTCAGAAATGATATCCTTGAGTACCATAATGGTTATAATGAGGCACTTTTCATACTGGGCCTATTTAGATACCAGTTAACCTGTTTTGTCTCACTTACTAAAGACATACCTATGAAGAGTATCCAAAGAAAACCTGCATGTATTCTGCAAGTGTACCCATAGAGCTTTGCTCCACCATGCTTCGCAGGACTGAACTTAATCATACCTATCTTAAACATTATATTTGAGTTCTGGGCTTATCACAGTTATTGAACATATAGTATATGAGTGAAATTCTGCCTGGCGATTTCATGTTTTTACATTCTCTTTTATTGAAAGTGTGCCAAGAGTGCTCGTCTAATAATTATCCAGTAGTGTTGCAGAAATGATTGATGTGATAAACCTGCATATTCATATTTTACTGTTTTCTGCAGCATTCTGCTTTTTATTCTTCTCATATAAAGGTTAATTGCTTATGCTTATCTGTAAGTTCCTATTGCTAGGATCATAATTAATCTGTTTTGATTATGCTGGAGTGTCAAATTGTAATTCTTTTTCTCTTCTCACTTTTCCTTTTTAGCTGCTTCAAGCCAATACATAAACTATGGAAGATATACTAGAATACAAAGATGACATTAAGCAAGGCTTGATAGTGTTTCTGAATTGTGTAGCAGAAGTTTCCTCTGCAGCAGCAGTGTTCAATCCTGTGTTTGGCATAGTAGGATCCTTCATAAAGGTTGTATTGGATCAAACAGGCAATGATGAAGTCAGTGAATTGAAAGAAGAAATGGACAATATTTTTACAAACTTGGATCAAATCTTAGTGCAAACTAATGAAACACTGAATCAGGTTCAAAAAGTATCTGCCGATTTACAGTATTCTAGGATTGAGAGAAACATTAAAGACCAGTTTCGCATGTTTCAGGAAATTTATGATGCCAAGCCAGAACACAAACAACAAAGGACACAATACTTTGAAGATAATTTCCCAAAGAGAGGAGAAGACCAAAATCTGCACACCCTTTATGACCTTGTCATGGGAAAAAACTTGCTTTTTGGCCAACCTATCTTGGAGGTATACAAAAAGTATTCAAATAATGATCCCAATGTTATGGGAACCCTGTGCACTCGCTTAAGGTGTCTTTTTTCTATTGGAATCATAGCCCTTGTGGGCTACACAGTTATAATTGAGGATAATGAGAAGCGATGTATTAGAGAATGGAGAAAGAAAATGGAAGATGTTGAAAATAAAATGCAGATGATTTTAAATGCGTGTCAAAAGAGGCAGTAAATGTCAGGGTGGGGGAAAGGCAGGTGGGACAATATCAGCAGACTGTTAATAAATGACATGACCAGGAATGGACATCTTTGGCAATAGTGGATTCAGGGGTTTTATTCCAACCAGTCTTTATTAACTTCTGCCCTTAAATTGAACACCTAGCTAAATGAACATCCATTTTTGTTATTTCAGGATTCAATATGATAAATTCTCAACCATTCCAGCTTTTTAGGCTCATGTTTGCTTTTATTTCATGTATTCCCTCTCTTAGAACAGTAACTGTTAGCTTCATGTTTTGAAGGTGATGCTTTTTTTATACTTTTTTTTAAGTATCCAATTTTTAAATTCTTGGTAAGACCTTTAATTGTTATTCTGTTCTGATTAAGATATACAAATGTATTACTATTTTTGTTTGTCTCTTCCCAACTATAGCATTGGATTGATTAAAAACGTCTTGTCACATTATGATGCAGGTCCTCAAAAATATAATAAAGTTATACATGTGTTGAAAAATTATCCAGTTGTGCTGATTTCAGCATTTTGCCTGTTAGTTGGACATCAGCACAGTGACTTCAGTTTTTTTTTTTTCATTTCTCTGGAGTTAATATTGAACTAGGAAAAGAAGAAAAGTCTTTGCTAATTAATTTTCTTAACAAGTCAAGTCAAGTTGGGGAGCATGCACTGGTACAGTGCGTTGCCACACCCACTACATGACGAAACAACTCGGGATCCCGGTTGGCAACCCCCCAGGCAGACACTCCGGAAATGGCCGTCTATCTGCTGCAGCCAGGTGTTACGTGGGCGACTCCTTGGCCTGTTCCAGCCACTCGGGTCCCCAACAATGAGGTTCTTACGAGCTGGATCAACCTCGGAGAAATGTGCCATAGTGCCGTACCTGATGCTCCCTCACAATGCAGGTAATGTGCCTCATTCGGGACTCCATGAGCAACCACTCATTCAACACAAAGTCAAACCAACGGTACCCAAGGATGTTCCGGACACACAGTACCAAAAGAGTCCAGTCTTCCTCTCAGGTCACTGGATAGTGTCCATGTCTCGCAACATGCAAGACAGGAAGCACCAGTACTCTAAAGACTTGAACCTTTGTCCTTTTGCATAGATATCGGGAGCGCCACACACCCCTTTCCAGCGACCTCATGAACCCCATGCTCTCCCAATCCATCTACTGACTTCATAGGAAGAGTCACCAGAGACATGAATGTCACAGCCAAGGTAAGTAAACCTCTCGACAAGGTCAACACTCTCTCCGCAAACAGACACACAGCTGATGACTGTGCCCAAGAGGTCATTAAAAGCCTGGATCTTGGTTTTTATCCAGGACGCTCGCAAGCCCAGACACTCCGATTCCTCGCTCAGTCTCTTGTGTGCCCCTTTATTCACCAACAGATGCCCCACAGACATTTCAGATTAATATTGGTAATGCTGTATATTATAGTCCTTTTGCTTTAAATGACTGGCTTTTACTGTTCAGATGATATATATGCAAAAAAAAAATAGACAAAGTGATATTGTTAAATGATAAAAGCATTGAAAGTCTTATTTCTACATGTCTGTACTATTTAGAAACTTTTGAATTGTGTTTTTTTTTTTTAAATATAATTACAGACGGGTCCCAGATCACTACACAATATGGACTATGTCAGCACTTTCAAACGTTTTGTACTTTCATGTATTTGTGTCATCAGATGTAACCAGCAGCACAGGCAGTAAGCTCACACACAGGTAAGTAGCTCAGTCAACAGCTGGCTGTAATTCCCAGTGTCCTAAGCTTGTGTCCCAACCATACACTCTCGGGGAGTATGGCTGCTGGGATGAGGAAGTGACATTCTTAGCAGACCCTGTGGAAAGACTGCAGATAGAGTAGGAATGTAGAACCTGCTGTTTGTCGTCCTCAGTATCCTCCTTACACCTCACAGCCATGCTGTCTCAGAAAATACAGCAGCTATGATGGGGAGGTGACACACTTTGTGATGCCTCAAAAAAGACAGCCTGTCTCTGTCGAAGCATCGATCATCACAAACTGCATTTTGTGCTATCATTACGCCTTTTTCAGTTCTATGAGGTACTGTGTCATTATCAACAACTGTAGGATGTCAGAGAATAATGTCACTATATTATACTGTGAGGATGGTCTGTTGTAGGTTGGGAGCATGCACTGATGCAGCACGTTACCACACCCACCACACGACAGCTTCTCATAGAGAGTTGGTAATTAATTAAATAATATCTTTTTACAACAAACAAAGCACATTCACAAGTACATAGTTCTAAGATCATTTGAGATTTATAAAGGAACTTAGCGTGGGACCTGGCAGACATATGGTTTAATAAATCCCTTTTTTTTTTTGTACATATGCTGTATCTGCCTTACTAGTGTAAGCAAAATTTCAGTATGGAATCTAAGTGAGGTATCATACATGAAGCCCCAAGTCCTTCCCTATATATTTGGTAGCAAACTGTTGTCATAAACTGTTTTTCTTTTTAGAAAGCAAAAGCTTTTTCCTGGCACACCATGCATGCATGGTTACATTTTTTCAGTCTTTTTCTGATTGTGGATGCATGCATTTTGGCACCAATGTTTGCAAGTGTTATCTGCAGATCCCACAATGAAATTTTGGGGCTTTTGGAGACTGCTTTTAGTATTAATCAGTTAACTCCTGGACAAATTGGAAATCATTTGATATCTACACCACTCCAGATGATTTTCCTTACAGTAGAATGAGTGATTTCAGATAATTTGGCGATCTTTTTAAATCTCTTGCCAGACTCCTAGACATTCAGAGCCTTCTTTCTAAAGGGCCTTCGAGAGCTCTTTTGATCTTGGCATGATGACACCACAAACCTTAGGTATCTGTGGTTTAAATAGACAGGTTCAATCAGTATACTCCCTAAGGAGAGTCTAATCATTGGCACCTCATGTGGAACACCTGATTCTAGTTTTATGGATTTCACGTGGTGATACTTTTAGGGGTTTACTTATTTTATGTTGTTTTTGTTAAGAGTATAAGAAAGAATGAATTTTATGTGTCATTTTATCAAGTACAGTATATCACATTTTCCTTTTGGCACTGTTTGCATGAAGTTCTAATGTTTGCCTATTCAGATATATTGGAAAAGTCAACAATTTCTATGTAGTGTACTTTTCACATGACTGTATAAAGATTTCATGAACAAACAAAAAATATCAATCCAAAGCACAAAAAACAATGCCAACCTGCCAAAACAATTTTTGCAGTGTGGAAAATGCAAGCACAGCAATATATATTTTCACTAAGAAGAAAGCGCATTCTTATTGATTTCTCAGAGTGCAAGTGGAAATGTGGAGCAAGACCTTTACTTAAACAGTTCAATTAACAGTATGAACTGACATGAAATTAACCCTAACCCTAACCATTTAGTTAGAATAAAAATAACTTGACTCACCTTGGCCCTGCAGGCCCAGAACTAAATTCCCCACTGATATAAATTGGTATGTGAAAGCAATTCTGAGTGAAGCCAAGAGATGCTCTGTCAAGTGAATGCACCAGATAAACTCCAGCTTAAGTGCAACAGAATGTACTATCAGCTTGTACTTTTTTCTTGTCCCTTGGTGTTGTTTGTTTTAATAGTTTGCTAATCAACTTATGTTTACTAAAAGTTTCTTATGTGAAATAAGGTTTTGTTACATAAATTAGTCCTGAAAAACATTCGGTGTAGAGTCGATCAATAATTATTCTTGATATCATCCTTGACAGAGGACCCCCTCAGAAGAGCGCACTGTCGGTGACAGTTTTAGTAGGAAAAATGGATGATCATCCAACATATTGAACAGAGACATCCTGAAGGAGGGCTGTGTTTTGTAGTACAACTTAGTGAGTACTGAAGTCAGAAACATTTTAAACATTGCAGCAAATGACGTCAAAAGAAAAAAAGTGGTGAAAGCATATTGTGGGAAAATTTCAAATGGTTTTCAAAATCAAGTAACTAACCTCTGGTGAAAGATGTGCTAGAAGACATATTGAAAGAAACTAGAGCAATGTACAGTACGGTAATATTATAGAAAAGGACTTGTGGATGACAGTGGAAGAGTCAAAGACCAAGAGAATGAGAGATTGTGTATACATTGAAATTAAACTGAAAACAGAATTCTGATGAATCGATTGATTGATTGATTGATTGATTACATTACTGTTTTAATTACTCAATTATTTCTTTATTTGTTTATTTAACCATTGTAATGAGGGCATAGTGAATGCCTGGGTTTATTAGCACAACTTATATTTCCTAAGTATATTTATTACAGTTTCAAACATAAAAGTGATATGAGACTACAAACGGTATTACATGTCATTGCTTATTTTAAAACATGCTATATTTTCATAATCCACCAGAGGGCACCTTACTCTCCAAGTCAAGAGTTAAAATCACTTTGAGTTGTTTACTTTCTGGAACTTTCTTCTTAGGCTGTGATTTCTTTGCAAGCCGACACCCACACACGTGATTCCATTTTACTTTTTTTTTCCTTTGTTTTATTTTTATTTTATTGTATTTTTTTTAATTTGCTCCTCACCAAGACTACAACTTAAAAGATTTTTTTTTCGAATGCAAATACTGCTGATTCTGTTCAGTTTTTTGCAACTGAGTTTTTCATTTGGCCTCATGCTTTTCTGTACATTTTGCAACAGTCTTTGCTTATCTTATACATTACAGGAAAAACCTGTTAGTGCTGAGCCAGCGACACACCCACCCCGCTATGGTAGTTTGGGAAGGTTTGGGGTTTCCTTTCAAAGCAGAGGAAAAAAGAAAATGCAGCATTTTGAGCAGCTGTGAATAAATAATCCTCTACATAGCAACATGGCCTGGGCATTGTACATGCCAGGAAGGCCATCTGAAAGCACTCTAGGAGGTAAATTGTTTGTGTTGTCCAAGAAAGTGACATTTACAGATTATAATACAGAGTATAAAGAGTAACAAATCAGCAGGACAGTGAAAGATAATGGAAAGTAAAAAAAGATATTTTCTGTTTACAGTCTGTAATTAGAACAGAATGAAGTAACTTTAACAGATCTGCCCTGCTGTTCTTATTTATGTAATAAAACTCCAAAGGAGGGAACTTTAGCTTAATCTTCTCTTGAGATTATGAGATGGCGCTTTACATCTTCTAGGTATAATTATTTTGAGACATGAAACTTTTTCTCCTTTTTCCTCTGCTCTTAAAGTTTTTGATTCAGGCCTTCCTTTTGTCTTGTTCACAGATTATCAAACACAGGAAACTGGTTGCAGGAGTGATTATGAAACGTCCTGAAAAAGTCCTTAGGAAGCTGTGTGCTCCTTTTTTTTTTCTTTAACAATGCCTAGCAACAAGCAAAGTATTTAGACTAGTGGGGAGAGTCAATTGGTTGCTTAAAAAATATTACTGCTTCATGATCTACCAGATACTGTAACTTTATTTGCCCTGTATGAGACATTAAATAGCGTGTATTTTAAGGGAGGGGAAACACGGTGGCACAGTGGTAGCGCTGCTGCCTCGCAGTTAGGAGACCTGGGTTCGCTTCCCGGGTCCTCCCTGCGTAGAGTTTGCATGTTCTCCCCGGGTCTGCGTGGGTTTCCTCCCACAGTCCAAAGACGTGCAGGTTAGGTGCATTGGCGATCCTAAATTGTCCCTAGTGTGTGCTTGGTGTGTGTGTGTGTCCTGCAGGGGGCTTTGTTCTTGCCTTGCGCCCTGTGCTGGCTCCAGCAGACCCCCATGACCCTGTGTTAGGATATAGAGGGTTGGACAATAACTGACTGACTATTTTAAGGGACTGTTGGGTCACTTTGGTTATCATAACAATCTCACATCTACTTAGTCCAATCCAAGGTTATGGGGGGCCAGATCCTATCACGGGAACACTGGGCTCCGACTACTAATCAGCCCAGGGAAGGGTGCCAGTTCTTTGTGGGACCCACTCACACAGACACTCACACTCACACTGGACTACTTTGGAATCACTAATAAACCAAACTTGCATTTTTTTGGGGATGTGTAAAGAAAACCCTCACAGACGCAGGGAGAAATCGCAAACACCACACAGATAACGATTGGCCACATTACAGTATCTAAACCTAGGACACTGGATCAGTTTAGGCAGCAGTGGTTTGATGGTGTTATGCTATTTTCTAAATAAAATGTCTAACGCTTTGTCTTTATGCTGGAGCACTTATCACATTAAGGCTGTGCCAGGAATTTTCAGTCATAGCCTTCATTTCTATAATCTTAGCCAGTCAGAAGCTGGATCATCCAATGTGACATCCAACTAGTCTGTGACTGGCTAGGATAAAATCAAACCGGATTAATTTGCAATCTCGTTGGAGGGGTGGGCTTTTTGTGTGCGAGAGTGGAGAAACAATGAGCATTCAGGTGGAAGTTCAATACATAGAATGTAACTTTGAAGAATGAGGAACACACGTGTTTGAACCCTCACCAACAGAAGATAAGTTGGTCTGTCTGATGTCTCATGTTTTATATAAAAACAGAATATAAAAAGAAAGCAAAAGGCAAAGACTGCAGCCATACACACCATGTCTATTTCATACAGAGCCAGCTTCCTTCAGGTAACATGCTATTTATTGACTTTCAGAAAAAGCAGCAAGGACGACTACACTGGAAGATCAGTGCACAGTCAGCAAATGTTGAACAGGCTGCATTTTCAGTCGTGCAATCTGAAACTGTGCAGCAACAAGATCAAGTGGCAAATTTGATGTACCCTATGACAGAAAGTTCCTTAATTTGACATCAACTTTAGGCAGTGTAAGAATCTATGAATGGACATGTTTTAATTAGAATCAAGATTCTGCTTATTCTTTTGGATAGCGGACAGTTTCTAGTGGTCATTTGGTCTTCCTCTGTTGACTCAGAACTCCAGGAATCTGGGTTTACTTCCAGTCATAGGCATTTATTTGTGTTAGTTATTCCTTACATTTTCTCCCACATCCCAAAGACATGTGACTTAGGTTCATTGGCATCACTAAATTATTCTCATATGATGAAGAATAACATTTTGCCTCACTGTGCCTTGTGATGGCCTGGTTCCGTCCTTACACAAGATGTTGTCCGGATGTTTTCAATTTCGCCATGACCTTATTTCAGACTGAGTAGGTTTAGAAAATATATTTAATGCATTTGCATATAATATATATTCTTTTTGTGGATTCATAGAGCTGGTGTACAGTGCCAGAAAATGTTACATCAGCACTCCAGGGATGTGAGATCAGTTCTTAGGCCAGGTGCAATCTGTACGGTTTGAATATTTTTCCCTTTTAAGTTTTAGGGTTCTCTTTTTCTTCTCCATATCCTAAGGATGTTCATTTTCAGTTTAAGTTGTATTAGTAAGTATACAGTAGATGTGTACATGAATCTAGCCTGCAGTGGGCTGGTATTTAATACATGGTTAATTCCTCCTTTTGTCTAATATGCCAGGATGCAATATGGGACTAGGCAGATTTAAAAAATGATCTGATGCATTAATATCCATATATTACTTTACTGGGTTCACAGGACTGGCAGCACAATAGTCACTATAGCTGCCTCACACCTCTAGGGACCTGGAGTCAATTATTGGCCCACCCACTCTCTATAGATATACTATTCGACCAAACGTTTGCGGACACCTGACCATCACCCAAATATGAGCTTGTTGGACATTACAAAACCAAGGGCATTAATATGCAGTTGTCTACCCCAACCACCACCACCTTTGCAACTTTAACACTCTTCTTGCAAGGCTTTCCACAAGATGGTACAGTTTATCTGGGGGAAACTGTGCCCATTCCGTAAAGAGAGCATTTGTGGGGTCAGGTACTGATGTGGGATGGGAAGACTTGGCTCGCAATCAGCAGCTACTTGGCCATGGAAACCCATTTCACGATGGCCCCAGTGCACAGTTCTTGTGCTGATGTTTAATTCCAGAGGCAGTTGGGAATTGTGTTGTAAGTGATGCATCAGAGGATAATCTTTTTTTTCCACTATTAACTTTCAGAACTCAGTGGCCCTTCTATGTGAGTTTGCCTTGGCCACCACTTCGTGGCTAAGCTATTGTTGCTCCAAGATGCTTCCACTTCATAAAAATAGCACTTACAGTTGACTTGGACAGATCTAGCATAGCAGACATTCCACATACTGACTAGCGACAAAGGTGGCATCCTATGACAGTGCCATGTTTAAAGTCACTGAGCTCTTCAGTACAACCCATTCTACTGTCATTGTTCGTCATGGAGATCACATGGCCATGTGCACCTGTTACCAATGGGTGTAAGTGAGACATCTGGACTCAATAATTTGGCCATACAGTGGGGTTTGTAGTGTGGTTTGCAATCTATCCGTGTCACAATGACTTTGGTCTCAGTACTTCTCTTTTCTCTCACACACTAAAGATGTGCAAGTTGTGAGAATTGCTAAGTATAAATTGGCCTAGACTGAATGAGTATACAGTAATAATAATAATAGGTGTGTAAGTGAGTATCCCCTCTAGGGGCTTGATGTCATTAGAATCAGCTCTGTCTCTTTTTAGTCACAAAACAGTAAAAAAAAACAAAGTTTAGAAAATGAATAGATTGATTTATCGGTTCACTGAGCATTCTTTCATAAGTCAATGTATTAGTCCAGCAAAAGTTGCAGGCCTCACATCTTTGACATAGCATATTGCATATGCATTATATCAGGGAGAGGCAATAGCTTTGGAAGGACTGAATATTGAGCCTTAGTCTCACAGGTTGCATCATTGATGATTTTAAGGTAAAAGCTGTGGTTGTTAAGTAAATGATTTGTCAGGCATTACTGGTAACAGTTTATCATTCCATCAACTTCTGGCCAGTAATGCAGATTTGGGAGACTTCCTGGCAAAAATATTATTGTTCAGCACTATCATAATGCAAATAAATTACAAAAGCAAAAACAATGAATGGTCTCTTGGGTTCTTGATAAGTATACACAATGGGTTCCTTATTTGGCCTGATACGGCTATGATATCTCTTTAGCATGAATCTACAAAATGTTAGTTTATGATATACCTCAGCCAGATTCTCAGAGGTAAACTTGGTCACCGATCTACCAGTCACACAAATTGTGGGAACTTTCCACATCTCCTCACAGCTTTTGACATCAGGTTAAACATCATATGGAATTTTGCGACAAAGGCTTGAAGATTTATTTGGATTGTTCTTAAATAGTTTGCATAATATTTATTTTGCAATTTTCATTATTGCATCACATCCTTCTATAGTTTAATATATGGATTCACTCATGGTTTGGTGTAGGGACCAATTTGTTCTGTTTTGCCTACATTGCCTATGAAACCATCATATTTTAATGACCACAGAGTTGGGAGGCAGAGACACACACACGGTGTTATCAATTTGAAATTTAAGTGAATATGCGTATTTCTTGTTCACCAACCCAACATACCAACTTCTTAGGGCCCATTCACACCTCAGCATTTTTAAGATATTTCAGCACTAGACCACAAGAATCCTAAACCATCTGCGAAGTTATTTGCTATTATTTTCCTGACACTATACACATGTATCTGTAAGTGTTTTAGCAGTGAGCAGTTTAGAACAATTTTGTTTGCAGCGGTTTTCAAGAATTTACATCCAAAACATTTGTTCCATTGAAATAAATGGTAATGCTTGTGAAATTCTGGTCAATCCCTCTTTCTGGATGAGCCAGGAGTCGTTGTGCATACCCATGCTTCAATCATCTAGTGACAGCTATTGATGGAGAAAAATGTGTGTATCTTGCAATTAGATGAAAATTGCTGAATAAAAGCAACACACATACATTTAGTTTTAATCAGGTTAAAGTTTAGCAAGTTTAGTACAGACATTTTAACACAAACAGAGTTATAGCACAGAGCTGAAATTCCTTCTTCACGGTGCAAGGGACTGTATGGGGTTTGCATGTTCTACTTGTGCATTTCTACATCGATCAGTATCAGTGTTTAACTGTGCATAATTACCTGTTTTAACAATGAATACTAGAAATGTGTCAGTAATACTTCTCAATTAAGAAAATATGTTTAGTCCTCTATCCCCTTTTTCCATCTCCAATACGAACCCCTGAAGATTTGAGGCCTGAACACTGGCCGCTGCGCCACCAGATCACACATTTTCAAAATATCTTTAGCAAATAGCTGGATTAAAACTAAACTGACACTTTATTTCTAGGTTTCTGTTACAGGATAGCATGCAGAACACTCTTTTCTGATTGGCCCGGCGACTGAACCCTGCAGAGGACTGGCTTACTGTCCACTACATTTGCTCCTTACACCCAGAACTGCTGTGATAGTCACTGGCTCTCTGTGATACTAAACAGGGGGGATTAACTGTATCCCACAGCACATACAGGATTAAATGTATACCTATAATGTCAGTTCAGTTCTTGTCACTTGATTACATGTTATACCTGTTCTTAACCTCTTCCTCACTAACTGTCACTAGACAACTGAACTACACGACTTTGCACTGACAGCAGCAGCTAATATCTTTCTGACACTCCACAATAATATTCATTTTTTTGAATGGAGGGAATAAGGTTCTGTAAATATTATAAAGACACTATCACATATCACTGTATTTAGTGTATATGCTTATCAACATATGTGTGTAATTCTGGAGTTTTTCAGAATGCTGCCTGTGCTCTTAATGGAACTGATTTCTACTGTAGACTCCCTTTGGTGTAGAATATCTGCATTCATGGCACTAATGACCCATCCTCTTTATTCCTGTGATCACAAGGATTAAATGCATAAAAATCATAGACAATGCCCTAGAGACACAACCAACAAAAAGGTGACAGGAAATGCCAGACAAGCTACATTGAAAATGCTTGAAAAACCCTAGAAAAATGCCCAGAAACCACCTGAAAAACACCCAAAAAACATCTGGGAAAAACTTGCAAAATGTCATTAAAATGCTTGAAAAATGCCAAACAGATGCTGAAAGTTTACAATGATCAAATCTGAATGGTGTCTTAAACTTTTGTGTTGTTAGGTCATTTAGGTTCAAACCAGTGAACCAACCAGAATAAATGTATGCATTGATTGATACTGTTTGGAAATTCAATAGTTTATAAAATTAATCTGTATATGTCACTCTGACCATTCTCATTATGCTGTAACAGACTGCTGTGAAAGATGCTTCCTCCTCAGCATGGAGCTGCAGGTCACAAAAAAAATTACGCAGATGGGACAAGCTTTTTCTCCTGCCTGATTACTGATTTGTCCCTTTACAAGATAAGTTCCTTTCTTTACTTAAAATGTTGATTTTGACTACACTGGTGAGGTTGATTGGGGATTCTGAATTGGCCCTTTGTATTCGTCTGCTCTCAGAGTTTTCAAAGCTCCGGCTTGTAATGTTTCACATTCCCACTTTCATGTGTTCATTTGAGGTTTTTGTTTTGTACTGTTAGGAGAAATGCACGAGCATTGGTGATTTGTTTACTTGATCTGCAAGAAAAATCAACTAAAGATAATCTATCCATCCATCCATTACCCAACCCGCTATATCCTAACTACAGGGTCACGGGGGTCTGCTGGAGCCAATCCCAGCCAACACAGGGCACAAGGCAGGAAACAAACCCCAGGCAGGGCGCCAGCCCACCGCATCTAAAGATTATCTATTTTAGTGAAAATAAAGAGCAAACTAAATGTAATTAATGTGCATTACTTCACTCCAAATGCAATTTGACCACAAAAATGGCATTTATGTCTGACCAGGTTATATTTTTACTTATACAATTGACAATTTGCCTTCTCCAAATTTTCCTGCTCGGTGTTTCAAATTCATAGGGCATCCATGTGGAATTACCAATTCAGAAACTCAGCTTTACCATATGCCTGAAAGTTCATGAATGCAGGAAAAGTCTGATGCCCTTTTTCCTGTCTTTGTCCAGTGATGCCAGGATAGACTCTGGTGCCCCACAACCCTGAATTGGATTAAGCCGGTCTGGGAATGATATGTTATGTAATAACCTTCATGTAATTAATTTAATTATTAATGAAAGTGTTCCTGGTGTGTTCACCAACTTCATGGTTTTTCTTTTTTGTAATTTAGGGTTAAGGATTAGAGTTTGAGGTTTGCTTTTGGTCCATTCCTCTGGGTGATCCTGGACTTTAGCCCTGACATTTTACTTTGACTGTTGCTGGGAAGCATTAGCTGTGCCACAGTTATGTGATTGGAAGAACAAGACAAACAGTGTGAGGTCAGCTAGCAAAATGGCAAAATTCTTTAGTCAAACTCCTGCAATGTTCCAGTAATTAATGAGATTTTTTAACCCTTCACCGTGTTTAGTTTTCAGTAATACCTTTGCCTGTTTTCAATGTGATTCAGTTTGATACTCCTTTTTTTTGTCCTAAATTAAACAATCTTTGTTCTTTACATGTTCATCGTGCCCCTTATCCTGGTGGTTCCTGCCAATCTAGCGCTCCCACAATGATTGCCAAGGATCCTGTGGCTGGAAGGACACAAATGGAGGGTGACACCCTCTGAAGGCATGGGCAGATTGTTAAGAACACAAAAAACTGAAAAAAACACAAGGTCTGTGATTGAATGGAAATCCCACAAGACTCAAATGATACCTCTTAATTTGAAAGTGGCTTAATGTATATGATATTTAGTCATCATTACATTTATACACTTTTTAAGATGTGTTTTCTTCAGTTTAAAATCTGCTATATTCAAAGTTGTGCTTTTTTATTAAATAAATTGGCTGTAGTATGTGTGTGAGATTTGTGTGTGCGTGTTCATCCTGTGATGGGCTGGTTCCCTGTCTGGGAATTGTTCCTGCCTTGCACCCAATGTTTCCTGGGATTGACTTTAGCTTCCCCGTAACTCTGCTCGGTGTAACTCTTCTGGCATCCAGAATGGGGTGGAGGACAATTCCCTACTTGGCTGGATTGATCCTCAAATTTCTACTCCAATTAGGATGAACAAGTAATGGATGTACAGGGGGAGATTGGATATTAAGAACAATTCATCCCCCGGCCCAAGAAGTGTCAGTATTCCTCTGGCTTGCTCCCAGCCTGGATATTGACAGGGTTATCTGGGAATCATAGTGCCGAAGGGTGACCCTGTCGAGGTCCTTAGGTGCCACCATGGGGCTCATCCAGTTATGTCAGAGTCGGGAGAAAGAAAACAACGCTCACAAAGAAGGAGTGGAAGGAGACAGAGAATTGCTATGCTGGACTGAAGTAAGCTTTTGGACCTGGTGCGGTAGTCATCTGAGTTGTGTCTTTTGCTCTAGGCAGGTTTAGAAAATGGATGAATGGATGGATGGATCAATGTAAGAAATATAACAAATGGAAAAGTTGGTTCATTCTTTTACATCAAGTAGAATGGTCTGTTGTAATGCTTTTTTAGCAGTCCATTCAAATTGTTTGAGTGATTCCTTACAATTGTTAAACATGGCAGCAGGAATAACTAAAACTAAATGGTATGATTCTACACCTTTTGTTTATTGTAGAATTTAAATTGATGCGAGTATATTACGATCACCAATGATAGACTATCAGAGAGCAGCGGTGTCTCCCACAGGCACGTAGCCCTTCATAAACACCCGAGTAAGTTCAACTGAAGTAAAGCCAACAGCTGACCATGAGAAATAACCGGCAGTGAGAAATCAAAGTCGATCGCTCAGCGGGTGGTGGAAACTTAAAGTCAACGGTCTCTTAGTTATTCAGCTGAACGCGGAAAGTGCCGAAGCACTGAAGTTACTACAAAAACAGACGATATCAGCGCTAAACGTAAATTCTATCTGCTCTCTGCCCGTTGAGGGCACGTTTATATGTTGTGTGTCCTGCAGCATGTATAATTCAGGTTTTCTGGCCGATAGTGTAGATAGCTTCACCTGCCAAAAGTGTTTAGTTAATTTAGAGTTGGTCGGGAAAATACACGAATTGGAGGACCGCGTTAGGAACCTGATAGCAATTAGGCAAACCAAAAATTTGTTTGACTCGGTTTGTTTAGACAATTCGGCTACTTCTGATTCGGCTTCAGTCTATCCAGGTCCCACTGTAATCAGTGCACGGCCAAAGTCAGCAGCACCAATTCAGCCACAGGGCAAGTGGGTAACAGTAAGATGGGGGTCTAAGAAGCCAAAATTGAGTCCCTCGGCACCCAGGTCACCAAGTGCTCATAATTGGCGGTTCCATAGTGCGGAATGTTAGAATTCCAAACTATGTTAAACCAGCAGTTAATGTTAAATGCCTCACAGGGGACAAGATTTCTGACATAGAGGCTGCATTGGACCGTGTCGCCAAAGATGAAGTGTCTACCTTATTGCTGCATGTCTGCACTAATGATATTTATTTACAACAATCTGAGGTATTAAAGTGGAACTTCATCTCTCTATGCACCAAAGCTAAAAGAAAATGTCAGAATTTAGTTGTATCTGGCCCCTTACCAAGTTTACATAGAGGGGATGTGATTTATAGCAGATTGCATTCCCTTAACTGCTGGTTAGAAACCTGGTGTGCAAATAAAAGCATAGCGTTTGTGAACAATTGGGATGATTTTTGGAAAAGGCCTGTATTTTTCAAAAGAGATGGTCTTCATCCTAACTGGAGGGGATCTTATGTATTATCCCAAAATATGGCAGCAAAACTGCCTGGGTGATTGATTAATGCACCATCCAGGCCGCAGTCATGTGCTCTTAAATCACAGGCTGTTGTTTATTCCACCTGTTACTGTCCTGAAGCTGTTACCCATAGTCCCTGTTGTGGGGCATCCTGTAAATTTTGTCTTGATGCAAACCTTAAATTACTTGATAACCAGAAAATAAGGTGTATAATTAGACCAAGTGATAAAACCAGATCTTCCACCAGGGGCATCTGTAATAGAAATTTACTTCAAATTAAAACAAAAAAATACATTACCAGTTCAGAAAGAAGCATGCAGTTTTAAATGCTGCTTATTGAACATTCGCTCTCTGGGCAGTAAAGCTGTTTTGGTAAATGATATTATATTAAGTACAAAATCTGATCTGTGTCTTCTCACTGAAGCCTGGCTTAGTAAATCCCCTAGCTGAGGCGTCACCAGATGGATACTTGTTCCTTCATAAGTCAAGGAGGAGGCCTTGGAATAATTCATTGTAACAAAATGCAAATCACGTCTAAAAATTTAGGTGATTTTACATCCTTTGAGGCATTCATTTTAAATATTAAAATGGATTCCAACACAAATATAGTGCTAGTCTACAGACTACCAGAGCCATATTCATTGTTCATGACTGAATTTAGCAACCTTTTATCTGATTTGGCTATAAATTATGATCACGTATTACTGATGAGATATTTTAATGTACACATTGATGTGGAAACTGACACTTTTAGCAAATGTTTTACTTATTTGTTAAATTCAGTAGGATTTTGTCAGATTGTCAAAGGTCCAACTCATAATCATAACCACACATTAGATTTAATTATAACTTACAAAGTTGAAATTCAAAATTTAAATATTACTCCATTAAATTAAGTTATTTCCGATCACTACTTAATTACATTTGATTTAGTCCTGCCTTGCCAATGCACTCACAGATTAAAACAAAGACAGTGCGACATCTAGATTGTAATTCTGCTTCAAAATTTATAGATACTTTGAGTAAGTTGAGCGTAACAAATCATGTTTCTTCCATCTTAAAAATGTTAGGAAATTAAGGTGCTTTCTAAATAAACAGGATTCTGAGAAATTAATTAATGCATTTATTTCTAGTAGGATTGACTACTGCAATGCAGTGTTCACTGGATGTTCAAACTGTTCTTTATACAACCTCCAGTTAATCCAAAATGCAGCTGCAAGAATTATTAGATAGATAGATAGATAGATAGATAGATACTTTATTAAACCCAAGGACAAGAACAAGAAAATACAAACACATAACTCCAGTTCTTAAATCCTTACACTGGTCCCGGTTAAGTTTAGGGCAGATTTCAAAATCCCCCTATTAACATATAAAGCCTTAAATGGCCAAGGTCCGGCTTACTTATCTGAACTTATCATGACTTACAAACCAGAGCGCACATTAAGATCTCAAGATGCCGGTCTGCTTATGATTCCAAGGATTAATAAAATAACAGTGGGAGGTCAAGCTTTTAGTTACTGGGCCCCTAAACTGTGGAATGGTCTGCCTGCTACTATAAGAGATGCCCCTTCGGTCTCAGCTTTTAAATCCTGGCAGAAGACTCACTACTTCAGTTTAGCATATCTTGACTAGAGCTGCTGATTAACTGTACAGACTGTATCTCTGTTGTTAGTCATTGGCACTAAAACATAAGTAACATGATAGTTATAATTTATTACTAACCCTCACCTATTCTGTTTCTCTTCTCGGTACTCAAATGTGGCACTTAGTGCTGCGGCCCACCTGCCAAGTTGTTTTGCCTGCCTAAGGTAAAGTCATCCCTGAATCGTGGGGTAGAGGGGTCCTTTCATCGGATTGGCAGGCTCAGTGCTGTTTCACCTATGGAATGGCCAAATGGGGGAGGTAGCTTGATGGCCGAGGTCTCCAGGACTCTAAACAAATCCTAATAATATTATGTGATATCATCTACTGTTAAATTCTGCTCCGTACTTGTAAAATTTTTATTTTTGTGCAGTATTGAGGATTTGTTCTGTTCTGTGTATTGTATTGTATTGACCCCCTTCTTTTTGTCACCCACTGCACGCCCTATCTACCTGGAACAGGGTCTCTTTTTAAACTGCCTTTCTCAAGGTTTCTTCCATTTTTTCCCTACAAGGGTTTTTTGGGAGTTTTTCCTTGTCTTCTTGGAGAGTCAAGGCTGGGGAGCTGTCAAGAGGCAGGGCCTGTTAAAGCCCATTGCGGCACTTGTGTGATTTTGGGCTATACAAAAATAAATTGTATTGTATTATATTGTACTATCAAGCCTTTTCCACCAAAATCATGAACATTCGCCTGCACTGTAGTACACTTTGAAATGCCAACCAGTTGGCCTGGGTCAGACTTGTCTTCACTTAATATAACTATGATCGGGGCCAATGGAGGTTTAATTTTTGAAGAATATTTCAAGGTTTGAAATTTGTCTTTCTTTGTTTGATATTTGTTTACATTATCAATCACCATTATCATTGTCAAGGGGTTTAAAAACATCCATCCTTTCATCCATCCATCCACTTTCAGCGCTGCTTATAATTTCTGGAGGTGCCTGATCTAGTAGTGCAGCACTATAGCGTCACAGCTGGCCAATATACCACCTCTATACAGAGTGCCTGCTCTCCCTGTGTTTGTGGGTTTTCCAATGAGCATTCTGGTTTTCCCCCACATCCCAAGACCATGCAGGTTAGGCTGATTGGTGACTTTGAATAAGCATGATATGAGTGAGTGTGTCCTGCAACAGACTGGTTTCACATGCAGGGCTGGTTCTTGTCTTGTGCCCAGTTTTGCCAGCATAAGTGCCAGCCCCTCACCACCATGAAATTATTTACAAGCTACAGAAGAGAGAACTAGATAACATGTAGATACATTCACACACATTTTCTTATTTTCTTCCTGCACAGTGTTTTTTGTTTTACTGCATGGTGGTTTGTGTTTATTATTAAATGCTATTTTATGTTTGGTAATATTTTTTAACTACATTTAAATAGTAAATGTGTACAGTTCTCAGCTGGCCAAAGTGAAGTGCACTATGTGAAAATAAATCAGATTAAAATGTTAATAAGGTATGAGGCTGTCCATCCATCAATTATTCCATATTTTTTATATGTATTAATTGTCCAAATGATAGAGAAATAAATTGTAATGCTAAGAATCAATGTTAATATTAAGGATTTAACATTTATTCATATAGTCTCTATAGTTTTAAACAATGTACAGTACTTTTATGATACATACTGTAATGGATGCTAAGTGTCAGATAAAATAGGCCACCACATGAGACTACAGGTCCCAGCATGCCTTGCAGGCATCCATACAGGCAGTGTTGCCCAGGGATGCTGCCACCTAGTGTGTCAGGAGAGCATGTAGCTCTGAGAGGTTTTCTCCTCCTGTCCTTCCATCACACTGGTCAACCCTGATGGGATGCCAACATACCCACAATGTCATCTTCTGCTATCCTCCTGGCTAAGACAGGGAATACCTTGCCACTCTCCCTGGCCACTTGCCACCTGGGCCTACCAGCCAGTTAAGGGAAGGGAGTCCATCCTGGAATGCCAGCCATTGCATTGTTTATTAAAATAATGCTGTGAATGACCTCCTAGAGCAAAGTCTGTTTCTGGGTGCGAATAAGTCATAAAAAAGGAGGAGGATGTTAGGAGCACATGCTGATACAGCGCATTGCCGCACCCACCACATGACAAACAAACTCAGGATCCCAGATTAGGACCTGAGTGCAGCCATGCGACGGGTGACACCTCAGTACCACACTAGTTCAGATGGAATTGAACCCATGTGAGGTTTTTTATGGTGGCTGGAGTGCAAATTCTTCCAACAACCTCGGGGTTTATCCATACAGGTTGGAGGGCCTACATGCAGGGCTGGATGCAGATTAACGTCTTACCCAGGATGGAGCAATTGCAGGTTAAGGGCCTTGCTCAAGGGCCCAATGAAGTAGAGTCACTTTTGGCATTTACGGGATTCAAACTGGCAACCTTCCGATTACCAGTGCAGATCCCTAGCCTCAGAGCCACCACTCTGCCCCTCTGCTGAAAATATCATTGTCATGTATTAAAATACATTAATTGTCAAACTGATAAACTCATATTCAATAATCTGCAAACAATGTCACAGTCATCATCTTGTTAAAGTTAGATTTATCTGACCACACCATCCAATACTTTGATAACTATGAATGAGTAATAGTTTTTATTGGTCCTCATATCCAGAATAACAAAACATTAGGGACAAACATTAAATAAAAAACTAGGGAACAATAAACTGAGAGTAACACAGAATAGCCTATAGACGAAGTATATTCCCCTTGGGATTAATAAAGTATCTATCTATCTATCTATCTATCTATCTATCTATCTATCTATCTATCTATCTATCTATCTATCTATCTATCTATCTATCTATCTATCTATCTATCTATCTATCTATCTAACATCAAATCCTGAAGCCTCTGTAGGTCTACCTATACACGTGTTTAGCTCTGTCTAGTAGTTGGGGTGGCTCATCCACTTGTCCATCCTAAAGTGGCATGAACGCTGCCAATCATAACTGCTCTCTATTTCCCTCTGTATAACATGGCCTTTCTCTTCTGCCTTGCAGTTGAAATCTGCCTCCTGACTCAAATCCAATGAGTCTTAGGATTCAGATTGGCTTTAAACCCTTTCCTGGGGTAACTTCTGACCAAGTCTTTATTACTTCTAAAGCCAGTTACAGGCCTGCTATTGCAACATGAACACCAGATTGCCAATTCCCTCTCGTGACCCCAGAGCTATCAGCTCAATTAAGAGGGTCATGTCTCCAGAGATCTTATAAAGGACAGTTTGCAGCACACTGTCAGCCATGCAGTCAAGAGGTCTTCCCTTCACTCCTTGACCTTCTTCTCTTTCTAGCAGGAAGGGACAGGTATCACCAGAACCTGGCACATCACCTTCCGTCTAGCAAACTGACAAAACAGCATATGCTAGTTCAGACCATGTTTTAGCCTATATCCCAGGGAGCTCCTATTCATAACCATTCTTGGGTAAACCAAAGAAGGATGTATTGCTTCATAAGGTTGCCCCAGCATGACAACATACTTGCCAATGCATTCTTTTCCTGTCCTTCCTGAAGCATTCCTAGGCCCTTTCCAATCTGCAATGCTCATATTGCTCAGGATACTTATTACTGTATATAGTCTTCTTAAAAAATCAGAATTTGTGAAGCAAATTTTGGTGTTATGTGCTGTTCATGGCACTTTCATAATAAAATTAGTAAAATATGTATAGGATAATTTCATGTGATTACCTTTATCAGACTTGTGCCTCTTTCAGAATTGTTGCCTGCCTCGTGCATGATGCTGTCAGAGGGCACTACCACTGTGACCCTGAAGTGGATTAAGCAGGTTTGACAGAAGATCGGTCTTTCAAATATGTTAACTGTCTGACGGTCATCCTCCTAGCTCTCCAGAATCCCCAAACTAACCATCTCCACGAAGGTGTTTTTACAACAGTCAGTCTGTCATTGTAACTACTGTATATTGTTGACATTAAGGCAGACAACTCAAAACTTAACTTATTAATAGTGTCCACACTTCATGACATGTTATATTATCATCTATCACCTGTGTATGCAGGAATGTATTACACATCAAAGCCAGCATGACACACAGATGCCCAACATTTTTGCAATCCTTCACATTTTTGCTATATTATTCATATAGTTTGTGTGATAGCTTATAGTTTATAGGGTCATTACTCTCACATGTACAGAGCACAATGAAATCCTTACTTGTAGGTGCTAAACATGTGGCCACTTTCCAGAGACATGGTCTGTGAGATATAGCCTTACCTCTAAACACCTATTTTCCTCTAAACAACTATTTTCCTTACCTGAACAATCTCAGAACATAGTTTTGTCATTAACAGACATATTATTTGCAACCTCAAAGAACCTAGGCCACAGTTCAATAGTGAGCTATGCTGCATTCAGCTAGGAGGTAGCTTTTACTGTATGTTAACTGGTGGTCACAGATTGGCCTGGTATGAGTGTGAGTGTGTGTCTAGTCCTGGGATTAACTAATTTCCTTGTTATATTCCACCCCACTGGAAGTCTGCCTCATATGAACAGGTGAGTGGCACAAGAACTCACAGTTGAAGTGCTAGAAAGCGATCAGCTGCTTGTTCTCTCTAATCTGACACTCGGCATGTACATGTTACAGCTTGCAGGTGTACTTACTCATCGTGCTTTTCATTTTTTTCATATCCTGAATGAGTTTTTCTCTTCATAAAAATAGTGCAGGCTGTTTATGTTTGTCTTGAAGAAAAGCATGTTTTTAAAGCATGTCAGATTTTGTACATTAATGAGGCTTATATGGATGTTCAGGACAGTTTTTGTGATGAATGCCCTATAACAGAACAAGTCTGGAAATCAAATTTAGTGTAGGCTCTGTTACTATTGGAGTTACACTACAATGGTATGTTACAGGAACAGCAGGGGAAGCAGCATTGTGCAACAACACAGCGGAGCTCATCGAAGGATACTTGAGTCAGGCCATTAATTCTCAAATTTCCTTTTTTTGTTGCACATTTCTTTGTTTAATTCCAATACTGACATTGCCGGCAATGCAACAGAAGGGAGACCTCTTTCACGAGAAGCCAACAATCCTATCTTCTGAATTCCAAAAGATTTCTACAGTTAAACATATATATGGCACATTTTACATTATTTACTTGAAGAAATATATTTCAGATAAATTGAAATATAAGAATTTGTGTATGTATTTAAAATTGTACTGATATTATAATAATGTACAACTAGATAGTAGGCATGTGGCTCCTTGTAACTTGTACTTTTAATCTTGGCTACTAATGTATAAATTCCAAAGCTTATCATAACCTTGTCATAACCCACAAGGCCTCATTGAAAGAATGGAAATTATTTCCACATGATAAGAATAACAGTAAGGACAAGAACAAACATGCATTCTTTTTAAATTAAGATTTGCATTTCTTGGTGCGCTGGCGACCTGCCCGGGGTTTGCTTCCTGCCTTGCGCCCTGTGTTGGCTGGGATTGGCTCCAGCAGACCCCCCTGACCCAGTAGTTAGGATATAGCGGGTTGGAAAATGAATGGATGGACAACGGTAATTGAATCAAATTATTTTGTACATTCAAAAATATTCACTTCAGAGATTGTGTGACTGGCTTAAAGAAGCACTTGAAGGCGTTCAAAAGATTTTTTTATTACTATCGTTTTTCACTGATTCTTTACAGCTCTTTGTACACATGACAATAATGTCCCCATAAACATATAATCTTTTATTTCAGAACTGCAAGATTATTTTTTCGTTACTCCTGCAGTCGCAATGGCTAAACACAGTCTCTGCTTCATCTGCCCCTTCCTGGTTTCTATTCTCCTCTATTTAATAAAAATTATGTTTTATTTTATATAGGACTTACCTAATATACTCCTGGGCGAGAGTGCAATTCTACTTTACCATATTGTTTTATGTATCTATGCTTACTGTACATAATGCTATGATGGTGTCATGTATTTTATATTGAGTTGTTTCATTCTATTATGTACCTTGTTAGTGTATGGATGTAACACCAAGAAAAAATCCTAGCAACTATGTAGCTTCACAATAAAGTTCAAAGTTCAAATTCTTAACTTTATCAGCCTCATGGAAAAGTCCAAGTTAGAATGCCTTTGAGTCAAAGAGCAAAGACAGATATTTCATAAAATAATCTAAACTACAAGTGTCTGGCATAATAGATGAAACTGGTTGAGACAATTTGAAACTGTGCAAACTCTGCATAGTGATGAGACTGTGAATTTGAAAGCCAGGTCTTTAGAGCTATGAAATAGAACTGATGGGCACTGCACAACATACCTCCCCTTCCTCTGCTTCTTTAACAAAAACATTTCTGAATTCCACAGACTGTGATCCAGAGGAAGTTTAATTAAAGAGCAGTTCATGTTTGCTGCTGATTTCATCCACTGAGATCACTTTAGGTTGGCTGCTGAACTGTGCCTTCTGTGTGTTTGTTTCACTCTCACTTTCTTGTAAGCAGCACTTTTTATCCTGTTTTTCCACTGTGCTTTCTCTCATATGCCCCCCCCCACCCCCCCACCCCGCTCCCCCACTGAATGCCTTATTTGTCACAAATTCCACCTCTCTGTGTCTCATACAATCTGTTTTATAGCAGACGGACTTATGATAGTAGCTTGGAAAGCGGATATGTTATATAAAGGGTATTTGGACAGGAGGAGCAAATGTCTGTATGTGAAAAAAATAAAATTAAACAAAAGCACTGGGATGATACATAACATTCATTCACTCTTTGCCACAGTGCTACAAAAGCTGTCTTGCATAAACGTGCTTTATGTGGTTCACTTCTTCAAAGACATTTTCACATCTCCATATGTATTTTCTCAGTGTTGTCCTCTCACATTGTAAAGATGTGTACTTTTGGTTAAGTGATAACTCAAAAATGGTACTGCATGAGTGTGGGTGTGAGCATGTACTGTTCTTCAAGAGAGAGCGTCCAGAGTGGAGCTGATTCCTGCCTTGTGCCTTACAATAGCTTTAAGCTTGGACCTTGCAATAGATTACGTAATTCTGATCATGGGCCGTAAGCTTATAATTTGAAGTGTGGTAAAATGGCCTAAATATAAAAATGGTAAAACAAGAGTTTATACCCAGGGCCGGATTAAGAGCTTTGGGGGCCCGTAGCACATTTCAAATTTGGGGGCCCTTTTGGTCTGCATCATCTGAAGTTTAGATTCTGAACAGTTCAAACCGGACTAAATAATTATTTTACTCTCGATTATAATAAGAATCTTATAATATTTATGTGAATTTTATGTGTTGGGCCCCTAAAGTTTTGTTGTGTAAGAAATTTACAGTTTAAAAACGTAAAGATAATATTTTTAAAGACCAGTTTTTCAATGCTACACTTTTTCATTAAATATTGGGTCCACCATTTGGGGGCCCCCAAAATTGCGGGGCCCGTAGCATAAGCTACATGTGCCTATTGGTTAATCCGGCACTGTTTATACCCTAAGAGATCATGTCCATGAATGCAAAGTAGAAAAGGAGGGACAGTTCAAGAGAGCTTGAAGGCCACAATTCAAAAGTTCTGGTGTTGAGTAGATCAGCAGGTTCAGTGCTTCAGTGTGTCCAGGGTCCAGTTGGTGGTGGGGTTTAAAGTTCCAGGATGTGTTCAAATTTTGTATTACTTTCAGATAACATTGTTTTGTTTTTTACTAGTGGCTTCATGCTCCCAATTATGCTACAAGTTAAGGCCTTGGACTCTGGACTTCAAACCCTGTGATTGTGGATTCACTTCATCTGCCTGTGTTGTATTTGGGAAAACAAAAGATAAGTAATAAATTGTATCTCAAATGTTGTAAATTGCCATGGATAAAGGTGTGAACCTTATAATAATAAAGAATCTCTAGGAACAAAGAGCATTTTTGGTGTTTCACCAGGCAGAGCCCCAGAAATACACAGCATAACAGTGAAAGCAAAAAGCAAGGCTATAACATAATAGGAAAAGTAAGCAGTTTAACATAAAAATAATATGCAAGAGCCAAGCATGTACTGTATATCCAAGAACAATACTGTATTTCAAAAGCAGATATCAACAACAGCACTGACTCAGCTCTAGAATGGCCAGTAAGAGAGCAGCAGTTTGTTGGCCGAGGTCTATGGGACACTGAACAAATCGGAATCCTCTGATGTGATATAATCTATTCTTGCATTTTGCTCTGTACTTATATTACTATTGTACTATTCTATTGTATTCCTGAGGTGGCAATGATAGATTGGCTGTCTAGATCTGTGAAGACGATTACTTGTGTCCTGTTTTGTGTATTGTATTTACCACAGTTTTTGAAACCCATTGCATGCCCAACCGACCTGGAAAGGGGTCTCGCTCTGAATCACCTTTTCCAAGATTTCTTCCATTTTTTCCCTACAAGGGTTTTTTCTTTTTTTGTTGGGGGTGTAGGTTTTTTCTTGTCTTCTTAGAAAGACAAGGCTTGGGGGGGCTGTCAACAAACAGGGCCTGTTAAAGCCCATTGCGACACTCCTTGTGTGATTTTGGGCTATACAAAAAATAAATTGTTGTTGTTATATGAATGCAAAGCTTATTAAATACACAGACCATAGTGGCATAATGAAATAAGACATTTGTAGGCCAAATGTTGAGGCAGCATTTTGAACTTTCTAACATAAAATGAAGGAGTTGAATGGGTCTTAAAAGTAATCAGAATTTCAGAAACAACTCACTAGAGCATACAAGAGTTGAAGAGCAGCATGGTACAATCTTTCAACTCTTTTTTGTCTAGCTCTATAAATGAGAACAATGAGAGTTTAGAATACAGTCCACCCAGGGTGTTCCAGGAAAATTATGCCTGGGTGGCCTGGAAAGTTTAGATATCTAACCTGGTGGCTTATCCCAGTCTTTTTGGGGGTGAAATGTAGGATATGGCATCAGTGGGAAACCACTGCCAGAACACATTGAACATGGAGTTCAAAGTTGGCAGAGGTAGCTCTTTGGCAAGTTAGGGTGGATATGGAGTGAGAAAAGGAGAAGGAAAGGACCTGAAGTGAAATGGAAAGTGTAAGAGGGAAGGAGACTGTCTGTATCCTCTGCTACTCATGAATCCTGGCACATTTCATGGAGGACTGGTACAGGGTTGATAGATATACAGTATTTTATTATCTCTTTATATATCTGTTTTTGCTACTCCTGTTTTGCTACTCCTGTCCTTTCATTAAATAAAATGCCTTTCATTTTCAAAACTACTAAATTATAATTAATTTATTCTGATACACAATCTAATATTAATGAGGATAGTTGGTAGTGTAGTCCTCAAGTTATGAATTTTACATTTACTTTGTAATGTGTCCTGCATTGTGATATTTGATGTTGTACATTGGTTTGGAGGCAACTGAGAGACAGTCAACTCGACGAAAAGACAACTCGGCGAAAGACAATTCAGCGAAGAAACCACTTGGCAAAATACAACTCGGCAACACCCTTTACCAGTTAGGTAATAGAAGGAACAAACTCTATCTTACATTATCTTCTGCAACCAAAATTGCTAATCCTTTATATAAATTGTATTGATTGTAATCGTATTATAATGTTATTTAGAATACAAAAGGTGACCTGCGAGTATGGCTTAAGGAATATCTTTACTCTCAATGTATTGGGACTCTCATAAAGCAGGTGATTCTATGGATTTTCCAGCGCCCTATGTTATCATTTAAATATCATTAAAAAATATCTTTGAACTTAACTATTACCTAACTGGTAAAAGATGTCGCAGAGTTGTCTTTTGCTGAGTTGTCTTTTCGCCGTATTGTCTTTCACTGAGTTCTCTGTTGTCCAGTTGCCCTGAACGAGTGTGCATTATGCTCCTACTTAGCATCACATAAGCGTGCACACCAAGGCACATTCCTCAAAACTATATTGCATTAAGGTTTTGTTCATTTAGTCATAGATTAATTCATTAATGTATTGTTGAAATATTTTTCAAGTCAACATTTTTTCTATTTCATTAGAGCTATTAAGACAGAACAGTTTCCAGGCTTTCACTGGGATAAAACGGAGATATCACTAAGTACTCTTTAATTGTTACTACCTGGATATATATCTATTAAACAATGTGTCCCAACAAGGAAAAGCAACGTTTTAAATCATAAAAGAAATTTTATGGGCAACTTGTTAAATTCCGTCAATCATTTACTTTTATTGTTGGATGGCAGAAAGACCAGCATTTCCAGTGAAAATGAACAGACTTTCATACAATTCTCTATCATTTTTGATTGAATGATGGCTCTTTGAATATGAGAAAACAATGAAAGGCAATAAGACATTGAAGTGAATTCTTTTACATAAAAACATCTCTGTGTGGAATGTGTTTGCTTTCTTCTTTCCCATTTTATCATACCTGCTTCCTCTTTTAAACAGCAGCTCCATGGCTCTCACTGCCTCACCCTTTGTCTCCTCCCCGTGTCATTTAATACTCTGTTTATTTCTCATGACCAATGTGTCTCTTTCTCATTGGTTGATATTCTGCTCTTTTTTCTCTCCTTCTTCCTGCCAACCATAAATGGCTCATTTTCCCGGCAGGCAATATATCTTTTTTTCTGGAATGGTGGGAGTGTTTTCTTCCACAGGCACTCCATCTGCTGGGTTTCACATTTTTTTTACTCTCTCTCTCTCTTTGACTTTCAGCTTCTCTCTAGTGAATGAATTGCTTTTTTTCACTGTGCAACTTTTCTCATTTGTAGACCAGCTGTTGATTTTTTTGCTGCATATATCATATTAATATATATTAGTATATATAATATATATATAGTATATATTATACATATTATATAGTATGTATTAGTATTAGTATATTAAATATTTGTGCTATGTTTTTAATGATATTGTTCAAGAAAAGAGATGAACTCCATATGAAGGATATCACCTTTGTGCTACCAGCATCAGTCACTCCTTGTCAGTCTATCCCTTACCCTTACACACCTCTTTATCCATGGCCATGAAAACCTGTTCAGGAATTATTTCAATGCAATCGCCAGAATCACTTCAGGTCACTTAAGGTCTTAGTTTCACCTCACACTTGTGTGTCCAACTGCACTCAAATTTCTGAAATTCTTATGTTTACCTGACATTTCTGAAACAAATAAGGCAAATGAACCTATTGAAGAAAAAGCTAACATGCTTTTTTATGAGCAGTTTGTTTTTCCTGGTAATGTATTAGAGAAAAGTTTATGGTGTTTTTATAGGTTTATAGTACAAAAGTACCATGACTAATGAGTATAACTGACTTACCACAAATCTTTTGTCTTTCTTACTTCTAATAATTACCTCACTTTGCCTGTCTTCCTTACCTGAAAAATCTCTTAAAAATTAACATTAAATTTTTAGTTATCTAAATAATTACATTAGATCTAGATAGAATAACCGATGAGAGCTGAATGTCAGCATTTCTATTCATTGGTACACTTACTTACTAAAATATGGCACCATTACTTGCAATAGCATACCCTAGTAGTTTGAAGCACATTTAAATACTGTACATTGAACTCACAGGGAACACAAGTGGATTGAAGTTGTTTTAGGAATGTTGTCCATCTTGTGTTAGGAATGGTTTTTATTTAGTTAATAATTCATCATGGATGTAAATAATATTACCATCTAATGTTTTTGGTTTAATAAAGTAAAATTGTAGAGGAGATCTGGGAGCATACATTGATAGTGCATTGCCATACCCACCACACAACAAGCCACCTGGATTGGGACCAGAGTGCAGTGGGTGACACCTCAGCACAACACTGGAGCAGTGTGAGGTTTTTTACGGTGGCTGGAGTGTCAATCCTGCCACCAAAGTTTATCCCATAAGTTGGAGGACCTGCTTGTAGGGCTGGATGCAGATTAACGTCATAACCCAGGATGAAGCAATTGCAGGTTAAGGGCCTTGCTCAAGGGCCCAATGAAGTAGAGTCACTTCTGGCATTTACAGGATGCAAAACCAGCCACCTTCAGATTGTGGGTGCAGATCCCTAATCTCAAAGCAACCACTCCACCCCTAGAAAGTTGTGGGATTTACTTTAATATATCTTTGATAATAATAATAATTATTATTATTTTATTACGAAATTGACATCCAGTCATGGCATTTTCCCAGGTGAAAGGCCTCCATACCATGCCCCATGGTCTTTCATAACTATTATCTTTTTACACTTTCTTAATGCTTGACAATGAAATCACTGGACAAGGTTTTCAAATCTAAGAACATTTCCCTACCAACCAAGATACAGCTCACACACAGTTTGATATTTTCTGTGGTCACCTATGGCTGCAAAAGCTGGACATTAAGGAAACTGGACAGTCAACGAATTGATGCATTTGAAATGTGGTGTTGGAGACAGATTTTATCAATAACATGGACAGCCAGAAGGACAAACAAATTAGTTGTGGAACAGATCAAGTTGGCAATGTCACTCAAAGCATGGATTACAAAGCTATGGCTTACTTACTTTGAACATACCATAAGAAGACAACTGTCAGTGGAAAAAAAATATCATGATTGGCAGAACAGAGGGAACAAGGCGACAAGGAAGGCCAGCAATGGGATGGTTTGACACCATTACAGCAACAACAAGGATGACTTTGGCTGAACTTAATCAACTAGCATAAGATTGATCTTCCTACAGATCATTTATCCATCAAGTCGCTATGGTTCAGGATTGAATCGATGGCCTTTAACTACTGCTATTAATGCTTAAATATTTTTTTCATTGCTTTTCAGCTTCCTATTTCCTCTCTCACTTCATAATGAATATTGTATTTACTGCCCCTAGTGCTTCTGTCATCTCACAATGATATTTCTGGATCTCCTGTTTCCAGTTTGGTTTTATGGCAAATAATGTTCCTTTTGGCATCTTCCCATTTCACATTCCATACCTGTGGGCCTTCTGCCCAATGGAATTCCTTGCCAGTCTGACACTCTGGCACACTATATATGGCAGAGGTTTTACTGTATGACTGATGGGGAAAGAGGCAGTCACATGGTGGAGCTGGTAGTTTGGATTGCATGCAATAATTCTGATTTAGAAGGCAGTAACTATGGTAACTTAGTGGAGAGACCAAAAGAAAGTACTGGAAAGACTCAGTCTGTAGGTTTTTTAACTCTGCTTTTTTATGGTTTACAGTTCTGGGTACCTTGTTCCTTAATTACATAGCAGAGAATTAATGGACTGGCACTCCATTGTGAGTTCCTACCTTTCACTCAGTGCATCAGTCCCTCCACTATGGATTAAGAAAATGTTAAAGATAATTTAAAGTGGTTAAGGTGAAACAACACTGCCTGTAATCTCATCATTGATAGTAATCAGGATGAGGAGAAGAAATACAAAAAAGTACAGCATAAAGCAAAAATAGTGGCAACAAAGGGAAACTCTGAAATGAATACCATAGATAACTAAATGACATAAATGACTCAAAGGGAAATAATAAGAATGGATGTTAAACAGAGTGACAATCACCAAAGTTCAGGGCTGCAGGGAGCTGGTGAATGTAATGAAATCTTTCCACCACTAAATATAAAAATGGGAGTGCAGGCCTCAAAACCACCATCCAGACCAGAACGTTACTTTGGTCTGATTCCCCAGAGTTGGCCTCTTCACTGGCAGCCAAGCTCCAACCTCAAAAGACAAGCTTCAGATTTCTCAAGTACCAAAAATGGGGCAAACACATTTAGCAATCAAAAATCAAACATATTCACAAACATATTCAAACATATTCACAAATCCAAAAACAGAATCAGAAACCGAACCTTAATTACGAAGCAGGGGTCAAAATCCAATTTCAAAAAGAAGCAAAGGTCATAAACAATAAGCAAAATCACAAATCTGATTCCAAAGTTGTTCAAACCTCTTTAGCTTTATCTTAAATACTACAGAGCCAGTACACCATCTACCTAATTAGGTGGCACCGCCTCCTAAGGCTCTGCATACATTAAGCAGGGCAGACAAGGAACACACTTAAAATAATACAAAATTTAAAACATATTAATAAACAACACCATATTAAATAAATAAAACACATAGAGAACAATAACAAATCCAGAAATAATGACAGAATATGAAAAAAAATATTTAAACAACAAAAAAGATTTACACAAACAAGGTATAAAGTTAAGCCAGTGCAGTAATGGCTGTGCCATAAGAGTGCCTAAGCCAGGAGTACTGGGATTCAGGTGATAACATACTGTACTGTGGGGCACAAAAAATACTGCTGTATCCACAGCAAATTTAATGAGTTACATTGAACCACAACAGCAAAACTTCTATCAGCATGAGATAGTATTCTCAGACGAAGCAATTAAGAAGAGTATGGAGTTATGGTCACATTGGTGTTTCTGTTCTTAAACTATTAATAATATATGTGGAAGGAAAACAGGTGAGAATATTTCACTTGTTATTTAATTTCTATTCTGATAATCTGTGTCCACATAAACCTTTCTTCCCATATTAGCAGTTGGTTCTTTTACCCACTTTAATGTTCCCATAGTTAATAGAATTTTTAAAAATGAAATTAATACTTGATTCTTTAGGCACAGAGATAATTTTTATATCAAACCTTCTATCATAGTGAATAAGCATCTGAAACATTCACGCTCTGGTGTCTTTCTCTTGAAGGACTGCAAGTTCTCAGAAAGCAATGCAAGGGCTACAGTATGTTCAAAATTAGACAACCAGAATAATAATCACACAGACACCTGTTAAAATTATACTGTCTTGATCAGTTCTTTCTATTGATGTCAAATGAATTGTTTCTATCGCATTCTTCACATTTTTGGTTGTACCTTTCTGTCAGGCATGCTACATCATTTTATTCCAATGGGCAATAAAAATAATCAGTAATCAATACTTCACGTGGCTTTTCCTGGACATACAGTATTTACATATTTATATATTGTTTTACTGCGGTGGGCTGGCACCCTGCCCGGGATTTGTTCCTGCCTTGCACCCTGTGCTGGTTGGGATTGGCTCCTGCAGACCCCCGTGACCCCGTGTTAGGATATAGCGGGTTGGAGAATAACTGAATGACTGACTATATTGATGTACTTTATTTTTATATGTACAATACATGTAAAGTTCTTTAGCTGTTTAACATTTTACTTAATGTCAGATGCCATATTAAGTGACTCCATACTGATAGGATGCATATCTATGGAGAATAAAATTCATCATTTAAATCAAGTGGACTGTTTAGTAAATGATTGTAATAAAAACCATCATATTCTGAATGTCAAAAACACCAAAGAACTTTTTAAACTGTATAAGCATAAACATCACATGGAGTTCGATTGAAAGAAAAACAAAAAAGCCAAAGGTCTGATATAAGGCCCTTGTAATATAACTTATTTTCCGTTAAAGCCTTCATAATGAAGAGTATAAAGAGTGTCACACGTCAAAACAGTTTATAGATATTTGTACAGTGTAAATTATTACTGTCTGTCCATTCATCATTTGAGCACATTTAGCCTAATACAGGATTATGAGAGGTCAAACCTTATTTGGCTGCATGAGGCAAAAGGCAGGAACCCACTCTGGATGGGACATCAGTACATCACTGGGCACTGTGAGATATGGCCGGCCATTCATCCCGGCCAATACCCACAGGCCGCTAGATGGAGCCCTCCCTGTAGCATGGAAGTGCCCCGAAGACCAGCAGGGAATTATGGACAATGGAGTTTTTATTCCCAACCCTGCTGGACACCATGGGGCCCACCAGAGGACGCTGCAGGGAGGCTCAAGGACTCTTACGTGCCCTATAACCCGGAAGTGCGTCATGATCACATGACAAGAAGAAACGACGTGCTTCCGGGTTGAGGAAAAGGACTTTTACCCTGACCTGGAAGTCATAAGGACTTGTGGATTGTTGGACAGGAACACCTCCGGGTCAGGGGGTATAAAGGACTCTGGGAAACACCAGACGAGTGAGCTGAGCTGGGTGGAAGGGTGGCAACGCGTCTGGGAGTGGAGGATTGATTATTGTAGTGTTTATTGGTTATTGTTCTTGGATTTATGAGTATTGTGGAGAGAAGGGTGCTTGGTGCACATTATTATTATAAAATAAATAATAATTGGACTTTTATCTGGTGTCTGACGTCTGATCTGAGGGTTCAAGGGGACGACAGTGTCTCTGTCTTTCATAGCACACTCAAACTTATTCATAGAGGGATAGTTTAAAGGTGCAGCTAGTAACTTAATTTAACATTCATTTCATCGACACATTGGAGGAAGTACAAATACCCAGAGAAAAATCCAAGCAGACAAAGCGAGAACATGCAGACTCCTCATAGACTGACCAGGTCAAGATTTGAAATCAGTGTCCCAAATTAAGATGATCATCATTTTTAGTATTAGTAGTAGTAGTTAGCCAATACTGAAATTGCACCCATAAAGAACAGAAACCATATTATAAGGAAATTCCAAGATGCTTTTTCAATGTTCCTTACAGCAGGTACCAATTTTCTCATTATTTAAATGGCAGAGCAGAACCTCAGCTGTGAAAACCTGATAATGCCTGCTCTCTCAAGCAGATGCAAATAAAAGACTAAGCATGCTAACTCCTCTGTACAGAAGAACTCATTTGTTGGGTAAGCTTGGGCTGTAATAGAAAAAGAAACTTAACATTTAAGGCCATGCCAGGTAGTAATTAGGACAGAATTCCAGGTCACATTGGAGACCGCAACCAATGACAAAAATCCAGGCCTGGCAGCTCCAGGGACAAAAAGCAATCAGTGTGTTGTAGTACAAAGGGGCAAAGTCACAGAAATTAGCTCAGATTTACAAATGGTGGGGGCTGAGGGGTCACTTGTCCCAACAGCACTCAGAGGAAAGGATCCACGGATACAGAAAAACATTTTTAGGCCATAGGATAGCAGTGGAGAGTGGCAAAAGGAGTGATGGCAGGTGAGGTGAAAGAAAATAAGAAAAATGTGTAGTTTTAAACTTTTAGAAATCTGCACAAACATTTGAGGCTGGGTCAGATGAGTTAAAGACAAATGCAGCTGGAGCCAAAGACACCAACATAAGTGGAGTTACAAAGCTCATGACAGAGCAGATCATGGAAACTAAAAGGAAAGGAAAAGCACACAGATGTGCAGGCGGATTTGAAGCTTAATTTCCTTCCTGTTCAGCAGCTCCTTTCAGTGACCCATTAACAACAGAGTGAAGCCTGGTTCTGCCAAAATAAGATTTGTGTTCAGTGAGATCCACAGATAATGAAAAACACATTTTTTCATACTTTTAAGTATACTTTTCAATGTATTTTGTAGTATTTCAGAATGTCAAAAAAGGTTGTTTCTGTGCTTATTAAAGTAAGGTTACAAATGCCTCATTTTGTCTGTTAAATCCTTTCTTAAGTGTATCCACAAAGATGCCACCCTTAAATGGCTAGGATCTTGTAATATAGTGTCTTTGTCTTTTTTTCTACTTTTCTACCTTATCTTTTTGATTTATATTTTTTTATTTTTTCTACCAAACATTTCTTTGACTTTTTCCTGGTTTTTTTTTTAAACCCATGTCATGCTTTGTCATGTAGCATTAGTGTTGACACATGACATTTGATTATACTCTACTTAGTCAACACATTTCATAAGCATCTGCAAAAAAAATTTCCACATTTATGCCACACTTTCCTGTTTTTAAACTAAAGCATGAAAGAGCAAGAAAGAGCAGATCAAAGTAAAATTCACAAGAGAGAGAGGAAGGAGCAAAAGCAAAATAATAATATAAATAAACTGTGTTTTTAAAAATTCTGCGTCTGGGTTAGGGAGTGAATCTGATGCACTGACGTCACCACTCCGTATTGGAGGGGGGGTCACTGTGCTTTCCCAGGCTGCATTAATATTTCTTTACTAACATTTCTTTCTGTTACTCTGCTATGCTTTGTCTCCTTTTATTTTATTTTTTTTTAACTTCATGATGTGCCTGGTCTAAGCAATATGAAGATTTGAGATCAGGAGAAGAAGGACTGCAGTCACGAGTGGTGCAGGTTAGGTCAGGTCAGGCTGGGGAGCATGAACTGGTACAGCGTGTTGCCACACCCACCACACAACTAAACAACTCGGGATTCTGGTTGGCAATACCCCTGGCAGACACACGGACCAGTCCCACCCTCCAGAAATGACCTTCTATCAGCCGCAGCCAGGTGTTACATGGATGTCCCCTTTGCCTGGTCCAGCCACTCGGGTCCTCATTAATGAGTATCCTGAAAACCGGATCACCCTTGGGAAATCATGCCACATGTAGTGCTGTAACTGACGCTCCCTCAGAATGCAGGTAATGTGCTTCATTTGGGACTCTGTGAGCAACCACTCATTCAACCTGGCACCAAGAGCAGTGTTATCCCCCTGCAGTTGCCACTATCCAGGCGATCACCCTTCCCTGTCCAGATAGGGACAAGTCCTGTTTTCCAGTCAGTTGGAATGACACCCATCTTCCAAATGGAAGCAAAGAATGCTTGCAATGCCAGGAGGACAGCCTTACCACCAACCTGGAGAAGTTCACCCTGGATACCACAGAACCTTGCAGCCTTCCCTACCCTCAGCTGGTTCACCACCTGTGCAACATCAGTGAGATTGGGTGGTTCACAGCTAATTGGAGGATCAGCCTCAAGAATCGTGGGCCCAGAGATATCCAGCATCTTAGCTGGAGGATCAGCTTTAAACAGGAGTGTCATCTGTATGGACCATTCCAACCCTGACTGCGAACAGATTCAAATGCGCATAATGCTCCAATTCCTCTGTAAGCAGGATGTGGGGCACTTCTGTATATCCTGCAGTTTTGTAAGAGCCTCCAGCATCTGCCCACGAGAATGAGATCGATCTCCTTCACCGCACTACCGGTATTGGAGTACCAAGTCCAGGGTGCTGGAACCAGGATTCAGCAATCCTCAGCCCCTGACCTTTTGCAAAGTCAAGGAACATGGAGCCATTTTCACCACGTTCACCGGACCCATGGGGACCGACACATAGCCATAATTATTATTTTATATTCTCTGTTTCTAAAAATAAATTAAGTAGCAGTATTTTCAAACTCACCTCTTCCAGGTCATGAATATGATGAGCCTGAGCCCAACCTGGCAGTGTGCATGTTTTTCTAACTTTTAGACAGGTTTGATTATGGTACATACTGTATATGAATTGACTTACAGCTAGCATGTTGAACTAGCTATAATCATGCAAATTGATAAATTACTTCATTTTCTTGCCATCCTTTTCTGGGAATATTAGAAAAGTGTTGCAATGATATACATTTTTTTTTACCTTTGGACATTCCCTTTACTACAGCCCAAAAGTTAACTGTAACATATTATGCAAGTTGCAAAGAGAGGTTTGAAGATGTTATTTTGGGAAGATTCTGTTTTGAGCCTATTGAGGGTAATCCTAGCTCATACCACAAATGAAAATGATACGTTTGCCAGTTTGAAAGTTGTAAGAAACTAAGGAACCTTACACCTCTTTAAATGGTAAATGCTTAATGAGATTGGTAGATCTGAGATTTGGTTGAGAGCTGGGGGGGAGCCAGTGCCTTCTATACTGCATGCAGTCAATCAGGAATGTACTGTGAGCCTATTAGGACACTGGGCTATAGAGGATTCCATGTGCGTCACAGCAATTTTGTATTGTCTCACTTAATGATTACAGTTTAAGCGTTTAGTTTATTGCTGATGACTTGATTGTATTAAATTGGTATTTTTATATTCAACCATTTTTAAACCTGTTTATCCAAGAACAGGGGATCAATGGATATCCCTAGCAGCTCTGTGTGTAAGGCAGGACAAAACTCTGGGCAGGGTGTATTTTTTTAGTTATTATTATTTTTAATGTACAGTATAGTATTACTAAATAATTTTTATAATCCTAAATGAAGTCCACCTATGACTAAATTGAAATTTAAATAGGAGAAAGGACCCTGCTGTTTATCCTATAACTGACATTCAGCAAAAATTATTAATCTCAAACTTGCTTAATCAAGGGCAGAGCCAAAAATGTCTATGTCAGCCCTATTGGGCATTAAGGCAGTAAACAACTCTGGATAGGGTGCCAGTCTATTGTTAGTCTTATGCTGGACCCACTCACACACACACTCACATACCGATTTGGAACTGATAGTCAACCTAACTTGCTCTGCTTGGAAGATGTGGGAGGAAAACTGGAATAACTGGAGGAGAACCACACAGGAGAAATGTGCAAATGGAACACAAACAGACTTCGAAGGGAATGGAACCTGGGACTGGAGCTAAGAAGTGAAATGAAAACCCATCTATAGATAGATAGATAGATAGATAGATAGATAGATAGATAGATAGATAGATAGATAGATAGATAGATAGATAGATAGATAGATAGATAGATAGAGTGCATCCAGAAAGTATTCCCAGCGCATCACTTTTTCCACATTTTGTTATGTTACAGCCTTATTCCAAAATGGATTAAATTAATTTTTCTCCTCAGAATTCTGTACACAACACCTCATAATGACAACGTGAAAAAAGTTTACTTGAGTTTTTTGCAAATTTATTAAAAATAAAAAAACTGAGAAATCACATGTACATAAGTATTCACAGCCTTTGCTCAATACTTTGTCGATGCATCTTTGGCAGCAATTACAGCCTCAAGTCTTTTTGAATATGATGCCACAAGCTTGGCACACCTATCCTTGGCCAGTTTCGCCCATTCCTCTTTGCAGCACCTCTCAAGCTCCATCAGGTTGGATGGGAAGCGTCGGTGCACAGCCATTTTAAGATCTCTCCAGAGATGTTCAATCGGATTCAAGTCTGGGCTCTGGCTGGGCCACTCAAGGACATTCACAGAGTTGTCCTGAAGCCACTCCTTTGCTATCTTGGCTGTGTGCTTAGGGTCATTGTCCTGCTGAAAGATGAACCGTCACCCCAGTCTGAGGTCAAGAGTGCTCTGGAGCAGGTTTTCATCCAGGATGTCTCTGTACATTGTTGCAGTCATCTTTCCCTTTATCCTGACTAGTCTCCCAGTTCCTGCCAATGAAAAACATCCCCACAGCATGATGCTGCCACCACCATGCTTCACTGTAGGGATGGTGCCTGGTTTTTCCTCCAAACGTGACGCCTGGCATTCACACCAAAGAGTTGAATCTTTGTCTCATCAGAGCAGAGAATTTTCTTTCTCATGGTCTGAGAGTCCTTCAGGTGCCTTATGGCAAACTTCAGGCAGGCTGCCATGTGCCTTTTACTAAGGAGTGGCTTCCGTCTGGCCACTCTACCATACAGGCCTGATTGGTGCATTGCTGCAGAGATGGTTGTCCTTCTGGAAGGTTCTCCTCTCTCCACAGAGGACCTCTGGAGCTCTGACAGAGTGACCATCGGGTTCTTGGTCACCTCCCTGACTAAGGCCCTTCTCCCCCGATCGCTCAGTTTAGATGGCCAGCCAGCTCTAGGAAGAGTCCTGGTGGTTTCGAACTTCTTCCACTTACGGATGATGGAGGCCACTGTGCTCATTGGGACCTTCAAAGCAGCAGACATTTTTCTGTAACCTTCCCCAGATATGTGCCACGAGACAATCCTGTCTCGGAGGTCTACAGACAATTCCTTTGACTTCATGCTTGGTTTGTGCTCTGACATGAGCTGTCAACTGTGGGACCTTATACAGACAGGTGTGTGCCTTTCCAAATCATGTCCAGTCAACTGAATTTACCACAGGTGGGCTCCAATTAAGCAGCAGAAACATCTCAAGGATGATCAGGGGAAACAGGATGCACCTGAGCTCAATTTCGAGCTTCACGGCAAAGGCTGTGAATACTTATGTACATGTGCTTTCTCAATTTTTTTATTTTTAATAAATTTGCAAAAACCTCAAGTAAACTTTTTTCATGTTGTCATTATGGGGTGTTGTGTGTAGAATTCTGAGGAAAAAAATGAATTTAATCCGTTTTAGAATAAGGCTGTAACATAACAAAATGTGGAAAAAGTGATGCGCCGTGAATACTTTCCGGATGCACTGTAGATTGATAGATAGATAGATAGATCTCAAAAGGGGAAGTTCAATGTTATAGTAAATAAAGAAATAAATCTGTCTCAAACTAACATACACTATTAAAATGATTGTAGTAGATTAGCACAAGGATATACTGTAATATCTAATGACAGTTGATAAAAAAGACTTATAGTAATACTTCCTGGAGCACCATGGCAGAATTAAGCATGTACTGAAGCTGACCAGAGTGTCATGCAGAAGCTATTAGTCAGTGGCTTGGCTTAACAGTCACTTTTCTATTACTATCTCTAGTGAGTCCTGGTAAGTCCCTAGAAAGCAGGTGGAGTTTCTTGAATAACTTGCTAAGTCTCCAGGTCTCATGCTGCTGCCAACAAACCACTGCATTAAACAGCACATTTGCAACCACATAACTGTAGAACATACAGTATGCCTGAATTTTTCACTTATGCCAAAGTTTTTGCACCTCCTCAGGACATATTATCAGCTCTTCACCTTTTTGGAAATGGCTTCTGTGTTTGCAGCCCTTTCCAAAGCACTACCAATCAATGAAGACACAGCCTCTGTATTCCTCCTACAATTCACCTCTTATACACCACATGATTACAGGATCATCTGAAAACCTCTTTAGGTGGCGTATCTCTGATCATATTTGAATTGTTGTGTGTACCGTGTGAACTGCAAGTGAGATAGAAGAGTTCCCTTCTGTTATGTAGCCTCAGAAACTGTGATTTGCTTGTCAAACAGTCCGTATTCCAAGACACTAAGGGAGCCATTTGCCTTATTTCCAAGCATTAAGAGCTACATGATGTTAAAATCACTATAGAAGACAAAATGACATTACCCACCAATCCAGTTGGGATTAAACACTGTGTAATAGATCGATGTTGACATCGTCCAGCCCAGTGTATGCACGACAAGCAAGTTGCAGAGGTCCAGTGATGGTTGCCCTTGGGGTCTAATGTGGGTCAATACAAACCTTTTGTGATGCGATATGTCAAAGCAACAGGTTATGTTTGTTCAATTTGTTACCTTTCTTTGGCACTTGAACTGAACAGAATGCCTGCAGCAGAATCACCATTACCTTGAATACTTGAAAGTTTACACCATCAGGAACTGCAGTCTGTCCAGTATGTACTCACCCTAGATTTCTCTTCACAAGGCCAGGCATGATCGGGAAGAGGCGATTGTCCATGGTCATTAAAGTTTGTATCAAGTGTAAGACAGGGGATGTTGAGAGCAGGTATCACTGGGACATCTGTGTGGTTTGGTCAGATGGAAAAGTTACAGTGAGACAGTATTGGGTTCTAGCTGAAGGAGTACTTGAGCTCATGTGATAATGCAAGAAAAGCTTAAGTCCGACCTTTTGAAATACATGTGCATTAGCCCTGCCTAGATTTCACTCCTCTGGTTGCCCATATACTCTCATATTATTATTTAGTTGCAGCTTGTTCTCCATCTTCCTCCTTTGAGGATTTTTGTTCTCACCAGCCTATTTTAGATCCCTATGGATATGTTTTACTTCTCCTTACACCAATTTCTAAATTTTCTCTATTTGATGTTTAATAGAACCTTTATATCATGTGTGACCCAAAATGTATTTTTAGGTAAACACATCACTCTCACAATGGGTACAGTGCTTCACAGAAGTAGATGTAGTTACACCATCAATGACCTCCCCATTGATTCAAAGGGTATTTCCTAGTCTGTTATCTTAAAACTTTACCTCAAGGGCTCTTTAGCCTCCGGTGTCTACCTACACACTTGTATTGGAGTCATTGGTTGTGTTAACTGGTTCTTGCATCATTAGAAACTTGAGATCCTGATTTCATCTGACCCTTTTTAAAGACATGGTACTGTGGTGATATGCAGTACTAGCTGTGCTACCCATGTAGGATGGGTTAAAATCTAAGTAATCAATGTAGACATCAGCGTTAATGTTTACAGTGCACAAAGCAATGCATACATCTCTGTTATATGCCATTTAATAATGGAGTCATAAAAGCAGTGTTAATTTTTGTGATGCATTATCTATTGGCATTTTTTTACTAAAGATGTTTCTGATGTGCCATGTTTGGAATGACAGAGACATGGAAACCAGATGGACACACAGACACATCATTTTATTAAGTTGGATGTCTACTTAACATTATCATACAGCATTTCTAAAGTCTTGCTACTTCTAGTTGAGAACTTCACAAACTGGGTAAATGCAGGCAGAATAAACAGGAGAGCAGCATAATTAAAGTCAAAAGAGATAATCATAAATACACTGAAGTGCTACTTGAGGAGGGTGACAGTGACCAAGCCTGTGATGTCACAAAAAGCTGTGTCAGTAGAAGGAGGAATGCACACAATGATAACAATGGCAGGGGGGAAATTCTCATGGATGGTAAAAATGTCATATGTCCACAGCAGTTAGTTCAAAGTTGAAACTACAGATTCATTCATTAATGATAATGTGTCAGGGTGTACATATATGATGATATTAAGAAATTTCAAAGCACAGGTGTCTGCAGGAAGGAGTTTCTACAACCACATGCATCAGATAAAGTTATTCACGAGATCTGTTTTGTTCTCATTTTCAATGTATTACTGGTAATATTATTCCAATTTTTAAGGTTTCAGTGATCCATAATTTAAATTAAAAATGGAAAAAGAAAACATACCAAATACAGAGGTGCTTTCCTTCCCTCAACTTTTTTGAATGCCCAACACATGAAATTGCTAAGCACTATTACTTCACTTACTTACTTCACTATTACTTCACCATCATTTATCTTTATTGCATAAAAAAAGAAACTACTAAAAGTTCTGAACTAATTTTTTATTGAAATTTCCAAAATTACATCAATGTCCAAAGATAGTCCACACAAATCGATCACAATGAATAATCCCACACTATTCATCATAGAACCCACCTTCTCTGCCTTCCCCACCATTATGCAAGAACATTCTACAATCAAGGTGATAGCAGTAAACAAGGTATGAAAAGTAAGTAATTGCTGAATGAAATTTTATTGTTTCATGCCCAACAATACTAAAACATTTCCAATTTGTAGTGTTTTACAGTTAATATTTATTTTTTATTTATCTGGTAAAAGATTATGGCTCTTAATTCATGTACAGGTAATCTATGAGTAAAATGTATGTGGAAAAAAAACAAGTTTATCATTGCTGTAAGTCACACAAGTGACCCAAAAGAGAGTTGGAATAAAATGTAATAAAGTCCCCTTTGAATAATCTAATTAAATATAATAATAATGTCTAACGCCTTCGACAGATATTAATAAACTCAGACTTGCAGTACAGTTCAGTCTTATGGTCTGTCAGTTAGATGTGCATTCGTTACACACTACAAGTGCATTTCTGTCTTCCTATCACCAACTAAACCCCAAGCTTTATTTTGTGCATTATTTTTATTTTAAATATCTGATAACACTTCTTGCATGCTTTATTTGATTCTTTTTTGATAAGCACATAAAAGATAAATATATTTCGACAACAAAGGTAAAGTTTTTATGATCCTCTTTATATTGTATACTTATGTGATTCTTGTCATGTCATGAGCACTAAAAATAATGCAGAAAGCATGTAAATGAAACGTCTTTCATTGATTGATTACATTTATACTTGCTTCTCCAAACACTTCTACGCCGAATGCACGTACAGATAGCAGTTTTTTTGTTGTTCGTGACAATAGCAATCATCAGGAAAATTGGTCTTTTCATAGATTTTGCTGTTTTGCCGAATAGCATGAATCACACACTTTGGTACTTCACTGTGAATATGTTCAGCTAGCTTCCACATATTCCTATTTTTTTTGCTCTCTCTAAATGTTTGCTGAATTTTACGCACATCAATTGGCTGTGGGTTGACACAGTAAGACACAACAACATTACAATTATCATCGAACTTAAAATGAGATTCCCCCACAATGCTGTGATATTTTCTGCCAAGTTTCAAATTTGTAAGCCACCCATCAGATTGACCATACACTCTCACTGCCCAATACACCCAGTCATATTTTTTCTGTAAGAAACTGAATAGGTTATCAGCAAGATCTTCACTGTAGCCATATTTGAGGAATTTCTGTGTATCAATTTTTGCCTGTGCTGCAAAATTGTTTATGCAGTCTTCCACAGCAGATTTCATTTTCAATTCGACTGTTTCCATCTTCTCCTTCCAGTACTTCTCTTGCCTGGATACATCTCCATTTTCCAAGGCTGTGTGAACCATTAATGCACTTATACCAATGACAAAAAGATATTTCAAATGTGCGCAGAAGTCTTCGACAACCCGGCGATTTTTTTCCCAGTAAGTCAGTACTGTTTTCAGAATGGCAATGCTTCCTTCCCCAATCACACCCTCGTAAAGTTCATGGAGATTGCCATCCCCACGGGTGTTGCTGAAGTGGTTCTTAAATCGTTTCACTTTTTTCTCTCTGTACTCAGGTTCTTCATTTAAGATTTCCATATACTTCCTAAATTGGCCTTTAATGTTTTCCTCAACTTCGGAGAACTTAATATCCATGCCGAGTTTTTCAATTTCTTTACGAATATCTGTAAGATTTTCTGAGACATCATTCAGTTTGTCGCTGATTTTCTGGAGTTGATTTTTGACGTATTCTGATTCCGAGCTCTCCTGATTATCTAGAGCAAATCGTATGACTGCTATGGCAACGGAGCAAATTGGCACAGTCTCTCCAACTATTTCTAAAACAGCCTCTGCTCCATCTAGGAATCTGTTCATTACTTTAATAACATCATCCTTGTGATCTGAAAAATACTTCACTGCTTCATCCATGTTTGGTGATGTTAAACTTATGGAACAATTATTTGTGAAGTCACTGGAAGAAAAAAAGCAAACTATTAAGAATGGCTGTCAGCTGAAAGATGAATACCTTTCAATTATTTTTATGTAAGTTGTAAATATGAAGTTGACCTTTCCAGTGCCTAACTCCAAAGCCAACTCTGTCACTTGTTAGTCTGTTAGTAGCACATGAGCTCTAAAAAGCACACATAGAAGTGACCCCTGGAGGAAGAGGTCAGGGCCAGGATTGAGAGAGGGAGAGACAGAGAGATAGACAAGAGTGGTGCTTACTGGTACTTTGGGAAAGGTAAGCAGGCAAGCCATCCCTCCGACTACAAAGGGGTTCATGTAGGTAGACAAAGGGTACCAAAACAGTTTTTGTTGTCATCTGTTTGTTTTCTACTTTGTTTACACTGTTTGGCTTTATTTTCAACAAAGAAAAAAATGTCACTTTCATCATATTTATTCATTGTATTGATGGGGATTGCGGGAAGGGTCCTTTTTATGACAACTGCAATGCCTAATGAACTCATAGTGTGCATTACTATGCTTCACGTAATTATTGAGATGACATGCTTAGAATCATACCGTAAAGCTGGTAGCACATTACATGACTTCTGATTGGAGGGGATATCAAACTTGATGACTGCAAATGCTGATCTCATCACCTGAGCATGTCAGATTGCATGACTAGAAATTGCAGGGGCTGACAAACTAGGTGATTCCGTGACAACTTTTCAGCTCAGTTTCACATTTCTCTGTTTCTGAAAGGCAATAGCATACTCTCTGACAGAGCTGAGGCTGTATGCTTTGCAGGCATGTCAAGCTCAGTTGCAATCTCAGGCTTTTTTTTTTTTTCTTTTTTTTCATTGTGTCATGCCACATAAAACGCAAAACATCAGGCACAGGGGTCTCTCTTCTGTCCAAAACAGCCGCAGTTCTTTTAGCTCTTAGCTACTTCATATGCTTTGTACTTCCAGCTGAGTGCTCATTGGTTCTCAACTCCACCCTTATGAGTTAAGAGTGAGTCTCAGACTGCTTGGATTGAGTCATTGGGTATGTCAGACTACACAACGAAGTGCTGGGAGTGTGCAGCAACTGCCTCAGACTCGCTAAGATTATGTAAATGAAGGCTACGCCTGAAAATCATGTAATGTGACAGGGCCTTACGTGAGTGGTGGTGACAAATGAACATGCAGCCTTTGGATGCTTACTGCTCATCAGCAATCACATTTGTTCACATTAATGAATATTTTAGCAGTAATGCAGATTCCTACACTGCCTGGCCAAAAAAAAAGTCGCACCTGGATTTAACTAAGCAAATAGGTACGAGCCTCCTGTTGGATAATTACTGCATGGGCGATTATCTTTCAGCTGGCAACAAGTTATTTAACCCCAACTGGTGCAATGAGTTGCTTCTCATTTCTTAAACAACCATGTCGAAAGACACATCTCGTGGTCGTGGAAAAGATGTTAGTCTGTTTGAGAAGGGTCAAATCATTAGCACGCATCAAGCAGAGAAAACATCTAAGGAGATTGCAGAAACTACTAAAATTGGGTTAAGAACTGTCCAACGCATTATTAAAAACTGGAAGTATAGTGGGGACTCATCATCTTCGAGGAAGAAATGTGGCCAGAAAAAAATCCTGAATGATCGTGATCGGTGATCACTTAAACGTTTGGTGAAATCAAATCGAAGAAAAACAACAGTAGAACTCAGGTCTACGTTTAATAGTGAAAGTAAGAGCATTTCCACTATCTGAATATACTGAATGACCAGGTTATTCCATCAATGGATTTTTCTTCCCTGATGGCACGGCATATTCCAAGATGACAATGCCAGGATTCATCGGGCTCAAATTGTGAAAGAGTGGTTCAGGGAGCATGAGACATCATTTTTACACATGGATTGGCCACCACAGAGTCCAGACCTTAACCCCATTGAGAATCTTTGGGATGTGCTGGAGAAGGCTTTGCACAGCGGTCAGACTCTACCATCATCAATGCAAGATCTTGGTGAAAAATGAATGCAACACTGGATGGAACTAAATCTTGTGACATTGCAGAAGCTTATCGAAACAATGCCACAGCGAATGCGTGCCGTAATCAAAGCTAAAGGCAGTCCAACGAAATATTAGAGTGTGTGACCTTTTTTGTTTGGTGGTGACTTTTTTTTTGGCCAGGCAGTGTATTTTGTAATGGTCTATATCCATTCCATTATCTGGTGGCCCAAAAGGATGACCTGCTGAAAGCTTATTCAGGCTCATGGCTTCTGACTTATTGTACTTTAATTAAGTTTTTTAGAAATAAAATATATCATAACATATAATGCATAATTATTATTCACTACAAATTTCTTTTTTGTAACTTTCCACAATGGTCTCTGCAGACCACAATGTATAACCTTGGCAACAATTTCAACATCTGCTTTAGTTTTCCTCTTGAATTCTGCATTCTTTTGGTGTTGGCCGATAAGCGGTCAAGCAAGGATTTCTTTATCTGCAGCTCATTGAATACTGACCATAAATTATAAAGCTCTCATTTTCTGGGTAGTTCTTTATTGGCCTGATGGTTTTCCTTACTTTTGAGGATAGCTATTAAAAGACTTTCACATTAATTTGGCAATTAATAATAATAATAATACATTTTATTTATATAGCGCCTTTCCTATGGTCAGAGTGCTTGCTAAGAGATAAGATTAAAATGTAAATTGATCAGGAGGTCGATAAAATCTCAAGTATACAATAACATCCCTAGCAAATGCAGAGCAGTTACCCCCTCCAGCTATGCAGTTTAACATCGTGTTGCATGAACTTCTCTGAGCTCTCTTGCTCTTAATAATAATAATAATAATTCTTTACATTTATATAGCTTACATATTCTCAGCAGCTTCCCTAAAGTATTTTTATCTGTTACACATATAAGAAGGTCCAAACTACATTTGTGACAGAAGTCCTCCCACCCCAGTTATTTGAATTCCACCCTTCAAGAGAAATTGTGAATTTTAGTGAGACTTATACTGGTTTTAAACCTCCTTATGAGTTGTTTGTTATAGTATCTATTTTAGGATTATACTTTAGTTGACAGGAATCCGCAAGGTTTAACACCTTTTCACATACTTCACACACGGCATCACTTTTCATTTACTGTTAAGTTTATTTAATGCTCAGTTTTAATTAACCTTTGTACATTGAACCTGCCTATAGAAGACAATACCAAGGTCCAAGTATCTGTCTGTCTGTTTAAACTGCTTAATAGCGATATTTTGATGTATACACCTAAACTACTGTATATGTACTAAAATAGAAATTTCCCATCCATTCAATCCATTCAATTTTAGGTCCAGAGTGTAACCCAACATCAATGTTGTGAGGTAGGAATGAACCAAATCAGTCAGTAAGTCAGCACCAGGAATCCTTCATACCTGCTTGTACCTCACAGATTTAGAGTTGTCAGTTGATCTAATCCTGGGCAGTGTAATGCAGTGGTTAGCGCTGCTGTCTCACAGATCCAAGGTCCTGTGTTTGAATCCAATAGTTGAACACTGTCTTCATAGAGTCTGCATGTTCTCAATGCAGGTTAACCGGCAATATGATTGGTCAATGTGTATGTTTTGTCAGGCAAGTGTGATTAGGAGGTATCCTGAAGGCGCAATCACCCAGGGCTGAGAGGGATCACTCTTGCTAACACAATCACTTTTACCATCCTCACTTCAGGGGAACCGAGTGATCTCAAATGTGGCACTTGGTGCCACGGGCCACCTGCCAAGTTGTTTTGCCTGCCTAAGGTAAAGTCATCTCTAATGGAGGATCACAGGAATCGTTGGGTAGAGGGGTCCTTTCATCAGAATAGCTGGCCCAGCGCTGTCTCAGCTATAGAATGGCCAATAGGGGGAGACAGCTTAATGGCCAAGGCCTCCAGGACTCTAAACAAATCCAAATCGTATTATGTGATAACCTCTACTGTTGAATTCTGCTCTGTACTTGTAATATTTTAATTTTACTATTGTATTGTATTGAGGATTACTTGTGTTCTGTTCTGTGTATTGTATTCTATTTACCCCTTTTTTTGACAATCACTGCACACCCAACCTACCTAGAAAGGTAGGTTTGAACTGCCTTTCCCAAGGTTTCTTCCATTTTTCCCTACTAGGGTTTTTTGGAGAGTTTTTCCTTGTCTTGTTAGAGAGTCAAGGATAAGGGGCTCTCAAAAGGGCCTGTTAAAGCTCAATTGCCACACCTCTTCTGTGATTTTGGGCTATACAAAAATAAATTGTATTGTATTGTATTGTATCTCACTTCCGGGTCCACGCCATTACAACCCGTCCCCTCCAGGAATCAGTTCTACAAACCCAACCGGGACTGGAAGGAGGTAGTCAGTTTGTGTCTGAGCTCAGAATCACTGCTTTCTTTTCTTGTTTTAGCACCTTTGTGTGCTATTTTTTGTTTTCGGGCACTTTTCCCTCATTCTTTCTGGATTAAACGAAGGGCCATCTGGTTTCCCCAACACTCTTTTTGGCTCAAGATCTGTTATTACGCATTTGAGTGGCTCCCGAGATACATTAACATCGTATCTTGTGGTCAGGACAGCTGGAATAAGTTCTGAAATGGTAACCCTGAATTAAGATTAAGCAGGGGAAAAACCCCAAAAGAAACAAGAAAATTGTGCATTGTCTATTTTTACTGTGGCAGAGTTGGGGTTTGAATCTAGTCCACCAGGAACTGTGTGATATCAGTACTAATCACTGTGCTACTTTAAAATGTAAATAAAAAAATAATAATATTTAAGAAGACTATCAAAAATTGGTTCTTAATGTTGTAAGTGATTATCATTTGGTGGCATTAACTAATAAATGTCTCTCTCTCCGTATCCACCTTTTCAGTAGACTTGATGCTATTACTGAAAAATCTAAAGTTAAATCTAAAGTTCAGCATTCAGCAATCTAAAGATAAAATCTAAAGCTGTTACTGAAAAATCTTTAAGTTTTTAAAACATTTGTTGCAAGTAAAGTTCCTATTAGGTTTTTCTTTCCCATAGTTTAAGTTTGGTATTCAAACTGCTGTGGACTAAGAAGACATGTAAGTAATCAAACAGGCATGTCTAGGCTCCTACTTCAGTCTTATCACTGCCGTCTCTTCAAAGTAACAAGCATCATACAAATACCGTTGAGGCCCATTCTTGCCCTTCTCATGGCCACACCTGCCTTGTAACATACACTGCTGCCTGTTCTGTGTCTTTTCTGATCTGCCATTCCTACATAAAATACTCCTTAAGAAGCATATAATTTAATTGGCACTTTGCAGATTACCTACAGCATCTGTGAAGTTTTTTTCTTTTTCATTATCTGTAGTACTAGGGTGCTGTACCGTGTTAGCCATTATGAATGAAGAAGGGGCCTGAGTTGCCTCGAAAGCTTGCATATTGTAATCTTTCTAGTTAGCCAATAAAAGGTGTCATTTTGCTTGGCTTTTCTCTTTTTCATTATGAAATTCTCTTTGATTTTCTACCATGGTTGCCTTACAGGATGCAGCTTTTTAAAAGGCATCTCACACAACACAACAGCATTAACAAGTTATCAGCAAAAATTGTTTCTTTACTTTGTAAACATGTTATTTACACTACATTTAAACAGTACAGCGTCACATTAATGACATTTAAAGGATTTTGCAATCTCAATTGTGTTGTGTAACAGATTAATTTCTTTCAATTTTTCTCTGAGTTTACATGGTCAGAATAAAGCAGGTTTTGAAAATGGATGGATGGCTGATTTCTAATTTATTTGTCATAGGATGGCCCTTTTAGGAAAAAGGTATGGGTAGGATGCCAGATATGTGTAGCAATGAGAGAAACTCTTCCAAAGGCCTTTGTTGTAAATAAGGCAGTGCTAAGGAGCAAAAAAACAACTGAAAGGCTCCTTGTAAAATGAAGATGTAGCAGACATGATGCCCAATTTTTAGGAGTTTAGGGCGTGTTGCTATTGAAGGCTAATGTTGAGGGGTTCTTGACAATTTTAAGGTTATTATTGATTTGTCCCAAAAGCAGAGGTAGGTGAATGATACTGTTATATGAATGCCAGTTTTCATTTAATTACAGTTACGAGATAAGGATAGATAGATAGATAGATAGATAGATAGATAGATAGATAGATAGATAGATAGATAGATAGATAGATAGATAGATAGATAGATAGATAGATAGATAGATAGATAGATAGATAGATAGATAGATAGATAGATAGATAGATAGATAGATAGAACTTTATTTATCAGAGGAGGAGATAAAAGTAGGAGGTCACAATTGATTTTATTGATAGTCCAAAGCAAGATGGGCACATGCAGGACAACCAGAACTATAATTTTGTATTATTCTGTGTCCTCTTCTTTCTATATGAATCAGCCTGACCTTCTCTTCAACACAAAATAAAATGACCTTGTATGGTGCTGCGAACTGCCAGATTAATACATTACTTTTCATAGGGTTTTAATCATTCTTGATTTCTCTATATCAGTTTATAATTTACTGTAGCTGTAAAATGTGATACTTGATATAAAATTTATAATATATAATTGTAAGGAGGTCTAACAATCATTCTGTACTTCCTACCTCTTCCTGTGCTTCTTGTCCAGCAGAGCACCAACTGCGGTGGAGCGGGAAAGACCTGCAGAGGAAATTATAAAGCACAGTGAATGAATGTAAATTGCACCATAATTGAATGTTGGCATTTTTTGGAGATAAATTGTGTTTGATGAGTTTTGCTTCTTGCTAGCATTTTTCCACCTGGTATACGGTACATGTGTCTTTTCACTTTACAGAATCCTGATTTAGACATAACTTGCTTGTTCAGTTGGTGTTCCTCTTTGCTTTTCAGTACTATAGCAATTTTTATCTCATTGTTACTCTACTGTAGAACATATCCAGGCCCTGCAGATTAGAAGCTGCTTGTTGGATTTTTATTTGGGTGAAGTAAAAAACTAAATTTCTTTGGCTGCACATTTACACATTTAGCATTTTTTAACATAAACCAAAGATCAACAGTTTCACCAGGACAAGTGGAAATGGTGTGAAATTCGACTAGTTCAAAGTGCTGCTCTACTAAATGTCTTCAGTATACAATTTATGATGACAGATGCTGCAAAATAATTTATTTATTGAAGTTAGTTTTTTCAATGTATGCTCACAATAAGTGTCTGTGTTGAGTGCAAGGCAAGAACCAATTCTCCGTGCAAGCCAAAGTGCAATTATTTTCTCAAAGTTTCATCTTAGGAAATACTAGAATTCTCATATTGTCTCTCTTAGTGGGAATCTCTGTCTTCTTTTTTGTTTCAGTGTTAAAAATACTCATTTTGTCCCCTACAGTGACTCATTTTCATTAGCTTTCAAAAGACAGTGATGACAGAGCCATCAAGAAAGCACATAAAAATGAGTTGGGGACTCTAATGGCTGGGCTTTCTAAATTCCCTAATGGAACAACAAAACAACTGATTCAAACAGATAAACCTTTTTTACTTTTGCATTTTTTGGTTAAGGCTGTGCTCTTTATCTTTAAAAATGATCATATTTTTCATATATTTCAAATTTATCATGCTGTGGTATACTTTTCAATGAGGCACACTTTGCTGATTATGGTGTCACAAGAGCATTGAAATACATTTAATATGTTATTAAAAGCTTGTTATTAAATTGAATATATTGCTCTATTCTGTTAAGCTGATAGGAATTTTGCTTTCCTGTTCCGGTTCAATATTTGAGCAGCTCCCAGTGTTTCCGGTAAAGTGCACTGCCTCCTTGTGACATTAAAAGCCACACCTACAAGGCAGGGTTTCAAAAGAGGAGAAGCAAAGGTTCGTTAGACTCACAGCTCAAAGCCATCGCTACTCATATAAACTCAAGCTTATCTTTCTTGTCTGGTAGGAGGCACTTCACACACTGGAAGCTGCAATATTTTCTCTTTGTACGTAGCAATGTACTACACCAAAGGTAAGTTTAATGGCTTTCAGATTGTAATGAGGGGTCCTTTTATGATTTATTTTAGCTTTGAAAAATGTGGAAAAGATGAAGATGCAATAGTCAGATATGATCCAGTCATACTTAATTCTTGACTGCAATCTTAGTTCAGAATGCATGGGTATATTTGCATAAGTATTACTATTTGCACATTTGATCATGTTTTATTTTTTGCATTAATAGTAATTACTATAAAAACAATCATTTTAAGGTGAATTCAATTTAAGGCTTGTGCTTTTACTGTCACACATATGGCCTAAAGCTTCAGGCCCATAATGGAAAAAGGTTACAGCAGTTAAGCTCAGTAAAGGAATCTTTGTAAGATACAACAAATGTGTTTATGTTTCAACTCTTCTGTAATTTTATTTTAATGTTTGCTCTTCCATGTTGTTTAAGATGACCCCGGGACAGCAATGTTCCACTTCACAACTTTCTCTGAACAGCACATTCCTCTATCTGTCTTACATATTAGAGATTCCAGTCACACTGGCAGAGGTTTTAAGGTAACTTCTTTTTTTTGATTACTTAGGTTAATTCATATTTTTTTTATTCCTGGAAACAAGTTTCAGCTTTTCATGATGGTGAAAACATTGGAGCTGTTGCAGAAATATTAAGAGCTCCCAGGTATTAGCAGGACAACTTCATCTGTGGTACAGACCTAGCAGCCATTAGCAGGTCCAGGTCTTGCTCCACGTACTTCTCTCGAGACACTAAATAACCACAATGCACCAGACTTCAGCACAGTGAAGCTGATTATCTCTCAGATCCAGCATTAAACTGCATGTCAGTGTAGAGTTTAGTCAATATGAGCCCAAAATGTCCAAACTACACCATTACACATTGCAATAAAAAAGTTTCTGCACAATAAACTACCAGTTTTCTGAGAGATTAGTCATTTGTAATTTAACTAAAAGACAGATCCAGCCATACTGAACTGTTTAAAACTGACTTGCCCAAAATCCAGAATCAGAGATGTTTTTCTCAGGAGAAATGTGAAACACTGATCTTTAGCAGCCAACATAAATGGGACGGACTATTTCAATGAATGTGATCTTAGAATCAATAATCACTCCATTTTCAAATCCATTTTATTCACTTCAATGTCATGGGGTGGAGTGTTTAGGTTAAAGAAGTGTTACTGGCTAAGGGACTCTCTAGACATATCTGGATGTAAGGCAGAACCAACCCTGGCACCCACACACTCTCTACTGCACCAACGTAGAGTGACTTATCAGCCCAACATGCACATCTTTGGTATGTGGAAGGAAAAGAGCGTACCTCAAAAAAGACTCGCACAGAGATGGAGAAAGCATGAAACTTCCACACAGACAGTTACTGGCCTAGCATTTAAACATACATCTCATAAACAGTGAGGTAGCAGCACTAACCACAGTGTTATTATGCCATCACCCATAACCTAACTGTAGAGTCACATGGTACCCCAGGATAAGATGGAAGTATTGACCAAAAGCAGAAACAAACCCAGAACAAGATGTTCCTCCATTAAAGTGAAAAACTACATTATACCTAAACAAGACCAATTTGGTTTCAATAGACAAACTAGCATACATGTCTTTAATGGATGGGAGGAGAACCAGAGTAGCTGTAGGAAGTCTCACATAGACACTGGAAGAACATGCAGACTCCAAACAGAAGTGGCTGGCCCAGGACATGGACTGAGGAATTTTGAGTTGTGAGGCAGCAGCACTAGCCACAGTGCCACCATCCTGTCACCTAATTTCTTAACCCACTTAACTTAAGTATAGAGTCACATGGCACCACATCCTAAACTGGTAGTATTGGTCCAAAGCAAGAACACACCCTGGACAGGACATTAAACCATCACACGGCACATTCAGGTACAGTGCATACTCACACATGACAAAATTACGTTTTGGCACTTAAACTAACATGCCTGTCTGAGGCAAAAGGGAAAAACAGCAAACTAACAGGGACATAGGGAGAACCTGGGGGGTTGGGGATTCGAGTCCAGTCTTGGAAGCTGTAAATCAGCAGTACTAACCTGTCACCTTACAGAATATCGAAGTTAAAAAGAAGGAGAGTTGCTCTGTGGTGTTCACTGTAACGGTGGTGATCTTCTAAAAGCACGTAACCATGGATCCATCTGCAACTATTATGGGAAGGCAAGTGCTTGATTCTTATCTATTGTCTAAATGTATTCTTAGACACTACCTTAATAATGTTACATGTCATAATGTATATGATAGAAAGGAGTAATACAGTCTGATTATGTTTTCTTAGGCAATATAAAGGTGAAGAACTGAAGACATGAAAAAACCATGAAAAATCATAAAATGAAAAATGACTGTAAGGTACATGTCTGAGAAAAATGTCACAGGTATATATATGGAAAATGACAGCATAAAATCCTGTAATTCTGTTTACTATTGTTCTTACATTATATTATTCCACCCTATTGTCTTTTACTCATGCCTTAAGAACAATAATAAAAAAATGCAAGCAATCAACTTTTGCCATTTATATAATCATTTTGATCAGGGCTGCTGTCCCATGCTACTGCAGTTGCTTTTATTTTCTGAGGGCGGTCCCATGAATAGCTGCTTCTTATTTCCCGCCCCTCATCCCACCCCTTCACACAAAAGGACAGTATCATTTTGTCTTTGGTTCTCATTATGAATTCTCCTCCATTCTCTCAAGACCTCCACAGCATAACAGAGGCAGATTGTGAAGGGCACTTTCAGCTTTAACTCTTTGTGAAACTTTACAAGACTTAACTTTATAAATATTTATTTTCAATAGTGAACAATTTCTTTAAATATATCAATAATACATTTATACACAAGTAACCTAATTGTTAGAAGTGTTGTAATTTATATTAGAATGAGTCATGGAATTCCAGTTACATTCCGTTACATATGTCATGAATAAATGAAAATGAGTTAAACTCAAATAACAAGCTGATATTCAGGTCATAATAATATGTTTTTGTGCTGTTTTTATGAGGAGTAAGTCTATTCAAGCACTGGGAGATAGGGTTGCATTTCCAGATTAGACCGCTAGGGAAACTGAATATTATAGGTGTGCCTTTAAAGGGCTTAATTGTTCCTACCATTTATCAGACAATTAAAAAGCAGCAAGCAGGACATTTAAAGATTTAAAAAGAGTGACAATAAGGGTCTATCTTGGAAAATGTTAAAGCAAGCACTGAAAAATGGATGGGAATAACACACAATCTTACTTTATATAAAAAGACCCAAAAGAATAATATACTTATTTTCAAGCATCACACTTGAAAAATCTATTATTTTTGTTATATTTCTTACTCTTTGTTTATAAAATATAAATATAAAGCAAAAAAACAGATTCTAATCTGACTTTTAATATTTTTAAATCTTTTTTTTGGGTCAAATAACAAATGTGATACATCCTGTTTGCTGCTTAAAGGATAATGTATTCGCTAAAACAAAATAAAAAACAGTTTATGGCAAAGTGAATAAAAAATAAATAAATACAACTTGAAGTTATTATTGTTACTCTACAATTTAAATCCTTCCATCATGGCTGACAACTAAAACTTTAGGCTTTTAACTATGGTGGACTCCCACACCCAAAAAATAAAAAAAAAAGTTTTTAATTGAGGAAAAGTGATGAAAACGAATTTAAAAAGTCCTTTAATGAAATCTAATAATGAGTACTTTGTAATTCTACTTTAATATTTCATATTCAAAGAGTCACTTGTTACATTGCTCCAAGGAATTTAGTTATCATAAAGAATAAATCACTGACTTACCCTAGATGATGTATAGCCCAGCAGCAGGAAAATAAAGAACAAAAACACTTCTTTACTGCCTCAAAGGCCACTGTGTCCTCTTGGTATTCTCTGTCACTGATGAAGTGACTTTTGTTAGATGTTACAAGAAGTTCCCACAGCTTTCCTGGGTCACCCCACTCAGTCACAAAGTCTTCTCAGTTTGTGCCTCCTCTCCTTTTCTCCCTCTGTCTAATGCCTGCAGACTAGAAATATTATTTAAAAAAGGTGTAACCAGAGGTGGGACATTTCCATGCTTCTACTTCTGATTGGTTAATTTAATTTTTTGTGGGTGTCACCCTTTTTGGAAGGGGCAAATCAGAGATGGAATAGGCTTTGTGTAAGTTTGAAAACTGCTGCTGCTGATCTAACAGTCACAGTACACTTGGACTCAGGCTCCCTGCAGTTTAGATTTCTTAAAAAAGATTTAGAAGTAATTAGACATCTTTTTTTCCAGTTTTAGTTATTTACTAGGATTCTGTCCTGTACAATGTCCAATTCTGCAACCTTTAAACAATAATTCTGCAACAAAAACTTTCTATTCTGCAGACATTCTGCAAATGTTGTTTTGAACCTTATTTACTGTTTATATTTACAAGTACAGACAGTATTTGTAATAATTAATTTAATTAAATAGCTATCCTTTGCAAAAAGAGTGTCTCTGTAGGTGACAAGCCTAATTAAATAACTTATTTCTTTAAATGTCATGAACTGTGCAAATACTCTTCACTATTATTCTCTAAAGTAAAGGGTTAAGTTTTGGTTTTCAAATAGTTAAACTTTCAAAATAAGTTGACATAAATATATTATTTTGCAATTCCTATGATCAAGTTTAGTTTCACTTCCATGATCTTGTTTTAGGAAGCTAAAAATGCATTACGAATTTTTCTTGTGGTGGAGTTTCACATTTGGAAAGTTAGGAAGGAATTCAAACATTCTTTTATGTATTTGTTAATGACACTAGTTTATATTTAAATATGAAATATGGCTGGTTCCTGCCTTGTGTATGAGGCTGCCAGGATAGGTACCATTCTCCTGTGGCTCAGAATTGGATTACTCATTTGAGAAGGTTATATTGAATAATAAAATATTTAAAGTGTTTCAAAACACTTTGCTTATATAAAGCCTTCTTGAACATTAAAGAACAACTAATATTGTTTCCCTCCTTATTTATCCAAAGTGTATAGTCTATACAAGGCATTTAAGCCAGTAGCATTGGGATATTCCAGCATGAAAACTAAAATCTCACAGATAAATGTCCAATATGGACTGAATTCCATCTGTTTGGAAGGTTTTAATGTTGCTATTCAAGTTGACAAAAATGTTAAAAGTTAAAAAACTAAAATATAATTTACATATGTAACTATACATTCATAATAAATGATGGTATTAATGTCATAATGTAGACATAATAACATACTCAATCCCAACAGCCCCAGAGGAAATGAAAAGCAGAACAATAATTTCTTAGAATTTTTTATGTTCTATTCTTATTTGTTTATTTAGAAATTTGCACATAACTAAAGTCAAAAAATATTTAAGACATTTACATAAATGTAGAAGACCACTTTGATGGATTACTGAAAGCTGGTTAAGTATCCAGTTGCATCACCTTGAAAAAAGCAGAAAGTTTATTTGAAATTCATTGTCAGAAAGGATGACAAGACAAATGTGTCATCCTCTACATCTGAATTTTGGATTTCCCAACTGGCAGACTCAAGCATGTGTAGGTTGGCAGCATCATTTCCTCCACACTAATCATATAAACACCATAGGTTAGAATCCTAAGACTCCTTGCTACGCTGCTTTTCTGGCTGTGACTGAGTGAAAAGGCATACCTTCAGCTCCATCATTACATCCGATGACAACACTAGTCTGTTCACCACCAATGAAGAGGTGGATTACAGAGAAGAGATCTACCTTCTGACACTATGGTGCCAGGATAACAATGCCACCCTTAAAGTCAGCAACCTCAAGGACCTGGTCATAGCAGCACTCACTCTGCCATCTGCATCGGAGAGGATGCTGTAGAAAGTGTCAGAAACTTTCTTGGAGTCACTATCGCTGATTACCTGAAATGGGTATAACACATCTGGGCTAGCCTCAAAAAGGTTGACCGACATCTTTACTTTCTCCTATCTTCATTTTCCACCTGAAAAAAGCCTGGATATCTTCATCATTGCTCACCAACTTCTACACAGGCACCTGTTATCTTCAGGACCACACAACACAGGAGCAGGTCACAGAGTTAGCATAGAATATCACTGGTACACAGGTCCTTTCTGCTCAGGGCATAACAAAGGCAACAAGTCAAGTCGGGGAGCATGCACTGGTACAGTGCGTTGCTGCATCTACTACACGATGAAACAACTCGGGATCCCAGTTGGCAACCCCCCAGGCAAACAAGTGGACCAGTCCCACCCTCCCGAAATGACCCTCTATCTGCCGCAGCCAGGTGTTACGTGGGTGACCCCTTGGCCTGGTCCAGCCACTCTGGTCCCCAACAATGAGGATCTTACAAGTCGGATTACCCTCGGGGAGACGCGCCACATGGCCGTAGTGCCATAACTGATGCTCCCTCACAATGCAGGTAATGTGCCTCATTTGGGACTCCATGAGCAACCGCTCATTCAACACAAAGTCAAACCAACAATACCCAAGGATTTTCCAGAGAGACACAGTACCAAAGGAGTCCAGTCTTGGTACAAAGGCAACCTTAGAAAAACTGTCACTTGTACTACAGGGATGAGTCTTAAAGACAGCGACAGCGCATCCTAAAAATAGACAAAGTGAAATGGCAAAATCAAACAGCTATTGCAAGTTAAAAATCATCAACAAGGGCATACAAACACTTCACAGGATAGTTGTTAAATTCCACAAAACTACAGTGTCAAAACTGACCACAAAATTAAAAATGATCCTTTGTGACCCAGTCCCAACGAAACTGTACATTTTGAGCTTCACAAAGCAGAGAAACCATTGGGAAACTACTTGCATCATGACTAAAACACAAAGACAGAGTAGTGAGTGAGTACAGCCCTACATTGATCACTACCTCAAATACCTAAAATTAGAATCACAGGCACTACAGCAGGTGTAAATGATCAGACCTCAAACCTCAAAAATTTAGTTTATTTTGCTTTTTGTTGATGAAGTGTGCGTTATTACCATGCCTAGATCAAAAGAGAACCCTGTTGCCTTCAGAAAGACAGTTATAGATGCCTATGACCCTGGAAATGGATTTAAAAAGATTTCCAAATTGAAAAATCAATTATTACACTTTCTGAAAGATCATCCAATAGTGGAGAAGATTTCAAATAACTGCCAACTTGTTCATGCCAGGCTGACCCAGCAAGTTCAGCCCAAGTGCAGAATGCAAAATGATAAAATAAGTCTTTAAGAACCCCACAATTTCATCATGGGACTTACAGGTTGCTCCTCCCACTCTTGATGTCAAAGTGCATGAATCTACTATTAGAAAGAGGCTACACAAATTAGATCTTAATGGTAGGTACAGTATGTCAGGAAGAAACCATTGCTGTCTTGAAAGAACCTCAAGGCCAGTGTAAATCTTGCCCCTGAACAACTAGGCAAAGACCAGCACTTCTGAAAAAATACGCTTTGGATAAATGAGGCAAAGACAAAGTTATTTGGCCACACTACCAGAAGACATGTTTAGCGAAAACGAAAGACAGCATTTGACCAGAAGAACCTGATACAGATAAAGCATGGTTTCAGAAATGTAACTGCTAAGGACTGCTTTGCCACAATATTGTCTGTACAGGTCACCATCAAAGAATCCACTATGAATTATTTATTGTACCGGAGGCTTCTTCTTTCTGTCCTCTGCATCTTGCTCTGTTACACCCATCACCTGTATGTCCTCTCTCACCACATCCATAAACCTTCGCTTAGGCCTTCCTCTTTTCCTCTTCCCTGGTAGCTCTATCCTTAGCATCCTTCTCCCAATATACCCAGCATCTGTCCTCTGCACATGTCCAAACCAACGCAATCTCGCCTCTCTGACTCTGTCTCCCAACCGTCCAACTTGAGCTGACCCTCCAATGCACTCATTTCTAATCCTATGCATCCTCGTCACACCCAGTGCAAATCTTAGCATCTTTAACTCTGCCACCTCCAGCTCTGTCTCCTGCTTTCTGGTCAGTGCCACCGTCTCCAACCCATATAACATAGCTGGTCTCACTACCGTCCTGTAAACCTTCTCTTTCACTCTTGCTGATACCCTGTCTGTCACAAATTACTCCTGACACTCTTCTCCACCCATTCCACCCTGCCAGCACTCTCTTCTTCACCTCTCTTCCACAATCCCCATTACTCTGTACTGTTGATCTCACGTATTTAAATTCATCTACCTTCGCCAACTCTACTCCCTGCATCCTCACCATTCCACTGACCTCCCTCTCATTTACACACATGTATTCTGTCTTGTTCCTACTGACCTTCATTCCTCTCCTCTCTAGAGCATATCTCCACCTCTCCAGGGTCTCCTCAACTGCTCCCTACTATTGCTACAGATCACAATTTCATCAGCAAATATAGTCGACGGGGACTCCTGTCTAATCTCGTCTGTTAACCTGTCCATCACCACTGCACCTCCACCATGAATGCATCTCCTACCGCAGACCTCATCACTGTCATACTTCCCTCGTACATATCCTGTACAACTCTTATGTACTTCTCTACCACTCCTGACTTCCTCATACAATACCACAGCTCCTGTCATATGCTTTCTCCAGGTCCACAAAGACGCAATGCAACTCCTTCTGGCCTTCTCTAAACTTCCCCATCAACATCCTCAGAGCAAACATTGCATTTCTGGTGCTCTATCTTGGCATGAAACCATACTGCTGCTCACTAATCATCACCTCACTTCTTAACCTAGCTTCCACTACTCTTTCCCATAGCTTCATGCTGTGTCTCATCAATTTTTATTCCCCTGTAGTTACTGCAGTCCTGCACATCCCCCTTATTCTTAAATATTGGCACCAGTGCACTTCTTCTCCACTCCTCAGGCATCCTCTCACTTTCCAAGATTCCATTAAACAATCTGGTTAAAAACTCCACTGCCATCTCTCCTAAACACCTTCATGCTTCCATACGTATGTCATCTGGACCAATGGCCTTTCCATTTTTCATCCTCTTCATAGCTGTCCTTACTTCCTCCTTGCTAATGCATTGGACTTCCTGATTCACTATCTCCACATCATCCAACCTCTTCTCTCTCTCGTTTTCTTCATTCATCAGCCTCTCAAAGTACTCTTTCCATCTGCTCAACACAATCTCCTTGCTTGTGAGTACGTTTCCATCTTTATCCTTTATCACCCTAACCTACTGCACATCTTTCCCAGCTCGGTCCCTCTGTCTAGCCAATTGGTACAGGTCCTTTTCTCCCTCCTTAGTGTCCAACCTCTCATACAACTCATCATACGCCTTTTCTTTAGCCTTTGCCACCTCTCTCTTCACCTTGTGCCTTATCTCCTTGTACTTTTGTCTACTTTCTGCATCTCTCTGACTATCCCACTTCTTCTTTGCCATCATCTTCCTCTGTATACTTTCCTATATGTCCTCATTCCACCACCAGGGTTCCTTTTCCTCCTTCCTCTGTCCAGATGTCACGCCAAGCACCCTTCTTGCTGTCACCCTTACTACATCTGCTGTAGTTTCCCAGCTGTCTGGTAACTCTTCACTACAATCCAGTGCCTGTCTCACCTCCTCCCTAAACTCAACCATGCAGTCTTCCTTTTTCAACTTCCACCATTTGATCCTTGGCTCTGTCCTCACTCTCTTTCTCTTCTTGATATCCAATGTCATCCTACAGACCACCATCCAATGCTGCTTAACTACACTTTCCCCTGAAACCACTTTGCAGTCTTCAATCTCCTTCGGATCAACTCTTCCGCATAGGATGTAATCTACCTGTGTGCATCTTTCTCCACTCTTGTACGTAACCCTATGTTCCTCCCTCTTCTTAAAATATGTATTCACCACAGCCATGTCCATCCTTTTGGCAAAATCCACTATCCTCTGACCTTCTTCTTTCCTCTCCTTCACACCATACCTACCCATCACCTCCTCATCTCCACTGTTCCCTTCACCAACATGCCCATTGAAATCCGGTCTAATCACCACTTTCTGTCCCTTGGGTACACCGTTCATCACTTCATTCAACTCACTCCAAAAATCTTCTTTCTCACCCATTGCACACCCAACTTGCAGTGCATAAGCACTAACAACATTCATCATCACACCTCCAATTTCCAGCTTCATAATCATTACTCTGCCTGACACTTTTTTCACCTCCAAAACACTCTTGACATTCTGTTCCTTCAGAATAACTCATACCCCATTTTTCCTACCATCCACACCATTATAGAACAATCCACCTGGCCTTACTCCCCTTCCATTTAGTCTCTTGCACGCACAATATATCAACCTTCATTCTCTCCATCATACCTGCTAGCTCTCTCCCCTTACCAATCACACTGCCAACATTCAATGTTCCTACCCTCAGTTCCACTCTCTTTACTTTCCTCTTCTAATCCTGCCTCTGGACCATGTCTCCACCCTCTTCTTCTCCTTCTTCTTCTTCAGCCAACAGTAGCCCAGTTTCCGCCAGCACCGTGTTGGCTAACAGTACTGGTGGCGGTCGTTGTTAACCCACGGCTCGACCAATCCGGTATGGAAGTTTGTATTGTTGTTCACATATTGATTTGGCAAAATTTTACACCAGATACCCTTCCTGACGTAACCCTCCCCATTTATCCAGGCTTGGGACCAGCACGAAGAAACACACTGGTATGTGCATCCCCTGTGGCTGGGTTTTTTATTATACCAGAGGCTACTTGAGGATAATGTGAGATCTTTGACAGAAATCTGAAGCACAATTGAAGGTGATCCTTGCAACATACATATTAAACATACTAGGAAATCCACCAAGTAATAGCTGAAATGAAATAAATGGAGCGTTCTGGTGTGGTGTGGAAAGACAGACTGGGAGTTTTAATTGTGTAATTTATTATGATTTTAGCACAACCCATTTTAGATTGTGCTTGTGCACATCACATGTGTGAATGTCTGTTTCTCGCTTAACAAGAGGATTACCTACTTAGTGACAAGACAAGGCAAAGAAGTCACAGTAATTGTTAGAGCAGAGCTAAACATCAAAAGAATCCCAATTGAATTGCCCATTGTCTTTTGAGTGTTTGGATCTTAAGCTAATAATGAAATTAAGCCTTGTCTTTCTCATTGTTCTTTATCATCCCCCAAAATACAATGTGTCTTTTTTATTTGATCTGACTGAATTATTAACCTTTTGCAGGGAGTCATTGTTGTTCGCAATTTCAACATCCATATTGACAACGCTACATGTAAGCTGAGAAATGAATTCCCATATTTACTGACTTGATGCAACATGTTTATTATTTTCTGTAAGTTTGTAAGTTTCTGTATGTTACTTTATTATATTCTGTAAGTGCCTTGAGCATGGGAAAGGTGCTATATAAATAAAATGCATTATTATTATTATTATTATTATTATGTTTATTTTCCTACTCACTCTGGTGGTTATATTTGGACCTGATCTGCACATCTGGCTTATCAGTCAGCAACACTTAAAGCACTGATTTGGGACTCTCTGCTCATAAAGCAGTACTTTTCACTGTCTCATTACCTCTTCCTACTTTCAGAAACCTTAAAAATATCTGTCCCTCTATTCTTTCTAGCTTCATTTCTGCCTTCACCTATTCCAGCAACACTAGATAGTCTTGTTGATCACTATAACTCAGCCCTAGATAAAACAGCTTCTTTAAAGCATAAGGAGGTTTCCTTTAAGAACTCAGCTCCATGGTATCATTCAGAGTTACAGTCTAGGAAAGCAACTAGCCAACGCCTTGGGAGAATGTCATGTAAGACTGGCCTCACCGTGCACATCTAGGCTTTCTCTTACCATCAAAGAACTTACAGGGATGCACTAACTGCAGCCAAGAACACACTTTATGGCCGAATAATAGAAAGTGACCATGATAACCCAAGGGTTTTGTTCTTTGTAGTTAATGAACTACTTCAACCTGCATCTAGCCCAATTACTGTGAAAGATTCCTTCACTTTTTCCGCAATAAAATCAAAGACTTAAATAATTCAATTAACATGAATACATTTATATGAATCCATTTATATATTTTCCTATCCTCCCACTGCATTTGTTAATGACCTGCTTTGTAAGATGAGGCCGACTATGGACTACCTTCGTGCCATAATCCTGACTGTTGAGACAATAATAAAAAAATAAATCCCTTGACACTGGCTTTGTGCCAGCCACTTTTAAAATTGCTTCTATAACACCAAAGTTAAAAAAGTCTGGTATAGATTCTGACAATCTTAACAATTTGTTTAAGATTGGTTTCAGGGCATAGCACAGCTGTGAAACTGCTCTGTTTCGGGTAACCAATAATTTGATTATGGCAGCAGACTCTGGACAACCAGCAAATTAATTCTGTTAGACCTCAGTGCAGCATTTGACACTGTCAGACATGACATTCTACTGTCCGGAATACAGAACCTGTTGAGTATCTCTGCCACTGCGCTCCAGTGGTTTAAGTCCTATATGACTGATAGGCAAGAGTTTGTTAGTCTTGGCAACAGCGGGTCCAGCTCAGTGCCAGTCACACAAGGAGTTACTCAGGGATCTGTCCTTGGCTCTCTGCTCTTCTGAATGTATATGCTTCCCCTTGGCCATATCATTTGTAGTTGTGGACTGAGTTATCATTTTAGGCAGATGATACTTTACTCTATTTCATTGTTAAAAGTGAAACTTCTTCAATGCTTTCTCAGCTCACAACTTGCCTCAGTGAAATAAAAAAAAAAGTGGAAGAAATCTTGGGAAAGCAATTCAGAGAGAGACTCCATTCCAGGTAGGTTGGGTGTGCAATGCATGTCAAAATGTGGGTTATTTAAACAGAACAATCTTCATCAACGAGCTAAATGACCAATTTATCATTGCCATCTCAGAAACACAATACAGTAGTATGAACTGCAAGGTAAAATGCAACAATACCAAATATGCAACAAAACAATACCAAAATACAGAACTATCACAAATGAAGTTACACATTTGTTCAAATACATCAAAAACTAAGTAGAAACTAATTATCACAAATGAAAAACAACAAAATCTGTCCATCAGTTAATTGTAGAACCACTGCAGATTGCCAGAAAAGGAGTCAGACAAGCCAGACACAGACTCCTGTAGACCTCAGCCAACTAGCTGCCTCCCCTCTATTGACCATTCTACAGCTGAGTCAGTGCTGGGGCAGCCAATCTGATGAAAGGACCCTTTTATCCCATGATTCCAGTGCTCCATTACCTGAGATAACTTTTCCATAAACAGGCAAACTACTTAGTAGCAGAGCAGTGGCACCAGGTGCCACATGTGAGTACCAAGAAGAGAAACAGAATAGACGAGGGTTAGTAAAAGTTTCTAAATATTGTATTACTTATATTTTAGTACTAATGACTAATAACAGAGATGCAGTACACACAGCTAATCAGCAGTTCTAGTCAGGGTATGCTAAACTTGAAGTAGTGAGTCTTCAGCCTGGATTTAAAAGCTGAGACTGAAGGAGCACATCTTATAGTAGTAGGAAGACCATTCCACAGCTTTTGGGCCCTGTAGCTAAAACCTCGACTTTCCACTGTTATTATATTAATCCTTGGAATCATAAGTAGGCCAGCACCTTGAGATTTTAATGTGTGCTCTGGTTTGTAGGTAAGTTTATATGTTAAAAGGAGAATTTTGAAATCTGCCCTAAAGTTAACTGGGAGCCAGTGTAAGGACTTTAGAACTGCAGTTATGTGTTTGTATTTTCTTCTTCCTATAATAATTCTTGTAGCAGCATTTTGAATTAACTGAAAACTGTATAAAGAGTGATTTGAGCTGCCAGTGAACATCACATTGCAGTAGTCAATCCTACTATAAGTGAATGCATGAATTTACATACCCACCAAATTCTGCGCAGGAGAGCAGAAGCTTCCAACTCATTCTCCACAGTGTTGCTGATTCTTCCTTTAACGGAGTACTGACAGGTTAAACTTTTTAGAAGAAAATTTGAAAAAAATAGCAAAAATAGTCACAACCAAAGAAAACGAGCAATAAGAAAAAATAGAAAAAGGTCTTTGAAAGGCTTTTGGAACCAGGATGTCAGATAAGGAAGTGAACCAACAGGTAATGACCTCTGATTCCAGACCCATAGAAATGTGGGACACTGACCTAGCAATGAGTACCAGAAATCTCGGCAATTGTGGGGCTTTTAAATGGTATACAAGACATTATAAAAAATGACACAGCTCCTAAACTGTTAGAAAAATTGAACAAATAACGGTGGAATCAGAATCCTTGACTTAGAAATCCCCCCCAAATCAAGTACAAGATTATGTCACTTTATTACCATAATAAGATATTTTAGAAAATAGTTCAGCTGCGAATTTCACTGGGTTTGGACTTTCACGATTCTCAGGTAGACCTTCAATTCTAATATTATTCCTTCTGCTTCCATCTTCTAGAGCAGCAAGTCTGTCTCTGAGTTTTTAGCATTCGGAATTGGCAGCTGTTGCTTTTCCATCCGCGGTGGATGCTAGATTTTCGGCTATTTCAATTCGAGTCGTGAATGACTGCTTAACATCCTCCAGCTGATCGGCAAGTGTGCTCAGTTTAGACGCATTTTCCTGAATGTGCTCCTCAATTTTTTCCAACATACATTTAAAGGCCGCCTCAAAGCGAGTATATATGCGTTTCTCTGAGTCTTTATTATCCTGCCGCAGCTCTGGTCGCAGCTTCTCACTGGCCTTCTCGCTTATCTTCTCGCTTTTCTTTATCTCTTGCTTGAGCTCAGCGATCATCACCTTCAGTTCGGACAGATCATTTCTGCTTTTGTGCATGTAGGTGAAGTGGCGGGCTCTAGTACAGCCGATTTACCCGGCTCGCGTGGAGTAGGTGAAAGCGCGGACTGCAAGTCCTTTTCCAGTTTCAAATGATCTTCCACAATCGGTGAGCTATCGCGACCTGCATCACTTGCACTTTCGCTCCCCATTTTGCTCTCAACTGGAGACAATGCAGCGGACCGTGGTCCTGAGGAATCAGGGCTTTCGCCCATCTGTTCTAGGTCAGTCTTTGAAAGGCCGTACCTTGAGCTTGAACTTGGACTTGCTGTTCTGGGCTTGGATGTAGCTTTAGTTTTCTTTTCCATTTCTTTCTGAGCCCCTTTCTTGCCAACCATGTTTATATATGCTTGCATATACTGTAGTAGAACCCTCGGGTTGGATAAATACAGGATATCTCAGGATAATAAAGATATAATATTACAAAATAACACGCTGCTAACGGAGCTCCGCTTCAGACGTCCATCCCTCTCAACGGACGAGACCAATTACCAAAATTACACAACTTCTAAACTTTTAGGAAAATTGAACAAATAATAACAGAAATGGAATCCTTCACTTAGAAAACTCCCAAATCAAAATCGTACAAAATCGTACCACTTGATTACAAAAATGAGCAAAACATAAACAGTGTAACCCGTGTCATAACAGTCAGGAAGTCAAATATAATTTTCCTGGCATTACGCTGTTTCTCTATTTACAACCTATACATTTAATCAGAAGTAACTCACGTAACTTCTATCAGTATCTCGTCACCATCGATATTTATTCTTAAAATTACACTGGCTAGATATGAACATATTCTACTAACAAATGTAAAGGACTTTACCATTAGATGGTCTTCGGGAACAGTAGGAAAGGAAACTTTGAATAAGAATCACAGATAAGGAATAAAATTTAGCCTGTTTAAAATATATATTCTTCTTTAATGGGAGGTAGACGTCCGATAGTTCATGTACAAACTGTATAATAACAACATGCTGAAGCTCTCATCTAAAAGTTACTAAAATGTATCCAAAACAAGATCCAAACTGTGAAACAGTCAAGTGTTTGCCTCACTAGGTCATATGTTTTGGGAATGCTTTGCAATTACAGAATGTTGGTTTAAAAATGTTTTGATATTTCTCTAATAGCCTCAGAGGTAACATCACACTTAGTCCTCCCATCAGAATAACACAAGATGGGATAATACTATGCAATGAAAAGATCTTTTGTGGCACATTTCATGGGATAATATTATGCAGTGAAAAGCTACTAGGTTGATTCCAGGAATAAGAGATACGAGCTGTGAGTTGAGATTGAAGGAGATGAGCCATTCCAGTTTAAGCAAACAGAGATTAAGAAGGGACATCACTGAAGTGTTTATGAAAGGAATTACTATGTGCATCCCGACTGTTGCTTTAAAGTAAATGTTGGAAGAAAAGATGAGGCTTTGCAAAGTAGCTTTAAGCAGTGTTTCTCATTTCATCCATTTTTCGAGTTTTATTTTATTATAGATACTCTAACTCCAAACATAAAAACAAACAGTGGATTTTATGTTGATTTCATTAAGCTGTAGTCTATTTTATAAGTAACATGGTATGTTAGTCACAGTCGTTTATAAATGTACTCTACTGGAAGAAACAAAAGCCTGAATCAAAACTAATGGACATATGAATAATCCTATATATGGTGATGTCATGTCTATAATAGCTAAAAGAGGAGAGAACATTAAAGAATGCCCATAACAAATGAACAGTGCTCGGGTTCATAAAGGAATCCCCCATCTAATTGCTAATTGGAAAAGGAATTTGAAATAACAAAAATAAATTGCTAGTTCCTGGGCCAAAAATAAAACTACTGATATGGTCACACTGGCATGCCATATTCCGTTGCTGGTCCAAACTAATGCCAGACTGAGGTATTTTTGGGACAATGAGTACTGGAGACAAGAGGAAAATTATCATCTATATGGTGCAAAATTGTAGATCAAAATTTTAAATTCCTGGTCATAAATGTCTTTTCCCAACTCCTGAAGCAGAAGAGTGTTCAAACAAGGTTTTGTCTTCGATCTATTACATGAATACTTGAAAAAGAACAGTGTCAGCTTTAAATAAGATGACACACAGACATAAAATAAATAATAATAATAATAATACATTTTGTTTATTTGTAGGCACCTTTCTAAACATTCAAGGACACTGAACAATAGACAAAACACAGATTATATACAAAAGTAAAATACAAAACTTAAAATCAGACAGCGCAATTGTAATCAAAGAGAAAAAGCAGTTTTAAACAAATGAGTTTTAAGTTTAGATTTGAAAAGTGAAAATGGTTCAGTATTTCTAAGCTCAGGTGGTAGTAATTGAGTTCCAAAGCCCATAGTGGTAAGACAGACGAAGGGGACAGTCAAATGGATGGAGGAAGAGGATCTAAGGGTATGGGAGGGAATGGCAACATGGAGGAGGTCAGACAGATATGGAGGGGCAAGGTTGTTGATAGCCTTAAAAGTTAACAGAAGAATTTTGAATTGAATGTGGAACTTAACTGGAAGCCAATGAAGCTGCTGCAAAATGGGAGTGATATGGTGAATAGAGGGGGTTCTAGTAATGATGTGGGCAGCTGGATTCTGGAACAGTTGAAGCTTATAAAAGACCAAAGAAAAGGGAATTGCAATAAACCAGACGAGAAATGACAAGGCTATGAACAAGGATAGCAGTAGTGTGGGGAGTGAGGGAGGGGCGAACACGATTAATGTTACACAAGTGGAAATATGCAGACCGGAGATGTTATTGATGTACCAAAATGAAGACTGATCCCATAATAGTAACAATGCACAGTCATACCCTCCACAATGCTGGAAAAAATACTGCTCAATTCCGAGGAAACAAACACTATTTCCGCAATATATAAAATCTTATTAGAGTCCCTACCTTTCAAAGATCCAAGAGGACATTGGGAAGAAGATCTCTTAATCAATATATCAGAAAAGGAGTGGAAGGTAGCAAAGCAGAGAATTCACTCAAGTTCTATATGCGCAAAGCATAGAATTATTCAACTAAAAATTATATATCGAGCTCATCTGTCTCGCTTAAAACTGTCCAAAATGTTTCCAGGCCAGGATCCAACCTGCGAGCGCTGCAACCAAGCTCCTGCCTCACTGGGTCACATGTTCTGGGCCTGCACCAAACTAACATCATTTTGGACAAAATTTTTAAGTGCCTCTCAGACAGCCTTGGTATCACAATCCCTCCTAACCCACTAACAGCTGTGTTTGGTGTCCTTCCAGATGGACTTGAATTGGAGAAGGACAAACAAACGGTGATTGCATTCACTACACTCTTGGCACGCAGACTTATTTTGTTAAATTGGAAGAATCCTAATTCTCCTCTTATAAGTCAGTGGGAAACTGATGTTTTATATTATTTGAAATTGGAAAAAATCTAATTTTCAGTTAGAGGATCTGTACAAAATTTTTTCAAAACTTGGCAGGATTTAATCAATATTATTTTAGAATAAGAGAATTAACTATTATTGCATTTAACTCCCTTCTCCATCTCTTATTTATATAGATATTTACTTCTCCCCTTCTTTTGTCTAATGTTGCCTTATTAAAAAGCTTAAAGCAATTTTCCTTTAGCTAAGCTCTCCTTCTCAGGGGTGGGGTTTGATTTGTCTTCAAATTTGTTGGGTTATAAATTGATCTGTTTGTATGGAATGATTACAATGAAAATTAATAAAATAAAAATTTAATAAATGTTAAAAAAAAAAAAAAAAAAAAAAAAAAAACAATACACAGTTACCAACAAGGGAATGACACGCTCAACAGAAAATAAATTTTAGGAAGTCAACTAGGCCATCCCATACAAAACTAAATGCTCATCTATGCATTCCTTTCCTCTGGTCTCTTAGGTGAGAAATGACGCCTCCTTCTGGGCCATTGTGCTTTTATGGCCCAGGGACCTTAAGGGGTGGCATTAGTTGCTCTCACTGGAGGGTTTCTCTGAACTGTGGAGAAAAGACAAGACAGTCAGTAACAGCACCCCACCTTGGTCTGGGGTGTAACCACATACCTGGAAGGAACTTGGAAGGTGACCCTCTGATGTGCATACTTGACATGGCATAGCAAAACATAAAATAACGGTGTTTAGCGAACCAAATGAATAAAAAGAAATCTCAATGGAGTTAATAACATAAAAAATAAAATTATTACAAATAAAATAACACCGATCATAGCAGGCATCTTTGCATAAAACAAAGTATCTTTACCAATACTATCCCAAAACCAAAACAAGGTGTGGTCATAGGCAAACTTTTTTTTGGTATTTGGTTCACTGTATTAATCCCTGAGGGGAAATTGTCTTATTGCATGACCTCTGAAGGTTAGAGAGCGCAGGGTCAGCCATTGTACAGCACCCCTGGAGCAATTTTCAGGTTAAGGGCTTTGCTCAAGGGCCCAATGGAGTAGGATCCCTTCTGGTAGTAACAGATTCCAACGCAGATCCTTAGCCTCAGAAGGAAAAACGCACACACTGAAAAACATAAGGGCACAAAAGAAAAGCAAGCAGCCAAAGTGGACATACTGAATATTTTTTGCAGAGTAATGGTATCTGCCTCACAGGTATAGCCAAGTCAAATCTACATGTGGTTGGAAGAGCCGAACAAATAGTTGTCAGGAATTTTTCCCCAGCTTTGCCTATCTCAACTTTTTATTAAGTGGCTTTATTTTTGTGGCAGTCCCAGTACTGGTATAGTAAAGAAGTGCTTTGCTCTAGCTTTGTGCTGCCGGTACCTTTATGAAAGCCGTTTTCTTAAGTCAAGTTTCCTTGACCTTTATGTTTAGTGTTTATAATCTTTGTCAAGCCTTTTGGATTTTTTATTTTTTATTGTATTTTCACATACTTTTCTTTTCTTTGCCTTCTGTTTTTTTTATCTTTCCCTGCTTTTTACTCGGCCTTTGGAGCTTTCAATAAAATATCCTTTATTTATACCCTGCTACCTTGAATCCTCTCCTGTGTGCTTGCTTCAGTTTCTAACTCTGCCTTAGCTTAACCTGCCTAGCAAAGATGGTAGGGGTGTCTCTCCACTCTCCATCCTAACAATTTAGTATCCTCATCAACAAGGCTACTGTTAGAGAATCAGACAAAGCGAGCAAGGGACAGCCTGACAGAATGGTGGAGCCTTTTAAATTAATCCACTCCCATGAGCTGGAAAACTTCCTTGAAATATGAGAAGAGTCTTAAAAGCATTGTGAAAAAGCTCACACTTGATTTCTGTCCAGACAAAAATTAAATATTGTATGTTTTCGTTCTGAAATGTTGTCATTTGTTTATCTTTCTGCATTTCAAAAGATTTGCGCATTTTCTAAGAAGGAGTGGAAATGTTGCTTGCAAATCCACCTATTGTTGCACATGAAATACTCTTACAAAATCAGACTCTCTTATCTTTTTAAAATCTTCATTTTCCAGTAAATAATGCACTATAGTTTTTGATATTTAACTATGAGACGGTCTAATGATATGCATTTACCAAACAGCAGTAGCCATACACTGGACTGAATATTTTTTAGGTATAGTATAACATTTCTGTTTTTAAGCAAGAATCATGTGGGTAAAGATTTATAAAGTCATTATTGTCACAGTGAAATTCTTACATAGTATGAGCTAATTATTAGCATCCAACATATCGTCACTCAAAATGATTAAAATAAATTATATTTGTAAGCATTAGAGCAAGTTAAATTTCTTCATACTTTAAATGTTGGGAAAGATAAGGTTACCATTTGTCCAGTGTGAATTACACAGATACTAGTTTATAAGGAAAAAATATTTCTAGCGGATTTACTAGTGTTAATTATTGTGTAATCTCCGCAGTCGGACCTCCCTCTGAATGTGGTTTTCTGCCACAATCCGTTGAAGATTTCAGCCTCAGGCACTGAGAGATTACCAGGACACAGTTGCAAGAGTGAAACTTGACTGTGTCATTAAATAAGATGAATTCAGGTACAAACAGGAGCCAGCACATTATCAAGTACAGAACACTTGCTGGTGCTAAATGCCAACATCTCATGAAAATCAAACTTTGTAGCAGTGAAAAACCTCCCTTAAATGCCAACAAATGGCTGTTGAACTTAATGATAGATAGCTGAGATTTCTTGCCAAAGATAGTTAAATGGGTAAGAATATGTAAAAGTCAAATTGTACCCAACAGAGTTCAAAAAGCAGTTAATAAGATTAATTATTAATTCATTTTCCAAACCCATTTACTGAACCAACTTAGTCCTGTTTTGAGGGTTGCTTGTTTTTTTCAGAGTTGTGAGGCTTAGAAGCCTCTTACTGTAGTATCTGACTCAGGACACGAAACAAGCCATGGTTACACAGCAGTTTAGTACAGGAAACTCGTATTCACACACTCCAAATTAGCTCCGAGAGAGTCCACAATCAACCTAACCATTACGTCTTAGAGCTGTAGAAGGAAACCAAAGTATCAGGAGAAAGCTCACACACACACAAACTTCACAAGAGCTGTCTGCTTAACTTACTGAGATCATCCTTCCATTCTCTTTCTAGCTCATTTTTCGTGCTCATGGTCATGAGAAGCCAGTACCTGTTCCAACAGTAGCAGTTCAAAGACACAAATCATGTTTGAGTAGGGTACAGTCCACTTCAGGAGACACTAATAAAATTAGTCACACTCACTCCTACCGGGCCACTAATTTGCCTAACGTGCATAAACATTGCAAACTCTTACTGACTATTCTCTATTCTGTTTCTATTTTTTATATCCTGATGTGGTATTTCTTGCTACTGCTGCATTGCCAAGCTACTGTACCTCCCATAAAGATGGCAAGAAAGGGCTGGCTCTACCATACAGGTGAACTGGCAGTCGCCTAGAGTGGCACAATTTGGAGAGGGCAGTATTTTATTTCCCATAACTTACATGACTTTTATTTCACATGACTGATGCCCATGAATCGCAGACTTCAAGCAGTCATTGCATGCAAGGGATACGTATGTGACAAAGTCCTAAATGCAACTGCTTTAATACACCTGCCATTGCTATGTCCCAAACAATATGGTGCCCTGAAATGGAGGGGACCATATAAAAAAAGTGTTGTCATTTCTACATGGTGTGATTAAAACGTGTGCAGATACCCTTAATGAAAGTCTGCAATCTGCACTTTAATCATGTCTGAATTGTTTGATTTCTAATTTTAAACTGTGAAGCAGAGGGGTAAATTAAGGAAAAATGTGTGTTTGTCCCAAAAATTATTGAAGGTACTATATATATTTATATGTAACATATCAAATGGCACACCTCTCCCACTCGTTGATCGAATATACTGTACCTACTGTATAAACAAACACACACTTTCCATTATTAATATTGAGTATGAATGTGCTCAAAACACTGGCGACCTCAAACATTGACCTCCCTCTTTGCCCTTCAATTTCATATGCATTCAACTATGCATTTGAAACTATGATGTCAATATACTGTATGTATGATGATATGAATGATTTGGGTGCAACTTTTATAGCTTCGCCTAGAGTAGCAAAAATGCTAAAGCCAGCCCTGATGGCAAGTAACAATAAAGATATTGTGAGCCTAGATATTCAAAAATAAAAGGATTTACTCGGTTTTTTTTACACTGACAAGCACACACTTAATGATGTTGTAGAATGGCAAGAAGAATGTGAGCAGCCAGAACTGTATCATTGTATGACTTTTACTGCGGGTGGTTTTAGCTGAAAAATTTTTCTACAGGTAATCTGTTGCCTCCATGGATTTTGTTTTCCTTTCCTGTGTTAACAACTGTCCATATTTTAATCATAATATTAATGAGCTCTGTATTGTTATGATTTATTTTCAGCATTGCAGTTGCTCTATGTTTCTTTTTGCTTATGTAAGTAAATGTATGGTTAGTAATGAACAGTTCATTCTTTGTAATTATAAAATCTATATAAAATTCTAAGAGTTGTTTCCATCTTTGACATGATTACTCACAAACTGCTAGAACCTCGATCTTGTTCTTGATCGAAACATTATGACATGATCAGTGTTGGTGAAGCAGAAAAATGTGGCTAGCAGGAACCTCCACAAATTTATTGGGGTTTGCATCTTTCTTACAGCCAACTATATGTGCAAATGGATCAAGAAGATAACATTGCAGAAAAAAATTGAAAAGTAACAACATCTGCTGATCATGAGGCAAATTGCAGACACCAATTACACGATCGGAAGTAGAAGAATGACAACTCTGGCTCCTCTGTGTGTCAAGCACATTTGGTGGGGCAACTTGCTGGTACTCATGAACTGCTGGGGCTGCAATCCTGATCTTTTTTTTTTTGTTCTTTATTTTGCCTTATACAATTTCTGGTATTAGGAATTTGTTAGTTTTCGCATACCCCTTGGGGTCAGAGCGCAGGGTAGGCCATTGTACAGTGCCCCTGGAGCAATTACAGGTTACGGTTCTTGCTCAAGGGCCCAGCAGAGTAGGATCTCTTTTTTGGCAGTGACGGGGACTCAAACCGGCAACCTTCTGGATACCAGCACAGATCCTTAGCCTCAGAGCCACCACTCTGACCCTACTTGGGTACACTACTTCCCTACGATCTTGGGAGTACTGGGAATCCATGTATTTTCTAGTAGTAAATAATGCACAATCCCTATAAGCCTTCATGCGGAAAAAAGCACTATACAAAAATAAATTGATTTGAAAAGACAATTGGAATTTTGATATAAACCAAGTGAGGATGTGTGCAAGTGTGCCTGTTGTAATAGATACACACCTTGCGCCCACTGCTGCGGGGATAGGCAGCAGCTCCCCATCGCCCTGAACTAGATAAGCAATATGTGTAATTGGTTATCATGGCATCTAGAATAACTACTTTAGGTGTAAGTTTTGAATCTCACACAAACTGGCTCACTGAATTGGTGAAAGTTAGTGTTTATTCAACATTAGAGAAAATGCATAAACAGCCATTTCGATTTGAAAAGAGAACAATATAAGACAAACAGCATTTTGACACCATAAAGATTATAAGGTGGTGAAATGAGGCAGGAAACAGTTCTTTGGAAATCACTGGTTTTATTTTGCTTTCTTACAGTGCACAGATTTTTATTTTATGTCATCCTTGTTACTATAATTTGACTATTTCAGCAATAAAAAGTTTTTTTGGTGTGCACGTGTGTGTGTGCTTCTGGGCAGCAAGCTTCTCTAATGAATGCTTACGGCTTTGGTGCTTATTTGTACTCCGCTACCGAAACGCTCATAGGCCCCAGTGCCTGTGATGACTAATGTGTGTGGCATGTTTCAGGAAGGTGTTGTCCGTGACTCACCAGTCAGGTTGGGAAGTCTTTGAGTGCTTCTGCCCTTTCTTTTTGTATATTGCTGAGGAATGGACACCTTTAGTTATGCAACTAAAAATATGTTTCAGAAATACATGATAGTGTGTCTGTTTAAATTGCAAGGCTTTCAGCAAGCAGCCTTTTAACACAAGTTACAGTTAACTACTACTGGTGCTCACTGATGACCTTACTGATCACAAATTCTGCATCTCCTGATGAAAACACCTGTCACCCTTTAAACTCTTTTACTGCACTCTTTTAATTATTCCAATTATTAAAAACCAGTAACAGCGCACTGCACGATAACTGCAGTGAATACACTTGACTTGAGCATTCATAGTATTCACCCTCTTTCTCTGTATGTTTAGCATTTGTTTGCTCAGAGGTTGATGCGCGTGCTGCTTCCTGAGCAGCTCTTCTTTACTCCACCCTAGCGGCCCGCTGCTTCTCTTTTGTCGGCATTTTTTCACGTTAAAAATGATGGGGGGGTGGGGGGATAAAGGGGGGAGAGAAGGAGAGCAGGTTATATCTAATCTATTCTTGTAATTCTTATAATTATAAATATCAATGCAACAATAGGCTAAAATGCAATAACTCATGGGGAATCTTGAAACTAAGATTAAAACTGCCATATTACCAATTAAAACTATAAATGACATTAAAAACTCAGAATCAATGTCTCCATGATGGGACAGTTAACTTTGTGAGCTGGAATGTTAAAGGCCTGAATCACGAATTAAAGAGAAAGAAAGTATGCTCTCACCTAACAGGCTTAAACGCTAAAATAGTATTTCTACAGGAGACCCACTTACTAACCAAGGATCAGTTCAGATTACAAAAAGACTGGACTGGCCAAATGTTCCATTCTAGCTTTATAAAGAAAACTAGAGGGGTGGGAATTCTCATACATAGAACAGTTCCATTTGTAGCATCAGAGGTAGTGTCGGACCCTGAAGGGAGATATGTGATGGTCATGGGCAACTTATATAACAGTAAAATGATTTTGATAAATGTTTATGCACCCAATGTTGATGATAAGGAATTCATGCAAAATCTATTTGCATCCATTCCCAATGTGAACACTCATAAAATTATAATGGCTGGGGACTTTAATTGTGTTTTAAATCCACTCTTAGATAGGACTCCTGTGACAGGGGGGACGACATCTAATACTGCAAAGATAATTACACAGTTTTTAAATGATCACAACTTATCAGACCCCTGGAGGTTTCTTAACCCAAACTCAAGAACATATTCGTTCTACTCACCAGTGCATTATAGCTACTCAAGAATTGATTATTTTTTTATAGATAATAATTTCCTGCCTACAATTAAATCATGCAAATATGACACAATTGTTATCTCTGACCATGCCCCTCTAGTCTTGGAGCTAAAATCATTAAGCCCCTCACACTCACCTCGCAGATGGCGTCTTAACCCTCTTTTACTGGCAGACGAGAACTGCACAGAATTTATATCCAAACAAATCAGCTTCTTCCTAGAGACAAACACGTCCACAGAGGTTTCTGCAGGAACACTCTGGGAAACTCTAAAGGCCTTCTTAAGAGGCCAGATTATTTCATATCTTTCCCATAGAAATAAATTAGAAACCAAGAAAGTGTCAGAGCTAAGAAATGAAATTACTAGAATAGATGAAGAACAAGCCAGGTGTCCAAGTGAAGCTCTTCACAGGAAAAGGCAGGCCCTGCATACAGAACTTAACATCTTAACAACTAAAGAAACTGAACAACTTATTTATAAGTCTAGACAGCATTACTATGAACACGGAGAAAAAGCTAATAAGCTTTTAGCTCAACAAATTCATAAACAAGAAGTTCACAATGCAATACCAGTAATCACCAACAAGAATGGAGAAGAAATCATCGACCATAATAAAATAATGCACACATTTAGAGATTACTATAAGTCTTTATATTCCACTGAGCCCAAAGAAGACAACATGCAATCTAATGCATTTCTGGATAATTCACAAATACCACAAATAGATGCTTTAAGTGCTGAGGAACTGGATAAACCTCTAACGCTAACAGAATTACTAGACGCTATAAAGTCACTACAAAGCGGGAAATCATCAGGCCCTGATGGTTACCCTGTAGAGTTTTATAAGAAATTCTCCACTCAGCTAGCTCCACTCTTATTGGCAACATTTACAGAAGCTAAAGACCACCAAATACTACCTCAAACATTTCGACAAGCATTAATCACCATCTTTCCTAAACAAAATAAGGACTTGTTACAATGTGCATCATATAGACCAATTTCACTCCTGAATAATGATGTTAAGATACTCTCAAAAATCCTATCTAGAAGGATGAAGAAAGTGCTGCCCTCGGTAATATCACAAGATCAAACTGGATTTATTAAAGGCCGACATCTATCTTCAAATCTCCGACGCTTGTTTAATGTTATATATTCACCAGCAAAATCAAACACCCCAGAGATATTATTATCATTAGACGCAGAAAAGGCATTTGACATGATCGAATGGAATTACCTTTTCACTGCATTGGAGAAATTTGGGTTTGGCCCGAATATTTGTGCTTGGATCAAACTACTGTATACCAGTCCAGAAGCTTCAGTTTGTATTAATAACATTTGCTCAGACTACTTTAAACTAGAACGTGGTACCAGACAAGGATGTCCCTTGTCGCCACTGTTGTTTGCAATCGCTATTGAACCACTGGCGGTTCACTGCCGAAATTCTTATCAGATAAAGGGGATTGTCAGAGAAGGACTGGAACAGAAAATTTCTCTATATGCAGATGATATGGTCTTATATATATCGGACCCAGAAAACACTGTCCCTGCTGTTTTAACAGCACTAACAGAATTTCAAAAGATATCTGGTCTTAGAATTAATCTGAATAAAAGTATACTCTTTCCAGTGAATTCACAAGCATATAATATTAGATTAGACACCCTACCTTTTACCATAGCAGATCAGTTTAAATACCTAGGGGTAAATATCACAAGTAAACATAAAGCTCTTTATCAACAAAATTTTGGCGTCTGTATGGAAAAAATTAAGCAAGACTTGCATAGATGGTCAACCCTTCATCTCACTCTAGCCGGAAGAATTAACATTGTTAAGATGAATATCCTTCCTAAACTTCTCTTTTTATTTCAAAACATTTCAATATATATCAATAAATCGTTTTTTTAACAGTTAGATTCAATAATAACCTCATTCATTTGGAACTCAAAACACCCACGTATCCGAAGAGCGACCCTACAAAGACCTCAGGCAGAAGGTGGCATGGCTTTACCTAATTTTCAGTTTTATTACTGGGCAGCAAACATACAAGCCATAAAAACCTGGACACAAATAAATGAACATACACAGGCTTGGTCCGCAATAGAAGTAAAATCCAGTAGTACTTCTTTATATTCCCTGCTCTGCTCTCCAATAAATGAAAGTTATCGCAAATATACTAATAACCCAATTGTGCTTTAATCACTCAGAATATGGAACCAAATTAGGAAGCATTTTAAGATGGAAAATCTTTTATCAGTGGCACCTCTGCAAGGGAACCACCTCTTTCAACCTTCGCAAGTATATCCAGTTTTTAATACCTGGAAAAGTTTTGGGATTAAAATGCTCAGAGATCTTTATATAGACAACATATTTACATCTTTTGAACAATTACGTTCAAAATTTAACCTCCCAGCTACACATTTCTTTTACTATCTTCAAATTAGAAATTTTGTTAAACAGAAATTGCCTGATTTCCCCCACCTTGCACCCTCCACAATGCTGGAAAAAATACTGCTCAATTCCGAGGAAACAAACACTATTTCCGCAATATATAAAATTTTATTAGAGTCCCTACCTTTCAAAGATCCAAGAGGACATTGGGAAGAAGATCTCTTAATCAATATATCAGAAAAGGAGTGGAAGGTAGCAAAGCAGAGAATTCACTCGAGTTCTATATGCGCAAAGCATAGAATTATTCAACTAAAAATTATATATCGAGCTCATCTGTCTCGCTTAAAACTGTCCAAAATGTTTCCAGGCCAGGATCCAACCTGCGAGCGCTGCAACCAAGCTCCTGCCTCACTGGGTCACATGTTCTGGGCCTGCACCAAACTAACATCATTTTGGACAAAAATTTTTAAGTGCCTCTCTGACAGCCTTAGTATCACAATCCCTCCTAACCCACTAACAGCTGTGTTTGGTGTTCTTCCAGATGGACTGGAATTGGAGAAGGACAAGCAAACGGTGATTGCATTCACTACACTTTTGGCACGCAGACTTATTTTGTTAAATTGGAAGAATCCTAATTCTCCTCTTATAAGTCAGTGGGAAACCGATGTTTTATATTATTTGAAATTGGAAAAAATCAAATTTTCAGTTAGAGGATCTGTACAAAATTTTTTCAAAACATGGCAGGATTTAATCAATATTATTTTAGAATAAGAGAATTAACTATTATTGCATTTAACTCCCTTCTCCATCTCATATTTATATAGATATTTACTTCTCCCCTTCTTTTGTCTAATGTTGCCTTATTAAAAAGCTTAAAGCAATTTTCCTTTAGCTAAGCTCTCCTTCTCAGGGGTGGGGTTTGATTTGTCTTCAAATTTGTTGGGTTATAAATTGATCTGTTTGTATGGAATGATTACAATGAAAATTAATAAAATAAAAATATTAAAAAAAAAAAAAAAAAATGATTAAGTTAGTTTTTGTGTTGCAATTACTTAGTACGTTTTCTTTAACCTTTCACTTAAACTGGCACTTAAGTCTTCAATCTGCCTCAAGAATGATTAGCGAAGGTGGTAGGGAATGAGAACGGCGGCCGTACACATGCGCCGCACGGCTGCCCTGCTGAGAGATGCCGAGAGTTGATTCTACAATAAAATAAAATAAAAATAAAAAGAGTAATAAAATCATCACCCCGAAAGTGGATAGTAGACGTCATGTAGTATATGTGTACCAAATTTCAAGTCATTAGGTGAAACGGTTTGCGAGCTACAGGTGATTTAAAACCCTGGACAGACAAACAAACAGTCACGGTAGCATATTATAGAAAAAGATTGTAAAACCACCATATTAGATGGCTGCAGGCAGAAGTATCAGTGACTTATTTTCATGACTTAATTTCAAGTGAGCTCACTGCAAGGATTTTTTCCCTGATCCAGGGGTTGGAATAGACCACTGCCTGGATGGGATTCCAAAGAGCTGCCTGTGAGTTTGGCTGAGACCGTTATCTAGATGGGATGCCAAAGGGATTTCCGGGGGCTGGAGGAGACCATACCCTGGGGGGATATTAAATGATGTTGGAGAACAAGGCATAGTCCTGTGGGCCTGTCAGAAACATCGGGAGACCACCAATGTACTACAGTCACATTTATGGCCATCTAACCCTTTACTAGCACAGCTGCACACCTTCCAAGGGGTTTGTTTAAACCCAGAAGTACTTCCTGGATGGCTGGTCAGAGCCCCAGAAGTCATCCAAGGCACCTCTTTAAAAGGGGTTCCTTAAAAGGAGAGACGAGCAGACAATGGCTTAACTGGTAAGGTGGAGAAAGTAGTGACCAGAGGTCTGGAATGAAGTAAAGAGGTATGTCCAGGTGTGGCTTATCTTCATTTTTCTTGTTTACATATTACCTTATATATTTGTCTTTAGATTATATCCTTATACACTCTGAACACTCTGCTTAGAAAATAAAATCCTATTTTGTTTAAACTTTGGTATGTTAGGACATCATTCTGGGCTGGGAGTTATTTAAGAGTGGCCCCTGCAGGTCACAATTTTCATAAGCTGCATTTCACATTTTTGTCTGCCACGGTTTTACAAAAACAAAATCAGCATTTTCATATTGAGATCCAAAGCCTTCCTACAGGATTATTAAGCTAATGAACTTCTTGTTTATCCACTTATACCTTGAAGCTCTGATTTTCTTCTTTTCTTTCCAAGCTGTCTCTTAGCTCTTCTAGTTCAACGTCAAGACTGTCATCATATTGCAACCTTTCCTTGAGTTTTAAAAGCCTTCATTTACATTTTCTTAACAGACTTTTCGTCCAAAGTGACTTACAAAAGAAGTCATCATAATCGAGTGAACATCAGTCTGGGGGACTGTTTGGGAACTTGTGTTAAAGGACAAAGTTACAAATTGATCGTCACAAGTGAATAGTTCAGAAGAAAACAAAAACTAATTACAATTCCTTGATTATAAAACCTAACAGTTAATATTAATTAGGCAGTAATTCACCAAACTTGAGAGCCTTCAAATGCTTTTTAAACACGCTGAGGGCGTCAGCGGATCAAATGTCACTAAACATGAAAAGAGTCTGAGATTTGATACCACACAGACGTGGCACAGAGTAGAAATGAGTTGACAAGTTGGGAAATAGGACCTCACAAGTGTTTCCATAATATATATGCTGACCTATTGCCTAATCTGTAAGCAAGCATCGAGGATTTGAACTTAATATGTGCCATTACTTTAAGCCAATGTAGTGATCTATAAAGAAGAGTGACATGTTCCCACCTTGGCTGATTGAACACCAGATGTGCCTTTACATTTTGAATCATCTGCAGCAACTGGGTGACATATGCCAGTATATCTGCCAGCAGATAGTTGCATTAGTCCAAATGTGACAAGATCAATGCAAGCTGCATATTCTGTCAGATATGGTCTGACTCTGACCTTGCAAATTATCTATAGAATCTGCAAGACTGAGAGACAATAGTAACAAGGTCCCTGAAGGCAGTTGGTCACCATTCACCACTTCAAGGTTGTGTACCAACTTGTTGGGTGTAAATGATAATCCACCAAGCTGAACAGAGATGAGGTGCTGTACAGACAGATGAGCTGGGATGATAAAAAGGTCTATCTTTTCCAGGTTGAGCTGGAGATGGTGTTCCATCAGGCAGGTTAAAATGTGAGTGATGCATGCAGAGATTATAGCTTAAAATGTGTGTGCCTCTGAAAAGAGTGCCAGTAAAGTTGCATATAATCAGCATAGCACTGATAAGAAAAACCATGGGCCTTGATGATAGCGCCTAATGAGGAGGTGTATAGAGAGAAGAGGATAGGGCCTAGCACTGATTCCTGGAGCACCTCCATGTTTTCCTGGTGCACCTTTGCCATCTCTCCACGTGAAGACACATGGTAGGATCTGCTCAAGAGGTATGACTCAGATCATCTTGGGGCATTGCCAGTGATGCCAATGTTAGAGATGGTTGCAAAGAGGGCCTGGTGGTTGACTGTGTGGAAGGCAGAGGAAAGATCTGATAGGATGAGCTCAGATGACTTGTTGGTAGCCCTAGTCTGCTATAATGTGTCAATAGTAGTGAGTAAAGCTGATTCCTTGGAATGGCCCTTCTTGAATCCTGATTGATTAGGACCAAGCAGTCTGTTCTGTAGAAGAAAGGAAGAGACTTAGTCAGAGACAGCACATTCCAGAGTTTCACATAGAAAGGAGAGAAGAGGAGAGGAGATATTTGGTTCTCAAACCTGATTAATCTAATCCAGGATCATCAGGGCCAGCAGAATTGGAGGTATGGCAAGAAACATTCTTGGACAGGACAACAGTACATTTTAGGGCTCACTACATGCCTAGACTGACACTACACCTCTTTGGAATTGAAGATTAACCTAACCTACATGTCTTTGGAAATTTGGGAGAAAAACCTGCACAGACACTAAATGTGACCTGAAATGTTATTAATACTTCTAAGAATAAAAGTATAATGTTGCATGCCTAGGGTATTCTCTCCTTGGTTGGGACATGCAAAAACATGTTTAATTTATGAGTCCATTTCCACTTTAATAGCGAAATGCTAAGAGTTGACATTTCCCACGTACTACAGGTGCAGCATTATGTGCCTGTTTATGTATTGCATACTTGTGGAGAAGCCCCCGAAAAACCAAACATTTCTGGTCTGCCCACTACTATAAGAGATACCCCATTCAGTCTCAGCTTTTAAATTCAGGATGAAGACTCATTAGTTCAGTTTAGCATACCCTGACTAGAGCTGCTGATTAGCTGTGCATATATTGCAACTCTCTTGTTTGTCACTAGGACTGAAAAATGAGTAGTAAGATATTTATAAACTGTTCTAACCCACCTCTATTCTGTTTCTGTTCTTGTTATCCTCATGTAGTTGCTTGCCTGCCTATGGAAGAGTCATTTCAGATAAAGGAGCATTAGAATCATCATTTAGAAGGCTTGGTTCATCAGAGTAGCTAACTCTGCACTGACTCAGCTGTAGAAAGGCTGGCAGGAGGAGGCAGTTTGTTGGCCGAAGTCTCCAAGATTCTGATTGTGTTTGGCTGTCTGACTTATTTTCTACAATCTGGCTTTGGGTCTGCAATAAACAATGGACAGATAATGTTGTTTTTCATTTATGTTAATTAATCTATGCTTTATTTTAGATCTATTTAAACAAACATGTATTGTTATATGTGATAGTCCTGTGTTTAGTGAGTGGTATGAGCTATTCTTGCATTTTGCTTTGAGAGTTGTCGCAGGTCTCTGTGCCTGCACTTGATGAGGAATGCTGTGCAAGAACAAAGTACTTTGTACTATTTAGACTATTTGTACTATGTATTTCTGAGGTGGTATTGTTAGATTGTCTGTCTTGCTCTGTGAAAAGCATTACTTGTATTCTGTTTTGTGTATTGTAGTTACTCCATTTTTGACACCCTTTGTACACTCAACCTACCTGTAAGGGGGTCTCTCTCTGAATTGCTCTTCCCAAAATTTCTTCCATTTTTTTTCTACAAGGGTTTTTGGGAGTTCTTGCTTGATATCACAGAGAGTCAAGGCTGGGGGTGCTGTCAAAAAACAGGTCTCGTTAAAGCCCATTGAGGCATTCTTTATGTGATTTTGGGCAATATAAATTTCAGGTACAGGTCATTCAATTTCCACAATTCAACAAAGTCCTCCACATGTGTCCTGTACTCATTTTCACTATGCATACACCCAAGTATGGTTGTGTTATCAAAGCATTACTGTACATGTCATGATTCAGTATTGCATCTAAGATCTGAGGTTTACAGGGTAAACAGAATGGTAACTAGTGCAGTTCTGCTGAACCCATGTGCTGCTCGTGACCATGTCAGAACGAGCGAGAACTTGTAAGGTCGTAGATCTAGGAACCACCTAGTGACTTGAGGGTTGGACTCCTTGTGTAGGGCCATCCACTGTAAAGGTTCATGGTCCTTGACAAATGTAAAGTCCCAACCCAGGAGGTAGTACCTCAACTATGTAATCGCACACTTGATCGCAAGAGCCTCTCTTTCCACCGCCGTATACCTGGGCTTCCGATCCAGCAGTTTCCGGCTCAGGAACATGACGGGGTGTTCAGCACCATCGACGCTCTGGCTCAGCACTGCTCCTAGGCCTGTGTCCGAAGTGTCCGTCTGGAGGATAAAAGGAAGCGAAAAGTCAGGTGCTTTCAAAACAGGTGCTGACATCAGGGCCCTTTTCAAGTCACTGAATGCAGCTTCTGTCGTATCGGTCCATACCACAATGTTGGGAGCCATCTTCTTTGTTAAATCACTCAAAGGCACAGCTCTCTCCGAAAACCGTGGTACAAACTGGCGGTGCTTGGTTCACAAACGGGGCCATTTCAAAATGACATCTACATTAGAGCACTGTGGCATCACAGTACCAATGCCCCACCAGGTAACCCAAATATTTGGCTTCTTTCAACCCAAAAAAACATTTTTTTGGATTGATCGGAAGACTGGCTTCACCCAGCATCCATAATACCGCTCGGACGTGCTCTAGGTGTTCCTTCCAGGTGCTGGAATAGATGACAACGTCATCCAGGTAGGCAGCACTATACGTGTTATGGGGGCGGAGCACTTTGTCAACCAGACGCTGGAAAGTCACAGGATCCCCATGTACTACGGGTGCTAAACACGGTCTTAAGCTTTGCAGAGTCTGTTAAAGGAACCTGCCAGTACCCCTTGGTCATGTCAAGTGTGGTCAAATATTCTGCTTGTCCAAGCCTTTCAAGGAGGTCGTCCACTCGAGACATAGGATAAGCATCAAATTGGGAGACCTGATTAAGTCGACGGAAGTCATTGCAAAACCTCCAACTTCCGTCGGGCTTACTAGCCAAGACTATTGGGCTGGACCAGGGACTATAACTTTCCTCTATGACTCCTAAGTCCAGCATGCGCTTGATTTCAAGCTCCACTTCAGCCTTCTTTGCCTCGGGTAGACGATAGGTGTGCTCTCGGACTATAACCCTGGGTTCGGTCACAATGTCGTGGGCAATCAGAGAGGTCCTTCCGGGTTTTTCATCCACAACCTCCGGAGATAACTGCTTCGAGCTCTAGGCTCTGTCGGGGGTTTAAGTTAGAGCCAAAGTTAAGTGTGTTGGTCTGAGCAAAGAAAGGGTGGAGCTGTCCGGTGGAGGGATCAGGGTCCCTTTCCTTCCACGGTTTCAGCAGATTCACATGATATATCCGCTTGCTCTGTCGACGATTGGGCTGTTTCACCAAATAGTCGACAAGCCCTTTCCTCTCCTTAACTTCGTATGATCCCTGCCAATGGGCAAGTAGTTTAGAATGGGAGGTGGGAACCAATACCATGACCCGATCCCCCGGTTGGTACTCCTGAAGCGTCGTGCCATGGTCATAATAGTGGGCCTGTGCTGTTTGCGCCACCTCCATGTGACTTTTTAGTATAGATCGAATTTTCTCAAATCTATCGCGTAACTGTGCGATATGTTCTAAAATATTAGTCGAGGGAGGGCCTCTCCTTCCCAACCATCTTGGAAAATGTCCAATATACCCCAAGGTTGTCGTCCATATAACAATTCAAAGGGTGAGAACCCTGTCGAGGCTTGGGGGACTTCCCTGTAGGCAAAGAGTATGAGGGGGAGGAGTTGATCCCAATTCCTTCCGTACCCACTGACCACCTTGCGAAGCATCTGTTTGAGAGTCTGATTAAACCTCTCCACTAGACCATCGTTTTGAGGATGATACACTGCGGTCCTTAAGTGCTTTTTTTTGAGTAACTTGGCCATTTTCCTGAACGTCTCCAAGGTAAATGGCGTCCAGTGGTCCGTAAGGACTTCTTTAGGAATGCCAACTCGTGCAAAGACCCCTACCATTTCCCGTGCGATGGCTTTAGAAGTAGCTGAGCGCAAAGGAACAGCTTCTGGGTTGCATAATCCACGAGAACTAATATATAGTTATGTTCTAGGGCCGAGGGTTCCAGGGGTCCCACTATATCGACCCCTATTCTTTCGAACGGGACATCAATCAAGGGAAGGGGAATGAGAGGAGCATGGTCCATCCTTGGAATTTACCGCAGCTGACACTCAGGACAAGAGATACAGAAGCAGCGGACCTCCTCGTTATTTCCCGGCCAATGAAATCGAAGATTGATGCGCTCTAATGTTTTCTCGGCACCCAGGTGGCCTCCTAGGAGGTGGACATGCACTAACTCACAAACCTGCCGCTGGAAGGTTCGTGGAATCAACAACAGCTTTCACACCTCCCCCTCGTGCTCACTGACCTGATATAATAAATCATTTTCAATAACAAAGTGGGGCCCCTGTGCCATGGGCTGATGGGTGCCTTGGCTGTTGACTAGTATAACTGCATTCTTTGAAAATTTAATGGAATCATCATTCCATTGTTCCCTTTTAAATGAGGCTGGCGTTTGTCTAAACTGAAAACTAAATTCTGAGAGAGAATCCGGTCTAACCTCAAGGGGCTTTAACTATCAGACCAGTCCCACCCTAGAATCACAGTGAAAGGTGTATTTGGTAGAACCGCTACAGTGATTCTTTTAACTGATCTTCCCTGGTTGATGAAACTTCGGGTGGATTTATAGAACATCTCTGTGTACTTAGGTTATACTGGTCTTTACTTTTATCCACTGTCGCAGCAGTACATACCTAGCGATCAACAATGGAAATGTTGCTGCCGGAATCGAAGAGGGCTTCCAACTTAAACCCATTGACAACTACCACTCCCGTATGAACCATTGACAAGGGGTTTGAAAGTGCATACAATCCACCCCCCTCTCTCCACTTACATTCCGCCTTGCTCCCAAGTGAGGGCCGCGCCTGCGGAATCGGGGACTCCGGTGCAAACTCCGGTTTATGCCGAGGGGGCAGATTAGGAGGGACATAATCTCCATAGCATCCGCTAAAGGACTGTTCTGCTCTCCCAAATTGCGAGGCTGTCCCAGATGTTTCGATGAGCTTGATGAGCTCGTTCATATTAGAAAAGTCTCCCCAGACCAGCTGGATCAAATGGTCGGGAAGGCTCTTTATTAACAAGAAACAGGCTACTTTCTTTACGATCTGGAAGGTGGTGCACTGATGGGTTTTAACCATCCCACCACCGTTTCCCAAGGAGCATCAGCCTGCTCTTGGGTAGATCGCTCAGGATCTAGCTTCCACGCCTGTAATAACCTCACCTGCTGGTCTGGGGAATCCCCATTTTGCTCTGGGGCCTTGGCCCCTGCTGGGAGGACAGCTCTCTCCTCCGAGAGAGCATAATAAGTCCCTGTCGCTTCCCCCATAGAGACCAGCCCACTTCTGTGTGTCCCATCAACACTCTTCCTATTTATTTTATGTGGCCCAGAACTAGACAAAGGGAGCAGAGTCTGCACTGGTTCTTTCCTAAATCTGGGACGAACCCCCCACCTGGAAGCTCGGCCCTGGTACTCTCCCACCTGGTCATGATTCAGGTCCGGTCCCATTTTCTTCTGGGATTCTACCATCCTGCCGACTACGCCACTGTCACAAAAATGACCAAAAGACATTGAGAAGGTTTGGGGCAGCCACTAGTATAATTTTTCCCGGCTGCAAAATTGATGAAAGAGAACAGACATGTTCACACGACTGAGTCCAAAACAGAACTGATTCACTAGAAACAAGATGGCAGCATTAAACGCCAGTATGGGAAGTGATGTCATCAGGACTAGGGCCGGAAGTGACGTCGTTGGTTGCCCCAGAGCCGGGCGGGATTTCCCTAGAATGGTCTGCAAGGAATCGAGAGAGAGAATTAGTGCACTTCACCACCCCCTGGACCGGCGTGGAATTACATCTATTCAGGCCCTTTAGTTGTCCCCTAAACACGCGTGTGTGACAGGTGCAAGGAGAGCTTTCGTTTACTGTCTTAATTGCAGAATACGAATACTCAGTACAGTATATGTAAGGAAATATATCTCCTGTCATTGAGAGTGAGAATGTTCCATGATGAGCTGAACTCCATCCAAGTTTGTTTCTTACCTTGTGCCTGATAGTATCTAGAAATAGTGTTGTATTGAAATAAACATTAGAAAATGTGTGCAGTTTTCCAAACGAGCAAACCCTAAAGAGCATTACATAAAAAATAATTAGTTTGAACAAATCTTTTACTGGGAAAGTTCAGTTTTGTATCTGTTTGTTTACCATCTATAAATCATGAAGATATGAAGTGAAATGAAAACATTAAAAGCAGTACTTTGTGGATTCACACACAAATGCCTTAACCACTTTTGACTTCATCTAATATCTGCCAATGATGTAAAGTAAATAAACAGTTAAGTCTGATGTTAATAAATTTAAACTAAGATGCTTAAACAAACTTGTAACTGCTAAAAGGGTAAGGGAGGGTGAAGCATGCAGCTTTTTTCTTTTCTTTTTTGTGTGTAAATATATGTGTTTGTAAGATTTCTAAAGCTTCAACAATACTGAATTTTATGCCAATAGAACAGGATGAAACTAATCTACATCTAAGACACAGAGAGAAAAAAATGCAGCCGTAACATAAAAAAAAAGGTTTGCAGGCACAGAGCTTAGGAAATGGAGTAAGGAGGAGAACGAGAAAATGGAGTATAAGGCAAATGAGGTGGGAGGAGGATGAGAAGGAGGAGGAGGAGGAAAATGAGAGATGAAAGTCCTGCAAGAGGTGTGCCAGCCCAGACTAGAAGTGAGTGAGTTAGAGAGAGAAGCAAAGACTGGTCATGCGGTACTTTTATCATTTGCTTATTGGATTTTACAACTTTGAAGATTCAACCAATTTTATCTGCTATGTGTTTACTGCATACAGATCACTAGGATACGAAGTTAAATGAAAATAGTAATAATGTCTCTCTTGTGGATTCAGACTCAAGTGCCTTAACCCCTTATGATGCCATCCAGTATTTGTTAGTGATGCAAATTAAATAAAACCAGTTTGTATTAAAACAATACTTCAATGAAATAATCTAGAAGCAAATGTTTAAATGTTAAAACATTTTTCTGCGAGGGAAGAGATTGAGCCATTCTTGTTTTTCCTGGACACATCTGCATGATTTGTAATGCTGAATTGCATGCCAGTAAAGGATGATTCAATTAAACTGCGTCAGAGACGCAGAGAGATGAAATGCAGGCATAAAGTAAAGAGAGCCTCGGGCACAGAGCTTAGGAAATGGAGTAGGGAGGAGAGAGAGAAAATGGAGATTGAAGCAAATGAAATGGGAGGAGGATGAGAAAGAGGAGGAGGAAAAGGAGGGAGTAAACAGCCGAAAGAGATGAGCCAGCCCAGACTAGAGAGAAGTAAAGTGTGTTAAACAGACTTACCGTATGTTAGTGATGACAACAGCAACACAGAGAGTTAAAAGAGGCAGAGGGGCAGTCCAAATGATACAGAGAACATTTAGTTACAGAAAATGAAGCTACCAAATTATCAGACCCTGTGTGTGTGTTTGTGTCTAACATTGCCTAAGGTGCAGCAAGAAGATCCTTCACACATCAAACAGGCCAAATGCCTTAACATGATCAAAGAAAAAAATATTTTCCTTCTACCTGTACAAATATTTGTCTGTTTCTTGTTTTTGTTTTTTTTTTACTGCTCCACGTTAATTTCTGTTGTCTATGTTTGTTGTTTTTGGTTACCCAGTGGGCTAGGGCTTAAAATAGGAACAAGGTCTAGCAGAGTTTTAAGAGGGAGAGACAGAGTGATGAACTCTGGCATGAATGATGCAAACCAGCAATCCATTGTGAGAGGCAGTGTACTGCTCAGTTTGTATTAGAGATCTCGTAAGGACAACAGGGTGCCAGTATAAGACAAAGAAACTGGCACACACTTGAAGGAAATATGCAGTTCTCCCTCAGGGCACCAGAGAGCAGGGCATCCAACAGCATCTGCTAATTAAATAAATGTAACAGCAATGGAGAAAAAATGTTGAAAGTTGTTTAAATGCTGAAATGGAAAAAGTGTTAAAGACACAAAGTTTTGGCTGTAGAACCTTCATCAGGACTCTGTTGTGTCTTTAGCCCTCTTCCCTTTTCAGCGTGGAAATACGATTTAAGATTTTTTTCCTTTGCAGATGCACGCTGACGCAGGCCTAGGCTAACTCCAGTGTAACTGTAATTCCCAATGTACCTTGTAGTTTTAGGGTGGCGGTCCAAGGGCTGTCAGAGGTCTGTACACATTCCAGCCAGCAGAGGAGAGCAACTAGTTCCATGATGAGGGAAGTAATGCCATATTGCCCTTTTAAACATCTGACCTCACATAAAGTAATGGTTTCTCTTCCAGTAGGTGGCAGCACAGAGTAGAGGAAATTGCTGTGTTCAGTTAGAAAGCTGTGACGTTTTAAGAGTCAGCTGTCATCAAATCTGAGGCTGCTGGTTCCCAGATTTTAGCCTTGAAGCGATTCTAGGAGATTGTTCAAAGCCACCACAAACCACACTTTTTTTAAGGTCCAAATATAGCAAGCTAATCCAAGAAAGCTGACTGACTTAGGAAGAAGAAAGCAGAATAAAGAATAAGAGAAAAACAAAAGAAAAGGGTATGAGAGAGAGAGAGATAGAAATGGTGAAAAAAGTAGATCCGATTTTCATGCTGAAGAGGTGGGTGACCTCACCTGGTAGATAGGAATCAATACCTCAAATGAAAGGTCCAAAGGGACAGCAGCGCTCCAATTGTTTAAAAAATACAATAATATTTTGGTAGTAAAAAATGTTTTGTCATATCTGAACTTACATGGGGCAATGGGAGGTTGAGGGAATGTTGTGTGAAGTTACTGGGTAAAAGACAAGAAATTAAAAGATAGTAATGAATATTAGGGCTAGGTAAGAGTACAAAGAAAGAAGAGGCGCAACAAGCTGATATTCATTTGAAATCACTAGGACTAAGAGAAAGCGTAACACCATTATGCAGTCAAAGGCCAAGAAGGAGTTATTTAATGTTTTGCAAGTATACACTTATATGAAAAAAATATTGCTTATCCACTATTTTAATTAGTAACTTTCTTGTTGAATTCAGTCATTTTTTTTAACTAGATAAACATCTGTAATTCCAAGGACCTTCTACCTGAGCCTGCCTGTAAAGGAGTTGCTTATAAAGAAAGGGTAGGGCTCAGTAAAACAAAAGGAGAGAAAGAAAACTGGAAATCTGTCTTTGGAGATCAGCTTGTATAGTTCTAAAGAATTTCTTCATACAGGAATTTCAGGAAACTGTGAAAATCGTTAAATGAAAGAAAGAAAGAAAGAAAGAAAGAAAGAAAGAAAGAAAGAAAGAAAGAAAGAAAGAAAGAAAGAAATGTTTGTACAATGTTACCCAGCTGCTAAAGAGGTGGAAAGAAAATGTGGCACAGTGAAACACCTACACTGGCTCTAGAAATGACAATCCACTTGTCAGTACAAGACGAAGGGCACCACTACCGCCTGGTAAACCATCAAGCTGTAACTCTCTGTTTTTGTCCTTTCTTTATCATACTTTAGTCTCCTAGTCATCATCCTGGAGTTGAGTCTGCTACAAGAGCACTCCCTGTCTTTAACAATGTACAATACAAATATTCATGTATCAGACAATATAAATGACACTCTTAAGTAAATAAGGGATATAAAAGCCAGTAATATTCCATTAGGATGGTATATTCATTTTTTATTCATTGTAATTTTACCATTTTCATGGTGATGTCACAATAGTTGTTCCATTCTGTGTTTAGGTTTCAGCTTTTCATACATCATGGAGGCTATGTTATAAAAAATAACTATGCTGTTTACAGTGTCTCTGCAGGATGTAAAATAATAAATCAGTGCAAGTCTTTGTCTTAAAATCTTGAATACTTTTCAATAACTTTGAGTTTAGAGACCTCCAAGAAATGTCAAAAAACAATGTCATGACCTTCAAGTGAATCAATATTGGTGACATCTGTGTTCCCTTCTGTAATGTCCCCCAAAATCTGCACTTATCAGTGATTCAAATCTGGACTGTCCTCACTTTTATAGAAAGCTCCTGCAAACCTAGCTATATTTTTATGAGGACTAAACTCATTTGCCCCTTAGTTTACTAACCACAGTTCAAAGTAGAGACTTCAGAGACTGTAACAGAGGACTGATTATCCAGACATATTCAGCAGTAACTTCAAGGTTGAAGACTAACACCCGCTAATGCTTCATAAAGAACAATAGCTGTTGTTATGTCAACCTGAAAGTTGATGGCAAAGACATCAGCTTGTGTAAAACTGAGGGGCAAAAAACCAATGCCTCTGTGATGTCTGTGCATTGATTCAAGATGCAAGGAAACACAGGCAAGCAACTTCTGTCAGTTTCACTGCATAGGTGTCATTCTAAGGTAAGAGAAGCCATTTTTAGCATGAACATCCTTTTGAGAAAGTCAGAGAGAGGAATACTCTAATTGGGTTACAGTGCATAAAGAAATTCTTATCCCTATAAATGCACTTTTACAGGTTAAATGGTGTAAAGAACACAAGCAGCAATTAGCCCAGGCCAGGACTTGAAGCCCCCCTCTTTGACAGTGCCTCATTGAGTGTAGCATCAATATGTTAGTGGGGGTCCAGCATTTGTGGGAAGTCAGCTGTACTCACATGTTTAAAATATCTGCTCTCATTGCAAAAATATGGGTCAACAACATAATGGCAACCAAGAAAAAAATTATTTTAACAGAAAATAAAAACAGCAGCAACAATGATGGCAGACAAAACACTAGCATTTCAACCAGAAATTACAAAAGGGTCAATATTTAAAAAACATTCTATATATATTTGCTTTCTTATCTTGACCCATTATAGAAATAGTAGCTGTTTAAGCCCATGCTGTAAAAAGCCCGGGGTCCTTGAAACTGTTGAAATCATCAGAAAAAAAACTAAAATGTAGAGATGTCAGGTAATTGAATGGAACTACTCTGGGCATCTCTCTCCTAGGAGGATTTGTTTTGCTGACGTGCTCGCATCGCTTGTATATTAGCAGCTAAGCAAGTTTTCTGTTTCCTCCGAGGTGGAACCCTTACCCCGACTCCACTTCTCACTTCCGGACCAGACAGACACACACACTTCCACGTGTAGTCGTTTATATATAAGACTAGCTGTGCTACCCATCTAAGGTGGGTTGAAATCTAAGTTATCAACACCGTTCTCAGGGTTTGCCAAGGTATACCAAGGTTATTATAGTTAATGAAAACTAAAATCAAAACTGAAACTATTATTAAAAAAACATTTTCGTAAACTGAAATAAAATACTGTAATTAACAAAACCGAAATGAAAAGCTAGAACTAGACGAAACTATTAAAGTAGCTGGAAAGAGTAATTGAAATAAAATTATAATTTAGTAAAATATTTTTAGTTTTCGTTTTTGAATTAATATTCGTGCCATTAATCTTTAACCCTTGTAACTTTTAACTCTAAAGCAGAAAGTCATTTACCACGAGCCGCCCGCACTTATTCATCTAGTGAACGACGGTTGGTGACAGGGGGTGGCTGTTCACACAGCATTTGTGGTGACAGAACGAGCTGAATAGGGGCGTATAAAGCGTGTGAAATAGAAAGCGATTTATGTGCTGTCTTTCTTTGCACTTGTTGTATATCAAGATGTAATTTAAATGGTTGAAATCGGAATGTGCTGGTCAACAAAACCTTTACCATATGGACAGAAAAATCACGAGTGAGTAACGTTTCGGTTTATTTCTCATGTGACTGCTTTTTGTTGACAGTAATTCACCTGCCACTTCTCACAGGAGAAATTGTTTTTACTTTCTCATATACAAAGTATAGTAATCATGAAAAAATTCGACTTGATGAATCTTGACGTTATAGACCTCCATGAGTCCAAAAATACAGTGTTTTGGAATCATCTGTGTGTGTGTGTGTGTGTCTCTGTGTGTGTGTAAACACGATAACTCAAAAACGCAATGAGATAGATGGATGAAATTCGGCATGTGGTTGTTACAATAAAATTGTAGATCTGTATTAACTTTTGTGCCAACTGGAAGTGGTACATTACCCAAACACATACTCAATTTTTTTTTTGTTTGTTTGTTTTTATTCATGCAGCTGCAGAGTCCGATTTATTCAACTTTACTTTTATAATAATTGTTCAATATATTATTAATTTGATTTGATTTGTTGTTGATGGTTCTTTAATGTATATAATATAAAAATATAATCATTATCTTGCGGTTTACTCCTCAAATATTCATCCCCATATCTGAGTATAGGAGAAAGTCAAGGGGAGACCACTCACGATTTTTGAAAATAAAACGGCACTGATCGAGAGACTGACTAGGTCATTATACAAGATCAGCATATTGTTACTGACCAATCCCTTTTGCTTTAAAAAAGTCATTTAACAATGAAGCGATACAAACAAAGGTAGGTAGGCGAAGAGAGTCTGCGTGATGAAAAACTAAACATACTAATGTGTTTTTGTATTTATTCTATATTTATTAATTTCTGTTTTTTAGTTCATATTCACAACTCAAAATACCTGATATTGTGAAAATAATCCGTTAGCAGAATTATATTTTTAAATATTTGCCCCCCTTTTTTCAATGTTTCTCTCTCTCTCTCTCAAAATAGATAGTTGAAATATAATTCATTTTATTCTTAACATCAGGCATATCATATATATCGCATACCAGGTGTAAGAGCCAATTTATAGTTATATAAGATTCATAAATATTACATTAAGATGACAATGCATAATCTATGGGAGGTTCCTATAACCCCCATAAGTAGAATCGTATTGGTATATTCTTGCCATTTCTATCTGCTTTGACTAAACGTTATTCTTTAGTTAGTAACCAGCCTTGCCATGTGTAAGGCGTAGAGGGCATAAGGTTTTAAACGTGCCCATGTCTAACAGCCTATGGGCCTTTTAAGTGTGTGAAGTAACTCATGCTTATTTAAGTGCAGAACCGTACGCTTAAAGCGTACAGTAAAAGAAGTTAAGAATCTTTAAGTATAGAAGAAGAAGTAAAGAACTTTTAAGTACAGAAATAACTAAAGTTTCTCAAGAAAAGCTAAGTTTAAAGAAGACACATTTTTTCCTTTTTTTTTTCTTTTATTCTACATGTGTAACTATTTTTTCCTTTATTCTTGTGTGGATTATTTGCTTTTAACTTTCACTAAATATTTTTAAAACAAACTTTTAGACTGACAGGTTTCTTTCGGCACGCGTTTTACCCGTGCTTGATCTCGCCTTATACTTCGGCGGCTACACCAGGGATTTTTCCTGCCTTGCATTCAAACCTGCTGGGGTAGGTTCCAGGTTTCCTGTGATCCTATTCTGGATAAACAGGTTGATATAATGTAGATATTGTTCTTAATCTCAGATGCTGTCTCTGTCATTTGTGCCCATCCATACTCCTATTACCTGCTCATACTCTGCTCATTAAGGGTTTACTATTCTTATACATTGGCTATTCAAGTCTCACCACCCCAAACCTTCACACTACATGCTTGTTTTTCTTTGTTTTCCTCAATACAGCTAGGTGAGGTCTACACACTGATTCAAACCTAAGAGTCTTTTTCTTCCTAAGCCCCCGTGATTTTCATGGTCACACCTGTCAGAACACAGTAGAATCTGTTTTCTGATTTTTGATGTCTTTTCAGGCCATCAGGTGGCAAAATTCTGTCTATAAATAGTATGAGACTGAGATGGAATCAGAGATCAGTATGAATGGTAGAAATATAACAAAGCCCAGTATGGGTGATTTTTGAATGAAATATTGAAGGCATTCATTTTAAGCACATTGTCTTGGAGCAGGAAATGTTATGTGTGCTGTAGACATTTAGAGTAAAAAACCCACAAACCTTAAAATTCACCTACACTTCATTACAAATTGGCCCATTTTGGGCAATAAAAGAAAAAAGTGCCAACAGTCAACACAGATTTGTTCAGCACAAATGACATAGAAAATATTTCAAAAATTATAAAATTGTTCATATTCAGTATCTGGTTTTGATTATGCCTGTTTTTATCAGACAAAAACAAAACCAGATAGTAAACCAAGTAGTGTAGTAAGCTTCTACTAACATTGAACTCATATTCAAATCCTTTAAGTGCACAGTTCTGTCTGATTGTGAAACAAAACTAAACTCCGTAGGAGCTTCATGCCATAATTACTAGAACTAAAACTGAAACTAATATATATATATAAAAATAAAATAGAAATGTCTTTGTGAAATAAAAGCTAAACTAAAACTAAAAATACACTATGAAGGAAAACTAAAACTAAACTGAATTTCCAAGTAAGGTCAGAAAAAATATAGAAATAAAAACTAATATAAAAAGGCAAAACTATAATAACCTTGCAGCACACCATCTATTACAATATTACAGCGATTGGTGTTATTATTTTTTTTCCCAGAGTCAGATGATGTTCTGTGTGTGCTTCTGACTTTGGATAAAGGAAGAGATTTGAAAGAAAAGGAACTGATTGGGGAGAACGTGCAGGACTGAAATATATGGAGAAGACTGATCAGGTGCATCCACCCCAAAAAGAAATGAGGAAGATAAAGAGGAAGAAGAAATGGGTGTAGTAAACTGGGATGAGCATGAGAGTTTGGTAGAAGTAAAGCCAGGGGAGCTGGAACAGGCTGATAAATAAATTAAAATCACAAAACACGATTGTGCTGCCAAAGGCAAAGGAGAACTTATGTAATGCCTTACAGGTATAAATGTGGATTACATAAACCATTGTTAAACCAATCTTTTAAATATCAATTTTCTCATCTTATTCAATTATTTTCCTTGAACTAGATTCCCAGGAATTGCTGCTTAGACAAATTTCCAGAATCTGCTAAGTGTATTAAGTTTGTAAGGGGTTGCCCAGCTGTCAAGTAGTTGCTTATAAAGGAAGAATGGCACAGGGTATGGCTCAGTAAAACACTAAGACAGAAAAGAAACCCTACATTGGCTCTATAAATGCATATGCAGATGTCGGTACAGGAGGAATTGCACCACTATGGGGATGAAAACCCAGAAATAATACAAGGTAGAAAAATAAATTCCTTAAGGATGTTAGAGAGCTTCTCCAATATTCCAGTCAATATCAGAGAAGCCTGACCTTTTCATCATTAAGAGTGAGCCACAGTGGGTTACAATTGTACCAGACAGAGTGTGAGCAATACATGGTCCATTTTGAGTGTGAGGTCATGGAGGACTGATTAGGAGACCAATAATTCCCCTTCTTCACATTAGATGGAAGCACATGAGCCTGGTAAAGTAGACTACCTTTATCAATGCCAGCAGGCCAAACACTTTTTTGACAGTCTTGGCATTTTTAAGTTTACTGAGTGATCCTGAGTATGAATTCATCAAGATCTCACAGAGAGGGGTACCTCTAGACAAAGAAAGGGTGCTTAAAGCTACTTCATGCAACATGGCTTATTGAGGTAGAAGGTGTGTTTGGGTGAGAGGAAGAGACCAAGAATGGGGAAAGATGTGGACAAGTTTGAGATACTGGATAGACAGTTTAAAACTAAGGGCCAAAGTAGCATCAGAATTTAATTTGACTCGAATAATTCCTTGTCTTGGACCCAGGAGTGCTTCTGGTTTGGGTGAAACCGAAGTCCCACAAAGTAGGGATGATGCATCCCTACAGTGTGTCTTGTGGATGTCAATATAGTTAGTGTCGCCCTGGGAGGCTTGACACCTAGTAGTTCAGGGGAGCGTATAGCCCTACCAGGATGCCTCCCCCTGTTCTTCTATCACACTGGCTTTCTGGCTAGGTATTGTTCCTTTATCATCCCTGCAGAAGTAATAATATAACCACTGCTGCACTTGCATCTTTTGTCTGGCTCCTGACTGAAACAAGATGATCTTCACCCTGTTTCTTGTGTTTTGAAGGGATGGCCTCCCATCCAATTAAGGAAATTTGCCCCATATTGGCCAGGATGCCAACCCATGCACGCTGTCCATCACAATATGTATGAGGTTTATTAGCATAGTCCATACATTGGTTGTTTCAGGATGTCAACCAGGCAAAGTTTGAGGCGCGCTTATGCATACACATTTACAAGATGATTATGGTTTCTCAAGGCAAATTGCGTAGAAATGTGTGTGCATCAGGTTTTATAAATCTTTTTTTTTCTTTTGACAGTATGTATTTTCCTGTTTTTTGGTTTACATGTTTTCACACTCGAGTCAACAAAAGGTTTTATAAATGAGATGCTTGGACAGGATCTGAACCAGAATCTCCTGGATTTGTGAGGCAGAAGCACTAACCAAAGCACCATATTAAAAATTAAGGATACAGCACTAACAAAGAGAACTTACAGTAATAAATAATATCATTATTATTTCAGCAAAGTGTGTCTGTCTCTTTAACAACTGTCATGGCAGGGCGGCTGACTGAGAACAGCTTTAAGAATGCAGGGTGTGTCTTTCTTTAAAAAAGGGCTAAGAGCTGGCTGAGCTCTGTGTAGCAGTGCCCTGCACATACTGTAAATAAGCAAATATGTTAGGCTTTCCAAGAAACAAAACACTCCTTGGAGATTACAATAGTAAAGGAATTCACGCTTTCTAAAAATTTTTAACATTTATTTGACCGATTATGGTTGTTTGCAATGTGGCCTGTTGCTTTATGTAACAAAAATTTGTACTAAATCCTTTTAAAAAATGTATTTAAGACTGGCTAATTCTTTTGTTGTTAAAGTTGTCAACCAAATAAGACTTTATGTTAGGCACATATTGAGAGTAAATCAGACATAAACTTTGGTTATGGCATCTCAGTGCCAAAGTAGTTGGTGATGCTGCCCCAAAGGTTTAGAGATATCAATTAAAATTCTAGTTCAGGTTCTATGTCTATAACACACTAGCCAGGTTACCTGTTGAAAACAGGATAAAGAATAAATTAAAAAATATTTGGTATCTCCTGCCTGTGTACTGTGTACCTTCCATGGGTATCTGTATATGTCTGAACCTCTCTTGTCCATGGCTTCCTCCCTCAAGTTCATTCCTGTAAAGCCTGCTTATCAGACTCTGCCATTTTGCAGAGTCTTGCTTGCCTCATGTCTGCTTTTGTACTTTCCGTCTTTGAGGGCGACTCTTAGTGTGCCCCCTTTACTCGTCCTTGTGTTTCTCCCACTCGTACTTCCTCTTTCGATTGAGTCACCAAAGCCAAACTGACCAATCACACCAAAGCCTTATTGACCAATCAGATTGCTCGGAGGGACACACAGACCTTAGCATTTAATTATATAGTAGATACATGCTTGAGATTATTTTTTAATTATATAAGTGCCAAAGATCCACAGGTTGGGTTAATTATTCACTCCACACTGAATGAACTGGCTCCTTGTCCAAAGTCTAGAGTCTTATGGTAGATGTAGTATTGTCACATGTACAAATGCAGACAGGCTCTATAATTGGTGTCCCTCAACTATATTCAGTAACAGACACACTGGTTCATTCTTTCTTTAGTTATTTTTACAAATCATCAGATATTTGTTTGTACTGATTTCTAGAAGTAAACAGCCAGTTGAACTACTAAGGCAATATATATTTGTATGACAGCTATCTCTCTATTATAAAAAGAAAAACTTGCTACGAAACGAGACTTTTTCCTGGGGACAAGACATTATCTTTTGAAGAGAGACAGAGACACTTTCACTTCCCATGAGACGGACAAGTCACGTCATACTTACAACCTTCAGACGCAAGTCCCATGATCCACATGCAGAGCAGGTTAGAGATAATGGAAGTAAGAAAATTCGAAAGTCTCAAAAAATGAGAGTAAAGATCGCATTAGCACAAACAAGCTGAAAATATTACTCAGTGAAATAACGCAACTGTGAAAAGAGATCGAATAGTGCCGTACAGGCTTTTAAATGTTCGAAGCGCCGCACGAAATGCAGATCATGTGGCATGCAGCAGCAGCAAGCCAACAGCTTCTCGAGCAAAGTGGAGGTGAAAAAAACACCTGTTACTTGTTTCCCAATGTATCACCATTTAAGAGGGGTTTCGGAGGAGTGGCCGCGTCTCCTTGGGGTGCGTTCAGCCTCCCTCTTCACAATGGTGTCTACTGCTAGTGTGGGGGGGAGGGGTAGGCGAGCGAATTGCAGATCACGCATGAGGGCAGCAGCAGCACGCCAGCAGATGATCAAGCAAAGAGGAGTGAAAAAAAATGTATTTGTTTCCCATTGTTTCACCGTTTAAGAGGGGTTTCAGAGAAGCGGCCTCTGGCAGGGGGGGAAAGGGGTTGACGAGCGAAGCAAGCAGGGGGCAAAGCCCCCTAGTAATGAAAATAAAATACTATGCAACATGCCAGATTTGTCAAGGATGCAACCTTTTTCTGAAGTACACTGACCTTATCTCCTAAGCATATGTTGCTAAAGAACATTAAATGTACAGTGATGTAATATAACTATGCATTTAATCATTAATTAACAGAAAAAATAAGTATTTTTTAAAAAAGGAAAGAATTGCACTGTGTTTTGTGTTTCAAAATGTGAAAAATGAATTATTGACCATGGTCAAATCAAAACCATTTGAAATAAACTCTTTCGCTGCTATTTACATTCAAATAATGTTTAGTAACCCACAAATCATGACCTGAATCATACACAATCATGTATGATAATACAGTAGGTTCTCCTGCAGTTTAACCTCTTGCCAGAAGGAGTCCCTTGTCTCCATCCTTACCAGCCACATAGTTTCTTGCTCTCCTCCCAAATTACGTTATTTTATTTCTCTTCATTATCTTCATGTTATATTTCTTGGGACCTGAAATTATAATTACCTTTTGCTATGTCTCTGTTTTTCATCTTTGAACATTGTAGCACTACATTTACCAATTAAACACAATCTTTGTTTGTTCTTCCATAATCAAACTGGTTTTTGTATCCATGAGTGTGCAGGTCAAATTAAGGTAACAGGCATAAATATTGCAGGTCATGAAAAGATCTGATCCAGACCATAGACAAATATGAGCATTGCCTGCCTCACAAAGAATCATTGGAATGGAACATCTGAGCTTCCAAAGACAGTCTCTTTATTCAGAGCAAATGGAGTGCATAATGTAATTCATTTAAATGCAAGCAAAAGGGTAAGCAGACATTATAACATACGCCTGTGCCAGGACACCACTAACAGCTACATGCCATTTGCTGAGTTTAAGTGCTCACTAAAGTGTTTAAAACAACACCTTGAAGCCAAGATGTGCAAATATTTGTCACCAAGTACAGTAGATATTAGCAATACATGCTGCTATGCTGAAAAACTGCATACAAAAATCTCAGGAATATAAGGATTTTGGCAGCAAATCTTTAAGAATTATAGTAAGAAGCAGTCTAACAAATGTTACAGTACTATGGCTACAAAGAGCTGGATTGATAAGAGAGGGAATCTGCCAGCATTTGTGGTCAGTCCCAACAGTCAGCTGATGTGCAATGTAGAAAATGTCAACATTATGGACAAGAGAAGAAATAATGTAGGGCTTCAGTGAATGAAAACTTTATCCGCATCTTCTCTCTGCACAGTAAGGCTGTGTGCGGCACATTTTTGGGCAAATTTCCTGCAGATGAAATTTAGTGTTAAGGGTAGCCCTTTAGAAATTGAGTTACTGTACAAAGTAATAGTAGCAAATGATAAGGAAGGTCATGCAGAAAAGGCATATGGGAAAAACAAAGGAAGATAGAGACCAGGAAAGAGATGAAGTAAAGAAAAGAAGTCAAAGTCAAAGCAAACTTTATTGTCATCTCAACCATATACAAGTATTCAGGTAGACGAAACTGTGAAACTCAGGGTCCACAGTGTAAGAACATGAAGTGCAAATAATAAACTAAAAATTACATTTAAAATTAAAACACAAACGAGACAAGACATTGTGCAAAGACAAGACAAAAAAGTAGCAGCAATATTGATGTGTAGTAAGCAATATGAACATTAATGCAATGTATGGTATTGCAATCTAGATAAATGTTTAATCTACCTCAAGGACTGTAAAATTTCCAAGTTGCATTTGTATCTGTCATTGATATATATAATTGTTGTGATAAAAGAAGATCAAAAATTATCAGTTAAAGATTTGGGGTGCTTCCCTGTATACTGGTTGCAATTCCCAGTTTCCAAATAACGGTCAAAATAAATCCCAACAGACATTTGACAGTCACACAATGGGTTCCCGGAGCTTTTATAGAGGTGTAAGAGGAAATTCAGTTGACAGGAAATGAAATGAAATGGAAGTGAGGTTCATTGAAGGAGCCGGAGATGACGTCAGAAGCAGGTGGATGGCAGTGAAGTCATCAGAATGAGACGGAAGTGAGGTAAGCTCGTGAAGTTGGAAGGAGAGTCTTCAGTAAGGACGTGGTGGTTTATTCTGGTATGCAGATTTTTTATTCTTTAGTTTTTCTGCTGACGAAAGCGAGAGAGCATTAGTGCTCTGTTCCATACCCCCATTCTGTGTTCTTTCGTGCCTTATCGTGCCCTTTGACTGTCCCCTATTCGTGCATGTGTGACATTGTGTATGTAGGTATATATATAAATATATATATATTTCTGAAGTACTAGGGTGTTGTACCGTGGTAGCCATTATGAATGTAGAGAAAAGCCAAGCAAAATGACACCTTTTATTGGCTAACTAAAAAGATTACAATATGCAAGCTTTCGAGGCAACTCAGGCCCCTTATATATATATTATAATATATATATTATTATATATATAGGGCGGCACGGTGGCGCAGTGGGTAGCACTGCTGCCTCGCAGTTGGGAGACCTGAGGACCTGGGTTCGCTTCCCGGGTCCTCCCTGCGTGGAGTTTGCATGTTCTCCCCGTGTCTGCATGGGTTTCCTCCGGGCGCTCCGGTTTCCTCCCACAGTCCAAAGACATGCGGGTTAGGTGAATTGGCGATTCTAAATTGGCCCGGGTGTGTTTGTGTGTGTGTCCTGCGGTGGGTTGGCACCCTGCCCAGGATTGGTTCCTGCCTTGTGCCCTGTGTTGGCTGGGATTGGCTCCAGCAGACCCCCGTGACCCTGTGTTCGGATTCAGCAGGTTGGAAAATGGATGGATGGTTTATATATATATATTATATATATTATTATATATATAGCAAAATACCCGTGCTTCGCAGCGGAGAAGTAGTGTGTTAAAGAGGTTATGAAAAAGTAACGGAAACATTTTAAAAATAACGTAACATGATTGTCAATGTAATTATGTTGTCATTGTTATGAGTGTTGCTGTCATATATATATATATATATATATATATATATATATATATATATATATATATATATATATATATATACACACATATATTATATATATATATATATATATATATATATATACATAAACACATTATATATATATATATATATATATATATATATATATATATATATATATATACACATAAACACATATATTATATATATACATAAACACACATATATATATACATAAACACATATTATATATATATATATATTATATATACATAAACACATATATTATATATATATATATATATATATATATATATATATATATATATATATATATACATATACACACATATACAGATATATCATATATATATATATATATATTATATATACATATACACATTTATTTTATATATATACATATATATATATATATATATATATATATATATATACACATACATACATATACACACATACATGCACTTACAATAACATAGAAATCAATATAAACAACATTAACATCATTATCATATGAGAATATGAAGTAATATATAAGAAGCACATTTCATATAAATATAAATTATTAAACAGTAAAATCTTCTATAATTTGCTACCGTGGCTATTCGTTTGTCTGTCCAGGATTTTAAATCACTTGTAGCTCACAAACCATTTCACCTATTAACTTGAAATCTGGTACACATATAGTACTGTACGTCACGTCTGCTATCCGCTTTATGGGTGATGATTGTATTACTCTTTTTATCTTTATTTTATTTTATTGTAGAATCGACTCCTATCTGCGCACACCAGGGCGGCCGTGGGCGGATGCGTATGGTGTATTCACTCCATGTTATCGTGCATTGCGCTGTCACTGGTATTTTGATAAAAGAATGTGAAAAACATATAAGAAGCATATAAATTATTAAACAGTAAAACATTGACATTTAAGAAGTAAAGTTACATTGAGTACTACTGCAGTGCCTTCGGGTATACCTCATTTTTTCTTTGCCCATTATATGCCTAAATGTATACATTTTTTGGTGTACCTACCCGAGAACACGCGACATATAACCGACCGTGGGAGAAGCATGGATTTTAAACACGCGTTGAGTTCATCTGCTGGTCTCCCTCGTGGAATAACTGGTAATGTTTGACTAAAATCTACAGCGAGTAAAACGACATTACCATCTTTTTTTTTTTTTTTTACGATCTCTGAGATCTTGCTTTTTTCGGTTCAAGGCTTCATAAGCTCTTTTATGTTCCATGGTGTACTTATCCCAAACCATCATCTTTGAATGTTGCAAGACTTTCGCCTTGTATGTAGATCGACGTGCCCTCTTTTAATTGCGAGAAGCAGATATATATAGCCAAATTCTCGCGCTTCGTTGCGGCGAAGTACTGCTTTTAATTTTTTATTAAGAAGAAAAGAAAACCTTTTTAAACGGATCGAAAATATACCAATAACAATTTGTTAAGGATCTGTTTTTTTGTGAAGCTCCCTTTTCACAGCTGTCGTGCTACGGCGTGTGTTTCGTTTATTTGACAGTATGTAGATCGTGGTAATTACATTCATGGCATTCGTTTTCTGAATCACAATCTGATTGTATGGGTGGTTACCTGCCAGGTCACGCTTGTGGTTTGTCAGCAAGTCGCCTTACGTCCGCTACGTGCCCTCTTTCTGTTATTTTTTGTTCTTCGCGGTTTGCGGCTCTTCCTTCATTTCTCCCTACTGCGTTCTTTTATCTCGCGAATATGTTATTGCAATCCGCAGTGGGAGCGTTTCTATAAACTTAATTTAAACTTACGTTTTACACCGTGCTTTGTTTCCCTTATGAAGATGCTTGTATGGTTCATTCGCTCGCTTCTTATTGTTTCGCTCCCTTCTCAATTGTTTAATGAATTTTTTGTTCTTCGCTGTTTGCGGCGCCAGAGTTGAAGCCCCTAACGTTGCAGTCAGCAAGTCGGCTAACATCCGCCATGTGCCGTCTTTCAGTAGCGAGAAGCAGATCATAGAATGGTTTTAATAGTTTACTTTCAAATAATGCAAAGAGTATGTGACACGTGTTTCTCCATAATTCTGGACTCATCAGGCGTACACACTCACTGCATCCGCTCTCGGGAATCGAATCTCGAACATCAGCGCCAGAGGTGAAGCCCCTAACGTTGCGCTACGGCGTGTGGTTCATTTATACCTCATGTCTTCTCATTAAACTTTTATCTTGCGAATATGTTATTGCAATCCGCAGCGGGAGCGTTTCTATAAACTTAATTTAAACTTACGTTTTACACCGTGCTTTTTTCCCTTATGAAGATGCCTGTATGCTTCACTCGCTCGCTTCTTATTGTTTCGCTCCCTTCTCAATTGTTTAATGAATTTTTTGTTCTTCGCTGTTTGCGGCGCCAGAGTTGAAGCCCCTAACGTTGCAGTCAGCAAGTCGGCTAACATCCGCCATGTGCCGTCTTTCAGTTGCGAGAAGCAGATCATAGAATGGTTTTAATAGTTTACTTTCAAATAATGCGAAGAGTATGCGAAACGTGTTTCTCCATAATTCTGGACTCATCAGGCGTACACACTCACTGCATCCGCTCTCGGGAATCGAATCTCGAACGTCAGCGCCAGAGGTGAAGCCCCTAACGTTGCGCTACGGCGTGTGGTTCGTTTATACCTCGTGTCTTCTCATTAAACTTTTATCTCGCGAATATGTTATTGCAATCCGCAGCGGGAGCGTTTCTATAAACTTAATTTAAACTTACGTTTTACACCGTGCTTTTTTCCCTTATGAAGATGCTTGTATGCTTCACTCGCTCGCTTCTTATTGTTTCGCTCCCTTCTCAATTGTTTAATGAATTTTTTGTTCTTCGCTGTTTGCGGCTCATCCTTCATTTCTCCCTACTGCGTTCTTTTATCTCGCGAATATGTTATTGCAATCCGCAGCGGGAGTGTTTCTATAAACTTAATTTAAACTTACGTTTTACACCGTGCTTTGTTTCCCTTATGAAGATGCTTGTATGCTTTACTCACTCGCTTCTTATTGTTTCGCTCCCTTCTCAATTGCTAAATGATTTTTTGTTCTTCGCTGTTTGCGGCTCCTCCTTCATTTCTCCCTACTGCGTTCACAGTCTTTTCACGTGATTACGTGGGAGGCGTGATGACGTGACACTCAACTCCTCCTCCCACGGCCATCGAGCTGCCGTCCATTACAGTATATTGTGAAAAAAGAGGTTCCAGTTATGACCATTACGCGTTGAATTTCGAAATGAAACCTGCCTAACTTTTGTAAGTAAGCTGTAAGGAATGAGCCTGCCAAATTTCAGCCTTCCACCTACACGGGAAGTTGCAGAATTAGTGATGAGTCAGTCAGTCAGTCAGTCAGTCAGTCAGTCAGTGAGTCAGTGAGGGCTTTGCCTTTTATTAATTAGTATAGATTATATATATTTCTGAATAATAGTTCATACATGTAAACTGGTCAATTGAGTAATTGTGTGCTTTTGATATTAACTGGGTAAAGATATAAGGGGAGAGTGGAGCATTAGTGTTTTGCTAAGGTGTCAGTAGATGTGTTTAGACTGTAAGTTCATTATACTACTAATTCTAGAGAACAAAAAGGGAAATAAGGAACTAAAAAGGGTTAAAAACAAGTTAGACTAATTATATTCAAACAAACATGGGGCAGCACCCTCAGTAAAAGCCAAAACAATAACGGGGCTTTGCCAAAGTAAATTTAAGGTATTAAAAATAGGGTGAAAAATTGTTAGAGTTCAATACACCATGAGAATGTACCCCTTATTAGAAGGACCTAAGAATCATAATGGACTCTTTACTATGTACTTCTAGACAGTGTACAGATGCTATTAAAAAGCTATTTGGATGTTAGGTTATATACCACGATGTAGGAAGGGTTATGTTAACGTTATATAATGCACTGGTTAAACCTTACCTAGAGTACTACATGCAGTTTTTGTCTTAATATTAGAAATAACATAGCAACACCAAAAAAGTACAGAGATCAATTAAGCTCAATCCAGGACTGAGAGATATGAGTTATCAGGAAAGATTGAAGCGGTTGATCCTTTTCTGTTTGAGGTAATGGAGATTAGAAGTGGACATGTTTGAAGTGTTTAATATTATCAAAGGAATGAGAACAGTTAATCCCAGCTGTTGTTTAAAATAAATTTCTTATCAAGAACACAGAGACACAGTTGGAAACATGCGAAGGCAAATTTAACACAAACATTAGGAAGTTTTTTTATTAACCCAAAGAATTACTTACATATGGAATACATAACCAGATAGTGTGGTAGGACTTTTAGGACCTTCAAATGTCGACTTGATGCTTTTTGGAGAATTAAGGAGAATAGGACTGGCAAGTTTGTTGAGCGGAATGGTCTGTTCTTATCAAAATGTTCTAATGTAATGTGGCTTCCGTGCTTTGTTAAAGTGAAAGAGGTAATGAAACGTAAAGGGAATGTGATTTAGGTTAAAAAAAATCCAGAATGTCTTCCCTTGATTCTTCACCTTATACCAGTAAACAGTTCTGGGCATTCCAAGAAGTGCATAGTGAGTTGCTGAGGCAGTTTTTTTGGCAATATACTGATATAGATATCGCAAGCAGTAGTACCACATTTTAAGTACAAATATTAATTCAGAAACATTTGATTGTGTTTCCTTCACAAATAGGGTAACATGGAGTGTAATATTTACTGCTGCTGCTACCTCATGGATGTAACGTCTTTGGTTAAAATTCTGTGTTGATGCCTTTGTGGAGTTTGCATGGGTTTTCATCCAAGTGCTCCATTGTTCCTCCTACATTCCCAAACACATGTTGATTAGACAAATTGTAAGTACTAATTAGTTTTGTGTGTGTGTTTGTGTAAGTGGACAGTGTGATGGACTGGTGCCAAGTGCAGGGAGAATTTCTGTCTTGTGCCCAATATAACTGTGTCAAATTCTGCCACTCTGAGACCAAATGTTGAAAGCTTCCATTGATCTCCTGAAGGCATTTAACTCAATCAATAACAAGCCCTGTGAAGAGCCTATCAAATATATCACTGTACTTAACATTCTGACTACAATTGTTCTTTACAACTCTATAACCCAACCCTTTTCTCTATTTAACTCTAAATTGTTCTGCTTCTGATCACCTACCACTCTGACTGTGGCACTGAAATCAAATACCCATTTAACTGAAAGCTTTTGAACCTACATCGCCTTAAGGTTATGACAAAAGTGACAAAGATGATAATCATTGATATACAATATACAAACGGCTATATGATTTTTTGACCACTCCACAGAAGAATTCTAGATTACTCTGAACCTTTTCACTGAGGATTACAAGAAACAGGGACTGTCCCTCAACATCAGAAAACCAAAATCCCTTACCAAGAAAGAGACTCCATTTAGAGGCTTTCATTCTGGCAGGATTATCACGGGAGTTGTGACGTGCAACTGACGCGGTTAGGATGCATGCATATACTGTCTTGTGCACAGTCTTTTCCAAGTTTGCAGAACCCGGAGACAGAGTTACTTTCACAGCGCTGGAAACAGCCATAAAAATGGATAGCAAAAGCCTGCAAAACTAAAGGGAAGTCTGACATCTTACAGTCATTTTAAATTATTTCAATGCAGAGGGCAACCACCTACCATTTGCTTCCTGTGATTAATTTGCTAACATACAGTAGACAGGTAAATGATACAGTAAACAAAGAAGACACAAATAAATATCCTAGGCCAGGTAGGCCTTCCTGAACAGGTTATTTTACTTGACAAACCTATTGAATAATTAACACACTTGCTCACCACGTATCCAAGTACAAAACACTCCTCCCAACACCTCCCACACCTTTTCTCTGGCTCTGATTTTTCTTCCTTACCTCCTCCCACTCCTCCTCCCTCCAGCTGAACACATGCCAACACCTATTTTCTAAACTTCAAGCTCACCTGTACTAACCCACTTGGCAGGAGCTTTTAACCCTCCTCCTGGGATCATTTCTAGGATGAAATCCTAGACTATTACTTCTCTGGAACTCATGAGCCATTCTTCTAAAACTCCCTTAGGCTTTCCCATCCCAAACTATTGATAAAGAAATTAAGCAACCCTAAAGAAGCCAATATAATGCATAGCTGGGGGCTCTGAATAGCCTAAAGTAATTCCATAATGCTAAATAATGCGCTGTGTGGGCTCCTAATTTAATGTTCTTTCATTATTCTCATGTCCCTAGAATATCTTCTTCTGGGAGTCCTCCCATTATTAACAGATATAATGGCTGTATTTTATACATCTTGGCCTCTTGGCATTAAGTAAAGGCCTCTTACTTCCTCCAAGCAGCTGACCACCTCCACTAACTATTGATGCTACACTCAATTAGGCACTGACAAAGAAGATTCTTTAAATCCTGTGCTTGGGTCACTTCTGGTCACATTCAGTAGACAACTGCCTGTGTTTTTGGAACAACTGTAAAACTGCATATATAGACATAACAGTTCTCCATAGAGCTTTCTTGTTAAAAATTACTTCTCTTGCCCATTTTTCCTTGCATCCTGAATGAATTCACAGACATTACAGCAAAAAACTTTGCTTTTTTGCCTATAGTTTCACACCAGTTTCCATGCCTACATAACATCAGCCCCTCTTCCTTGTGAAACAATAGCAGACAACAGTCTTCATCACTGATGTGTCTGCTAAGTATGTCTGAATAATCAGTCCTCTGTCAAAGTCTATGAGCTCTCTTCTTTAAGCCTCTCCTTTGTTTAGTAAAATAAGGAATTAATGGGTTTAACCACATTTTAATACTGTAAGTGTGTAGTGCTTTGATCAGTGGATCTTCATGAAAGTCTAAACATAATAGATTTAAATAATTGACAGGTACAGATTTTGAGGATGTTACAGAAGGGAACACAGATGAAAGAAATCATTTGTAAAAGTGTTTTGAGATCTCAAAATTAATAAATCTAGAATTGCAAGCTGAATACTCAAAGTACAAAAGTTCTCAAAAACAGTGGTTTCTTACAAAGTCTTACCATTATTGTGAAGCATTCAGACACAAATTGTAAACATGCCGCCATCTTTTAAAACGTCACCCTTATGATGTCATGCATCATGCAGCATATAAGATGTTCAGCAACACATACAGTCGTAACAACCATATTCTACAAAATGCCAGTGTCCAGAAAGAAGTCTGTGGGTATTTTGATGCAAAGGAGAATACAGTAAAAATACAAACAATAAATAAAAAAATGGAATTTACCTGCACTATTCTGACAATGTGTATTTATGAATAATGGGATATCATTTGATTTTCATGTTCCTCAATTAGTGAGAGAGAGAGACATAGAGATAATTATGTTTGTTGAAAACCTGTAATGGTACTGTTAAGAATAAAAGGTTATTTGAACTTGTAACTGGTGTTAGTGCATTTGTGTCAAGGGTTTGGGGTCCCAAGACACTCCCAATAGCCACAACTTGTGTAGTCAGCAGGATTCCTGGCCATTTGTGTAACAGAAACTTGAAATTATTATAGTATTTGTATTGGAAAAACTCTAAAATGATACCACTGCTTACAAACAACATGGACCATACATGCCACCTGAAAAAGTGGGAAGAAAAAACACCAAGGAGAATAAAAATATCCCCAGGGAACAAACAAAACCTTGATATCGGCCATCTTCCAGAATGCCTGGAATTTGCTGAAGAGTAGTGGCTTTGCAGTAACTCAGCGATGGACACTGATGTCAGTTTACAGGGGAACTAGATGCTGCAGATAATGACTGCCCGATACTACTTAACAGACAATACTGAAGAAGAAGTAGGTCCCATTACAGAGACTGAGTTGTCAGGCATCTATGACAATAAAATGTTCGTTTCTTACCCTGCAAGCAGCAAAGCTGTTTCTTTAACAAGGCAAGATGGTGGCGATACAGCAATGGATGAAACTAGCAAGCTTGTCACTCAACACTCATTCATTAGCCAGTGGTGGATTAGGAGAAAACCAACATGGCAACCAATCCAAAGCATCAAGAGTAAGACAATGCTAAAAGAAACAGGTGGGTTGAATGACTCTGCACTTTCAGATGATTCTAGTAATTTGGAATGAGAGTTGTGTCTAGTATTCGACACTAAAACATTATTGTTGATCCCGACTGGCCGCAACGATGACCTCTCGGACTCAAAATCCTAGGATACTGCTCTTCATCCCACTTAGCATGCTCAGATGGTGAACATACTCCACAATGAGGAAGAATATGAAGGGGAAACCAGAACCCCACTTGCCCAACAATCATGGTAAAGGAATACCTTGGAAGAATTAGTAGAACTCCTTTAGTACCTATACAAGTTGCTACAGGTAGTGGAGACTATAAAGCTGATGTTGTGGGTAATGGAATCCACAGTGAAGGTGTCAATTAAAATGTTGAAACCTACTTAAAGCAGCTGGAAATTACTGAGAAGTAATGTGGCAGTACAGGTAAGTTATTAACGTGCCGTACATCATACATGAATGCAGAGCAAAGAGGTCCCAGACGTAAGTTAAGATTAACCAAATAGTACTGGTTACTAGAAAAAGTTTACAACATACGACTAATTTGATGCAACAAGTCTGAGAAATAGCATTTCAGACTGAAGAGTTTAGAAGACACAAAGTAAGTACTGTATTGAAGTTATGAGTGAAAGGTCCCTGGTAATAGTACTGGTGTCCAGGAAAAGCTAACTCCCACAAAGGAAGTGAAAAAGCCATATTATTGTAATAAGGCAACACAGGCAGAACAAGGTACCTTTCATACACATAAAGGTTTTCACACCACCATTATGCCCCAGAGTCAATTGGGGGACCAGACTTAAAAGCCATGCTTGCCCAACATTTACACAGAAATCCCTTTGAAGTAAATTGTATACCTTTGAAATGTTATGAATGTCAAAAAGAGGGACAACTCTGGAAGAACTGCAAATATGGGAGCAGTATGGGTCATTGCAGCCCCAGAACTTTGTTCCAATTCACACAACTACAGGGAATCAAAATGTTAATAGACACTGCTTGACATCTTCTTTCTCTCCTTTATAGAGGGGGTGACGACACTGCAACCTTCAGTGGTTGGGAAGATGGGCTGAACTCCTTGCAGGACCAGTCAGCTGATCTTACTGGGCTCAGCTGGGAAAGGAGCACTGAAATGGGAGGCAACACTGAACTGAGTGTTTGATGGGATAGATGGTGTTTCTGATCCTGATGGGACTATAAAATGGATGGACCAGTGGAGATAGCCTTCCAAGACAGTATGCTTTCCTGATACTATAGGTGGCAGCGTTCCTGGACCAGCGTATCCTTGCAAATACCCATATACTTGGAAATGCAGACCAGTTGGACAGCCATGCTGGGTTACATGGGTGCTGCCAGGGCGAAGCAGCAGGGAAGGACTATCCCTACATTGGGAGGCTTCCGTTTGACCTGGAACTGCAAGTCCTAGCACTAGAAATACTCCTGGGTCTGGCATATAAGGGGCTCCCTCATCTGTCTCTGGGATAAGAAGTTGGAAGGTAGTGGACAAAGTTTGCTTGGAGGAGAATGGAGGAAAGGAAGGAAAGAGAGAGCATTGTGTTTGCTGAAAACATGTAAAGATACGGTTATAAATAAAAGGTTATCTGAAGCTTTATCCAAAGTTCAAGCAATTGTGTCAAGGGTTTGAGGTCCCAAGACTCAACTTGTGGCAGAATTTGTAATGTGCATTGGAAAAGACAGTGGGTGCTCTTATAGCAGACCCGGACTCAGAATGATGAGAAGAAGACCAAAATATAACAGAAATGTGCATTTATTAAATAAAGTAAACACACAAAGGGAGAATAAACACATGGACCAATCAAAGTACAAACTAAATCTGTAGTACTTGATCTGGCACACTTCAAAAGGTATTGAACCCTGATTAAAAAGTGGGAATATCAACACCCTCTCTTGTATCCTCATCAGTTCTTCCCGTTTCCTCCAACTTCACACTGAAATCCCTTTTGAGCCTGACCTGGCATTAAATCCCTTCCCAAAGTGCTTTTGGATTTAGAGGCAGCTTAATAACTGCACAGTAGCTCACGATGTCCTGCTTTCCTCAGGCTTCTATTCTCCTCCAAAAGTCCAGGCCTTCCAGGCAACCTTTTAGCTTGTACTGCTAGAAGGACAACATTTCACTACTGAACATGCTACCCACAGTAGTGTCCAGATTTCCTTTCTTGCATGGTGACACACTTTCATATTACCAGTGCACTGACATCACATTCAAACATATAAACGCTGGACTCTGAACAGTTGAAAGGCTTTGGCAAGTGGCAGCCATACTTATTGAATTACAGAAGCTATAAGTAGCAGTAAGGAAATGCATGCAGGCTTTACTAACACTACTAATGTACAAAATCTTCAACAAGAAACAAATGAGGTATGATGTACTAACAACAGTGCACAATGATATATCACTAGAATGCCTTTTTGCCCTTCAGAATGCAAGTGCTGCAGGCACTGTATTGAATCACTTTGGTCATTTTTGCTAGTCAAAGCCCACTGTGAAAAAGTAACCTGTACACAAAATACAAAACTCCTGTCACATTCAATTCAGTGCAGCAGGGCTCATTGAATTGTAAAAGCTGTGAATGTAACATCAATGATATTAAACCTCTCACTGCAGATTGACACTGGAGCCAAAGTATTGTTGTAGAACAGATATCCATGAGATCTTTCTCACCATTTTCCTTCTTCATAAACTTCTTTCGTTCTTTTCTCAACTGAAATCTGTGCTCTGTGCAGTCAGTACAGTTTGAATAGAGATGGAGGGATCGAAAATAATAATTAGCCAAGTTGAAAACCGGTAAGACAAGATGTAGTAACCATAGTCCAGGATGTACAAGAATCAAGTAGAGAAACATAACAAAAGTGTCAGAAACCAAAATAGTGACTTAAGCCTAAGAAAAAACATAACATGTAAATCGTCGATGAGGGGTGAAAAAGAGTTTTTGTTAAATGCTTAATTAATAAAGTTAGGTATTGAGATAGAATACACAAACTTGAAAAACCAGTAAGTATACAATGATGATCTTATATATAGATCATGCACACTCCTGATTAGCAACCTCCTGGTAACCAAACAAACACAAATTTACTATGCAGTCCATAATAAAAAAAACAAATGGTGCCACAGGAGAAAATGATTCATTTTTAACACCATTAAACATGTATCTAATTCGAAAACCAACATGACAACCAGATTCCTTAATTTCTAAAACCCAGAAACAATATTTTTGGTAAAAACTTGATTCATGAAGACAATGAGTTTTAGTAAAACACTGAGAAGTCAAGTAATTTTACTCTTGCACCAGTAAAACCTCTGAAATGGTGGCAGCAGGTTGAAGCCATTCCACCTTTGTCCACCTCCACCCAGAGAATCTTTCACATCTTGGACAAGCTGGTTTGTCAGCAGGAACAGCCTAATGTAATAACTATAATTCATGTCTTCAGAATTATCTGCTTTCCTAGTGTAAAAACCCATTAAAGGACAGGTTTAGCATTTTTTCAAGTTAAAGTCATGTTTAAAAAATATGACATACAGTATATGTATTTGCCATATGAAATGGTGTCTTAAGTTAGGCATTTTCTATAAATATTTAAAATTGCTTAGCCTGTCCTGGCATTTTATAATGTTAATCATGGGGCATAAGACCGGACCAGAAAGCAAAAGCCTTAAAAATTACTGAATATGTCCACTTTAAAGCAGAAAATGGTTTTATACAAGAAAATATACCTTGCATATTTCTGATGCATGTTTGTAACAACAAAAGGTATCTGGAAAAAATCATTTTATCTCATATTCCTGCTACTATTTTTCTTGAGGTAAGGATATATAGTTTCTGTTTGCTTGTGTGATAGTAGTGGCCTTCATGGGAAGAGTTCTCACATAAATATGGAAGTACGTCAACATGATACCAAGCATGTGGCAGGAACAGTTTAGTGTGCTTTTGTCTTTTGAGAGGAATCCACATAACAACAAGCTATGTAAGTTTTAAAATGTATATAAAATGCTTAACTTTAAACCACAATTGTGTGGCAAATACATATAACTAACTTTGACTTGAAAACTACTGAACTTATCCTACTATCCTGAAGTGGACAGAAGTGCTGAAATTGAGCTCTAAAGAAAGGATTGAGGCTTGTCTTCTAGAAGGAGAAACTTTTGATACCACTCTTCATCTTAAATTACTGCATCTCCAGGCTTCCAAAGGAGTGTTACCAGCCTATTTTTAGCTGCCTTCATCCTAAACAAGTTGTTACTCCACCTGCAGTAGCTCAGGCTTGCGTTATGGCATCAAAGAAAGATAATGAAGCTACATGATGCAGTTAATTGAGTGAAATCTCCCAACATAAAGTTACATGAATGGGTGTATTTGAAGACCAACACACACCCCAACAAGCTTGAATCTTTGTGGGTACAGCCCATTCAGGTGTCAACATTTCTGGGCTCAGCTACATTCCAGCTTGATGATGGATCTCACAGATATGCAAACCTCTTTGGCAAAGTCTCTGACACACACAATGTGGAAAAGCCATCTTGCTAATCATTTTCCTTAACATGCACTAAACACAGGAATTCCTTCCTGATCTAAACAGCTGGGGTGATGTAGGATGCCGTGGGTATGACAATGAAAACCAGGGCCTGATTCTCCAATTGCCTTGTGTAGCAGTTAAGGCTTTTGTCCACCTCTTGAACCCTCAGGTACCACTCCAAACACCAGGTGAAAGTACAAGACTTCTTTATTTTCTTATAAAACAGTGCACCAAGCACCCTCCACTCCACACTACTCATATAAATCAACTCTCTCACAATAATACTCTTTCCTCCTCACCCAGACACTTAGCCACCCTACCTCCCAGCTCAGCTCGGTGTACTGGGCTTTCCCAGAGTCCTTTATACACCCTGACCTGGAGGTGTTCCTGCCCAACAGTCCACAGTTTCTTATTCCTTCCAGGTCAGGGTAAACAGTCCTTATCTTCAACCTGGAAGCACGTCATCTCTCCTGCTCACGTGACCAGGACGTACTTCCAGGCTATAGGGCCCACATAAGTCCACGGGCTTCCCGACAGCGACTCCCAGTGGTCCCCAAGGTATCCAGCAGGGCTGTGTATACAAACTACATAGTCCATGAGGCCCTGCTGGAACTTGGGGCACGTCCATGCTGTTGGGAGAGCTCCTCCTGGCAGCCTGGGGATGAGGGCCGGAATAGGAAGCCGGCAATCCACCACACTTGTGAATATCTGAGGGTAATAAAACCAACTGGCCAGGTTAAAAGAAATGTTATATTGTAATTATACACTCATGAGTGTTGAATTAAGCTATGTTTCTTTGTGATGTAGTGTAGTATGTGATTATATATTGCCAGAAGAAAGGGCCTGAGTTGCCTTAAAAGCTTGCATATTGTAATCTTTTTAGTTAGCCAATAAAAGATGTCATTTTGCTTGACTTCTCACTACATTCATGATGGCTAACACAGTACAACACCCTAGTACTACAGCTGTGTTTATTAAAATGTGTTTGTTTGATTTTGACTGGTGATATCATGGAGGCGGGAGGTTGGGGGTGCAGTCAACCATTTACTATTTCTGTGTTTAATTGAACACTACTGTTCTGCCTCACATGTTGTTAGCTGTTAGCTGTTATTTGTTGAGCTGTGCTCCCCCTTTGTCTTGTCATTTATTAACACACCTGTCAGTCACGTCCCACACTCACAATGGTTGCCATAAATGTCTATGAAACTCACATAAAGCATGTAGGTCCCATAATAAACATTTGAATACAATACACCCCATGTGTCTCATGTAGATACCCCTTTATCTCTTGTTTCGGTCACGTCCGAAGCATATCTTTAAGGTATATAAACCCCTGGATCTGGTTGGATGTGGTACACAGCAATTTGAACCGTGGAAATCACTCACCTTGTAAGTGTCTTTTATAGCTTCATTGTTTAATGTATACTCTCTGCTATGTATTGCTTTGTAAACCATTCGTTATTGTCTTTGGTTGAACACCTGTATATACCTGTATATTTCTTTTGTATATATTTCAGTTTACAACCAGGTACATCCAGTAAAAGCCTTCAAGAAAGCTCACCCCTTGTCGTTTTTATGTGGATGTGCCGAGTTGTTTAAGCTCTCTGTGGCTGCATTGCACGGGCAGAGCGGAGTGAGGCAGAAAAACTACAATTAATTAACACATGAAACCAAGTAAACCTAAAATACTAACATGCATATCTGATTTGCTTTGATTATCAGGATCTCTCAATTCATTCTCAGCGTGTTTCCAAGTTATTAACAAAGAATCAATCCTTTGTATACATCATCTTGGGGTTCATTAAAGGTTATTGCAAAAGTATTAAGATATCAATAAAAATAGGTAGCAGACCTGTTTATGAAGAAGAAGGTGTGCTACCAGATAATCATGGAGCTTTATAAAGCTCTAGGCTAAATAGTGCTGGGCATATTAGGAGACAGCAAGATGAGAACATTGAGCCTTGTTACAGTATGGATGGTCTCTTCCAGGACAGCCTACTTGAACCTCACCATGGTATATCCATGGAAGCCCTAAACTGGAAGTGCAGTAGTACCTGGTGCTGCTTGTTGGAAAGCCTTATTGAAGGCTGCAGGGTTTTATACAGCATTGAGGACCAGCAACATAGTTTCCACTTGGTGGGGGCTGAGAGGTTGAGTTTGCATTGTAATCGGCCATCCTAGTAATAACATATGTGGAGAAGCAGTGTGAGAAACACACCATAGTAATTATGGTCCTGCCAGTGCTTGGTGTTGGATAAACATTGAAGTCTAACTTTGGCACTATAGAATATCACATAAATCAGCTACAGAGAATGCTACAACGCCTAATATGTATATCCTTTATAGGTATTTATTTAAAGAGATTCTGTAAAAAGCCACATTTCCCCATGTATATCCTATCTATCTATCTATCTATCTATCTATCTATCTATCTATCTATCTATCTATCTATCTATCTATCTATCTATCTATCTATCTATCTATCTATCTATCTATCTATCTATCTATCTAACTATCTATCTATCTATCTATCTATCTATCTATCTATCTTTAGTAGACAAATCACATTATATACAGATGTGCACCTTATACTTCTGACCAGCATAGACAGAGAACATTTAGATGTCGTGTATGGAAGACCATTGCATCTCTGCACTAATCATTTCCTCCTGCTGGTGTTAGGATATAGCGGTTGGAAAATGACTGACTGACTGACTGAACTCCATTTCTGTTCATGTGATTCCTACCTTTGACCCACCATGCACTCTAGCTCATTCCTGATAAGTGACTCCTATTTATAATTCTGGCCATGTATTCATCACAGTAAGAAACTTTGTCCTCACACAGAAAGGACACCCTCAAAAAAACATGGCCACTTGGTCACTCAATTGCTGCTTTATGAGGATATCTTGTTTATCTCGTCCCAGTAGGTTAACATTTAACTTTTTGGCAAGCATCCCCTTCTCAAATAGATTTTGAGATTTTAGGTCACATTTCAATTACATTTGACAAATCTGACATGTTTATCTTTGCTTGTGATTGTATAATGAAATAGCATTAAGTCTAAGCTGGAGACTCAAAAACTGTCTGCACAGGCTGTTATGAAAATGTCCAGCAGCACAGATAGTTGGAACAGTGCAGCTAATGACTGTGTCAGTAATTTATAAATTTGAATTCTTTTAGCAAAAATCCTTTACAATAATTCAATATACAATATAATGCAGACAAGTCAAATACTAAGAATTTAAGCAGGCATATCCTCCGAAATATGGCTCTACTTGAGCCATGAGTGTTTAATTGTTTTTTTGAGATACAGGGAAGAACAAAAAAAAGGAATGAATAATCAAAAAGTATTTATATAACAAAAATACACGTTTATGATTCATATTTGCTGCTGGTGAAAACAGGTTGTGCAGTGCCCAAGCACCCATAGTTGAAAACCACCACTGTTGGGGACCCTGGAAGTAGTAATGGATCAGGGATTAAAAGCTCCATAGATCACAACAGACAGGAGTTCCATTACCATAAGAAAAGAATAGCAGACTACGGAGAATAATAATAATTCCTGAAATGAAAGCAAGGAATGTTAGATAAAACTGATGGGTAAGTAGACCGGCCATGCCACATGGTAGAATGGGCTTCATTTGTTGTATAAGGAGGCCCTTTAGTGGGGTTAGGTCTGTTCTATTCTAGCCCTTTGTTATGCTTTCAGTTCTCTTCATTATGTGGAAATTTCTCTTAATAAACTGTAAATTGCTTGTATTTTTTTGCCTTCTTTGGTCTTTTTTAAGGGTTTTGGGTCAACCCAATAAGTACCCCCTATAATCCACAGACAGAAGAAGGTGCTGGTTTTATTTTGCAGTTCTGAACTTTTGCAAACAATAATAGGACAGCTTGTCTAAAAGTTATTATTGCACAAAAAATATCCAAGAAATTGAAATAGTAAATATTTATTCCTCTTTCATAACAATGCAGTGAAGGGCCTTTAAAAAAAATCTCAATGAACTCTGAAAATATCTTCAAGCAAAAGACACACCCTACATTCTTTCTTCATGCTCTTTAAACACTGACCAAACTAGTTCTGTAAAAAAGAATTTCAAGAGGCAGATATCGTTTGCTTTGCCAAGGTGAGGGTGGCGTCTGTTGTTTCTGCAAACACCTGAGTACTCAACAAAGCTTAATTTTAATCAAAACTCTTGTTTTAATTATAAGTTAAACTGAGTACAACCTTGACACTGACTAATGCTTTAAAATCACAGTGCATAGAAAGTCATCATGAAGAAATTTCTTTAATAAAATAAAAAAGTTCTTTTAATGTAACATTTTTAATTACTATTTATTTTCATTAACATTCAGCTTAATACATTTATCTTTATATCTCATCAGAAAAAAATAGTATCTTGCTATAGAATGCTACATATTATTGAAATTATCTTAAAATGTTCTTTAGGTATGATATTTAAAATTTTCTCATTTTTATGAGATAGTCCTGTGCATTTTCACACATTTTGCAGTAAGTTACCTTTCCATTTCTTCAAACATAATTAAATGGGAGGAAACAATAAAATCAGTTCATTATTTAAATAACAACAGAGCTGACAGCCCAGAGCGGCTCCTGCTCACACACACAGCATCTTCATATGGCTTTGTGAGTGATCACATGTTCATGCATGATAGGGACTAATCTTTTTTCTGCAGAACTTACATGGCTAAACAAAGAGAACTTCAAACTAGTACAGTAGCATAGGCTACATAAGACATAGAATGAAATATAACTAATCAGGCAATTTTAAAAACGGAATAATTTATGCTTCATTTCCTTATATTCCCTGGTAGCTAAGGGACAATAGCTAGTTCCATTAGCAATGCTAGTGTATCACACATGGAACAGAAATCATGCAAAAGTTTGTACAATGTTTTTCTCTTAATTTAAAAAAAGACACAATTATAAAGCACAACTCAATCAAGTGAAAACAATGCAGAAAGCATTAATGTGCTCCATGAATAACACCCATCGACCTCGACCTGAAGCCATAGAGCTGATCCCCTGTAACATAATTCTTTACATATTATCATGTTTCAGCCCTGGCTGTGGTTCAAAGTTGTGTTTTGTCTTTTTTGTGAAATATTGAGCCATTTATTTGTATTCATTTTTCTTCTGCTTATTATGTACATTATGCTTTGTGTTTATTTATTGGCAGAAGAAGAAGGATAAGAAGAGGGGGGAGACATGTCCGGAGGCAGGAGGAGAGGAGGAAAGTAAAGAGAGTGGAACTGAGGGTAGGAACTTTGAATGTTGGCAGTATGACTGGTAAGGGGAGAGAGTTAGCAGATATGATGGAGAGAAGGAAGGTTGGTATATTGTGCGTGCAAGAGACTAAATGGAAGGGGAGTAAGGCCAGGTGGATTGGAGGTGGATTCGAATTGTTCTACAGTATCATGGTGTGGATGGGAGGAAAAATGGGGTAGGAGTTATTCTGAAGGAACAGTATGTCAAGAGTGTTTTGGAGGTGAAAAGAGTGTCAGGCAGAGTAATGATTATGAAGCTGGAAATTGGAGACGTGATGATGAATGTTGTTAGTGCATATGCAATGCATGTTGGGTGTGCAATGGGTGAGAAAGAAGATTTTTGGAGTGAGTTGGATGAAGTGATGAACAGTGTACCCAAGGGACAGAAAGTGGTGATTGGAGCGGATTTCAATGGACATGTTGGTGAAGGGAACAGTGGAGATGAGGAGGTGATGTGTAGGTATGGTGTGAAGGAGAGGAATGAAGAAGGTCATGGCTGTGGTGAATACGTATTTTAAGAAGAGGGAGGAACATAGGGGCGGCACGGTGGCGCAGTGGTAGCGCTGCTGCCTCGCAGTTAGGAGACCCGGGTTCGCTTCCCAGGTCCTCCCTGCGTGGAGTTTGCATGTTCTCCCCATGTCTGCGTGGGTTTCCTCTGGGCGCTCCGGTTTCCTCCCACAGTCCCAAGACATGCAGGTTAGGTGGATTGGCGATTCTAAATTGATAAATAGATAAATAGATAGATAAATAGATTCTAAATAGTGTGTGCTTGGTGTGTGGATGTGTTTGTGTGTGTCCTGCGGTGGGTTGGCACCCTGCCTGGGATTGGTTCCTGCCTTGTGCCCTGTGTTGGCTGGGATTGGCTCCAGCAGACCCCCGTGACCCTGTGTTCGGATTCAGTGGGTTGGAAAATGGATGGATGGATGGATGGAGGAACATAGGGTTACATACAAGAGTGGAGGAAGATGCACACAGGTAGATTACATCCTATGCAGAAGAGTTGATCTGAAGGAGATTGAAGACTGCAAAGTGATGGCAGGGGAAAGTGTAGTTAAGCAGCATAGGATGGTGATCTGTAGGATGACGTTGGAGATCAAGAAGAGTAAGAAAGTGAGGGCAGAGCCAAGGATCAAAACATGGAAGTTGAAAAAGGAAGACTGCAAGGTTGAGTTTATGGAGGAGGTGAGACAGGCACTGGATGGCAGTGAAGAGTGACCAGACAGTTGGGAAACTACAGCAGATGTAATAAGAGTGACAGCAAGAAGGGTGCTTGGCATGACATCTGAGAAGAAGGAGGAAAAGGAAACCTGGTGGTTGAATGAGGAAATACAGGAGAGTATACAGAGGAAGAGGATGGCAAAGAAGAAGTGGGATAATCAGAGAGATGCAGAAACTAGACAAGAGTACAAGGAGATAAGGCGCAAGGTGAACAAAGAGGTGGCGAAGGCTAAAGAAAAGGCGTATGATGAGTTGTATGAGAGGTTGGACACTAAGGAGGGAGAAAAGGACCTGTACCGATTGGCTAGACAGAGGGACCGAGCTGTGAAAGATGTGAAGCAGGTTAGAGTGATAAAGGATAAAGATGGAAATGTACTCACAACCGAGGAGAGTGTGTTGAGCAGATGGAAAGAGTACTTTGAGAGGCTGATGAATGAACAGAACGAGAGAGAGAAGAGGTTGGATGATGTGGAGATAGTGAATCAGGAAGTGTAACAGATTAGCAAAGAGGAAGTAAGGACAGCTATGAAGAGGATGAAAAATGGAAAGGCCATTGGTCCAGATGACATACGTATGGAAGCATGGAGGTGTTTAGGAGAGATGGCAGTGGAGTTTTTAACCAGATTGCTTAATGGAATCTTGGAAAGTGAGAGGATGCCTGAGGAGTGGAGAAGAAGTGTAGTGGTGCCGATATTTAAGAATAAGGGGAATGTGCAGGACTGCAGTAACTACAGGGGAATAAAATTGATGAGCCACAGCATGAAGCTATGGGAAAGAGTAGTGGAAGCTAGGTTAAGAAGTGAGGTGATGATTAGTGAGCAGCAATATGGTTTCATGCCAAGAAAGAGCACCATAGATGCAATGTTTGCTCTGAGGGTGTTGATGGAGAAGTTTAGAGAAGGCCAGAAGGAGTTGCATTGCATCTTTGTGGACGTGGAGAAAGCATATGACAGGGTGCCTCGAGAGGAGCTGTGGTATTGTATGTGGAAGTCGGGAGTGGCAAAGAAGTACATAAGAGTTGTACAGGATATGTACGAGGGAAGTGTGACAATGGTGAGGTCTGCGGTAGGAGTGATAGATGCATTCAAGGTGGAGGTGGGAGTACATCAGGGATCGGCTCTGAGCCCTTTCTTATTTGCAATGGTGATGGACAGGTTGACAGATGAGATTAGACAGGAGTCTCCGTGGACTACGATGTTTGCTGATGACATTGTGATCTGTAGCGATAGTAGGGATCAGGATGAGGAGACCCTGGAGAGGTGGAGATATGCTCTTGCGAGGAGAGGAATGAAGGTCAGTAGGAACAAGACAGAATACATGTGTGTAAATGAGAGGGAGGTCAGTGGAATGGTGAGAGTGCAGGGAGTAGAGTTGGTGAAAGTGAATGTGTTTAAATACTTGGGATCAACAGTACAGAGCAATGGGGATTGTGGAAGAGAGGTGAAAAGAGAGTGCAGGCAGGGTGGAAAGGGTGGAGAAGAGTGACAGGAGTAATTTGTGACAGACGGGTATCAGCAAGAGTGAAAGGGAAGGTCTACAGGGCGGTAGTGAGACCAGCTATGTTATATGGGCTGGAGACAGTGGCATGACCAGAAAGCAGGAGAAAGAGCTGGAGTGGGCAGAGTTAAAGATGCTAAGATTTGCACTGGGTGTGACAAGGATGGATAGGATTAGAAATGAGTACATTAGAGGGTCAGCTCAAGTTGGACGGTTGGGAGACAAAGTCAGAGAGGCGAGATTGCGTTGGTTTGGACATGTGCAGAGGAGAGATGCTGGGTATATTGGGAAAAGGATGCTAAGGATAGAGCTGCCAGGGAAGAGGAAAAGAGGAAGGCCTAAGCGAAGGTTTATGGATGTGGTGAGAGAAGACATGCAGGTGATGGGTATAACAGAACATGATGCAGAGGACAGAAAGATATGGAAGAAACTGATCCGCTGTTGCAACCCCTAATGGGAGCAGCCAAAAGAAGAAGAAGAAGATTTTTTGTGTTTATTTGATTATGTCCCATGTGTTTTGTGTGTGGTTCCCCAAGGGGCAGAGCCACCAGCCATCACCGAACTGTCCTCCACCATATACCTTCCATAGTTCCTGGTGATTCATTTTGAATGTGCTAGGGAGTGGAGTATTTCTTATGTTTAAGTCTGCTTTTGCTTTTTATTTTCTGGATTCTGTATTTGGATTTTGTTTGCTGTGGATTGCTGTGCCTTTTCATGCAATTCCTATTGAGCTTGTAGGAGCTTTTTGGAACTATAGAAATTTTTCTTAAACCAAATCTTTTATTGTATAGAAATTATTCAAGGCCGTTTTTTTATCTATTCAGGGTTTAGGTAGTATTACAACCAGACCTCCCCACAGAAGGCAAATTTTGATGGGTCTTCTGTGCTTGCTAGACTCCAGGGTCACAGTTTATTACTTAGCTGTGTGTTACTGGCTCAACACACAGAATCTGAAACATAAAAAACAGAAGAAAATTTGAAAAACTGGGTATTTGTTTGTTATTTGTTTCCTTTCTAATTCGCTTTGGATAAAGGTGTCTGTTAAGCAAATAAATGTTCATGCGTGTGTGCCTCATCTTATACTTTTTAAATTTAAAACTGCTAAAAATGCATCACCATCAGTTGTACTTGGACTCAATACTTCAGAGCTATCCTTTGCACGTAGAGAAATTAGTGGAAGTCAGTCCAGCGTGTCTCAGTGGGCAGTGCTCCAAGCATTTCTGAGTAACTGCAGGGGGATTCTATAATACTTAAACTTAGTTGTTTTTTTTGGAACTGAAATAACAGATCAACTCTTCACTGCCATATACAGTAAGTGAACCATTGCTACCATAAATCACATTTGAGTTGAGCGTGTCTTTATTGAAAAGTGTTTGTTTTTGCTGAACAAAAACCTTTCATTTAATTCAGTGATTTGCATATAAAACATTCCCAGTTCTTAGCCAAGACAAGTTAGCTAAGCTTTATTTTTCTAAAACAACACCACTCTCTCTCTTTCTCTCTGATGGTTTCACAATGAGCCCAGCAGTTCTTTGTAACTTCTACATGAGATAAATTCCTTGGAAATCTGAGAGTTGGATTATTCTGAGGAAGGGATAGTAAAACTGGCACTGATTTTATTTTAAATGTTAAAAATTCTTTCCTTTCACAAACAAGCAGTTAGGCAATTCCTCCTTTGTGTCCTGATGACCAAGTGTTTTTTTATTGTGTTCTGACAGATTTTAAATCAGATAAATTTGTTTGCCCTCTCTTTGCCTTGGCTCATTCCCAAACTGTCTTACTTAGCTGAGTCTCTTTATTACCCTGCAGTGTTTGATGTGAGTCTTACCTTCTTTCTCTCTTTCACTGGATGCAAAAAAATGTTAAAAACAAATCAGAAATGTAGACTGTATGCAATCTAACTCAGTCGATCCATCCATTATTAAACTTGCCTATTGATTTAGGGGGAGAGCCTAAGCAGGAACCAGCCCTGGATAGGTGCCACTCAACAGCAACTAAACTGCTTCACTTTAATCTATTTTCAGTCTAAGTTGATGTCCTTCAGATTATTGAAGAAATGTGCATGTGAGAAAACATTCAGGTCAATGTTTGAAGCAGTAAGCATGAAAATTCCACAGAACGGAGAAGGACAATGCCTTGTTTGCTTGCTTGATTCTCTGTCTCCCTCCATCCTTATCTCAATCGCCTCATTTCCAGTATAGCATTATTTCCTCCTCCTCCTCCCTCGTCTCCTCCTCCTCTGCTTTCAGCTGATTTATTCTCCATTTTCTTTTTTTTCCAAACAGGAATTTATCTGCCTTTACATAGTAATGCAGTCTATAATTTGAAGTGGTTTTCTAGGTTCAAAACTGTTTTTTTACAATGACAACAGATTTTGTATTGTGAAATTATAGAGTACTTATAATAAATATTCATGAATATTTTTCTCTCAGATTCATCAAGATTGAGAAACAGAGTAGAGCTCATGCTATTTACCTAACCACACATTTTTGTCATAATCATCATTTTCATTCTGTTTTTTACTGGAGAGGGTCACTGTGGCAACACACTGAGCTGGACCTTCCAGGCCACCCTAGCCCCTGAGTTTTTCCTTGAGATTCCACAGGTCACTTAAGGAGTATATGATCCCACCAGTGGGTCATGCCTGGTCCATGTCCTGTGTAATCACCTAACTAAATGTCTAAACCTCTTCAGCTGGCTTATCTCTATCTGATAAAGCAGAAAAGCCCAAATGGTCTTCACCCAGAACCCCAGGATTCATTCCTGCAGCCAGCCTGAGAACTGGTATTAGCCAGCAAGTGCCTGCTTGGTCAAGTAACCCAAAATGCCTAGTCTGCTTAATAACAAAAAAATAAATGTGGGCTCACCAACTAGAGAAGTATGAAGACTGGGCACAAAGCCACTAGAAGGGTGACAGTCAAAGAAGAAGCAGTTTTTCTTCTGTTCTCGTTTGAAATAACATCTAATTTGATGTCTTTACTGAACCCCTCTACCTCCTGCCAAACATTAGATGGTGTCAAGAGGGGCTAATATGTTTAAATGTGAACTAATCAGACTGCACTTAAAAAAATACACACTTACATTGCCTCTTGGAGTTTGTCCTGTTTTGTCGCATGACAACTTGGAATTACAATATGGTCCAAATTGTTAAAATTGTACGAAAATAAAACACCTTATATATACAGTATAGAAAAAAAACAAGCGTAAACTGAAAAGTTGTGAGTGCATATGTACTAACCCTATTTGCTATAAAACCCCTAAATAAAATCTGGTACTACCAATTAACTTCAGAAGTCAAATAATTAATTGATAAGGGACCACCAATGTGCAATCAAAGTGTCACATGATCTGTCACATGGTCTGTATAAATAGACCTGTTCTGAAAGGCCCCTGACTCTACAATACCACTAAGCAAGCAACATAAAGACCAAGGAGCGCTTCAAGCGGGTCAGAGATAAAATTTTGGAGAAGTATAGATCAGGGTTGGGTTATAAAAATATATCCCAAACTTTGAATATTCCACACCACTAAATAATAATTCATTACATTTATATAGCGCTTTTCTCAGTACTCAAAGCGCTATCCACACAGGGAGAAACCGGGAAGCGAACCCACAATCTTCCACAGTCTCCTTACTGCAAAGCAGCAGCACTACCACTGCGCCACCTGGGCAAGTTTAATAGATGGATCGACTGAGATAGATTGCATACAGTCTACATTTCTGATTTGTTTTTAACATTTTTTTGCATCCAGTGAAAGAGAGAAAGAAGGTAAGACTCACATCAAACACTGCAGGGTAATAAAGAGACTCAGCTAAGTAAGACAGTTTGGGAATGAGCCAAGGCAAAGAGAGGGCAAACAAATTTATCTGATTTAAAATCTGTCAGAACACAATAAAAAAACACTTGGTCATCAGGACACAAAGGAGGAATTGCCTAACTGCTTGTTTGTGAAAGGAAAGAATTTTTAACATTTAAAATAAAATCAGTGCCAGTTTTACTATCCCTTCCTCAGAACAATCCAACTCTCAGATTTCCAAGGAATTTATCTCATGTAGAAGTTACAAAGAACTGCTGGGCTCATTGTGAAACCATCAGAGAGAAAGAGAGAGAGTGGTGTTGTTTTAGGAAAATAAAGCTTAGCTAACTTGTCTTGGCTAAGAACTGGGAATGTTTTACTGTATATGCAAATCACTGAATTAAATGAAAGGTTTTTGTTCAGTAAACAAACACTTTTCAATAAAGACACGCTCAACTCAAATGTGATTTATGGTAGCAATGGTTCACTTACTGTATATGGCAGTGAAGAGTTGATCTGTTATTTCAGTTCCAAAAAAATCCATTATAACAAAATGGAAAAAATATGGCATCACCACAAACCTAACAAGAGAAATTGCCCACCAAACCTCACAAACTGGGCCATAAGGGCATTAATCCGTGATGCAACAATGACACCAAGGAGCTGCAAAGAGCCACACGGAGTTGGGAGTATCTGTCCATAGGACCACTTTAAGCCATGCACTCCACTGAGCGGTACTTTATGAAAGACTGTCCAAAAAAGCTATTGATTAAAGAAAAAAAATAACAAAACACATTTGGAGTTTGCCCATCAGCATGCAGTGGATTCCCCAGACACTTGGAAGAATGTTCTCTAGTCAGATGAGGATAATATTGAACTTTTTGGACACCTTGGGAAACACCATGCGTGGCATAAACCCAACACTTCCCATCACCCAGAAACACCAGTCCTACAGTGAAGTAAGGTAGTGGTAGTGTTGAGAAACTTCTCCAGACAGAAACTTATAAAAATTATTTAATATTTTTAATGAGTACTTTACATTTAAGAAACCTTGCCATAAATTCCACAAAGCAGCAACTGACAAATGAAATGAACTTCAATAATGTCATTAATGGTTTTGCCAACAGAAAAGTAGTACTGTAGATTTATTGTTTAAATAGTTGTACATTGTATATTATAGATTATAATTAAATTGTAACTAATAAATTAAAATGAAGATAACATTTATGTATTTTCATTTTTTGCATGATATACAGTATATTATGTTTTATTTTGTAGGAAGTGGGGTTGCAAACTCAAAGACCACCCAAGGTGATAAAAAGTCTGCACCACTAATCTAACTTGAAGGAGTCGGAGCAGTTTTGCCTTGAGGAATGGGCGATGTTGCTTGATGTGCTAAGCTAATAGAGACATTCCTCAAGAGACTTGCAGCTGGAATTGCAGCAAATGGTGGCTCTGCAAAGTATTGACTTTGGAGTGTGAATACTTATGCACACTCAGTATTTCTGTTTTATTTTGTCTTAATTATTGCTTTTGTCACAATAAAAATATTTTGCACCTTCAAAATTGTAGGCATGTTGTGTTAATTAAATGGTGCTAGACCATTTATATAGTCACTTTTATATTCAGAAGGACATAAATTATGAAACACAAAAACACTATATAGCATTCTGTATCAAATGATTAATATTTTTTTTTACGATTCATTCTAAACAGAGCAGAGAAAAAGGAAAAATTTAAGAGGACTAGTTGTCTATTGTGGTGAGACACCCTGATTATGGGTGTTCCAGGACAGTTTCTCCTTCGGACCGACAGAGGGCAGCCCTCTTGGTTTCCAGCAAGGCCACAGGTCATGAGCATGGGAGCTCAACCATGCTGGGGCCCGAGGCCACCTCCAGGGGGCACATGGAGGTTTTCAGGGCCCTATTTGGCCGCACTTCCATCACGCCCGGAGCTACAGTTGGAAGAAGCTCGTTGGGCACCTGGAGTCCTGGGCCATGATCATATAGTGGTCAGTACTCTGTGTTGAAAAGGACACAGCCTGAGGAGGAGTGGAGGCAGAAGGACTGGTGGCAAAACGGACTGTGTTGGGCTGTGGTGATTTGTGCACTGTGAAGAACTGTAAATAAACTGTGTGCTGTGTGGCAATTGGTGTCCTGCCTGTTTGTGTAGGGGATAGGGCGGGTGTACGCGCCCTGGGCTTTCACACTATATAGAAACTTCAAAGTCAGCTGGAGGCCAGCTTGTGGCTCAGCTCCTTTCTGAACAATAGGCCAGTCTTACAGATTACAGTCTTAGTTGTGTAATCATTCAGGCTAATGTTCCAGATTAGTTTGATGTTGTAACGGACTGCCTTCTGAAACCTGAGTCATGTGTGGTTTCTTTGTTTTGTCCTGGACCATATCCACATTTCTGAAGGTGAAATAGATGCCCAGGCAACAAGGATACTAAGAAAACCAAAAATAATAAATTCAGTATCGTGTCAAAAATTGTGATAAAAATTCAACACACATTATGCCATTTGAACAGCCATCTATAAGGTTAAAGACTAGAGATTCTTCATGGCAATAGACTGAATTTACAGAATTCAATTTAATTGATTCTTACATAGGTGTGAGGAATTCTAAGTAGCAATACTTTATGTGACCACCTGTGGGAAATATGGTCACAAAGTTTTCTCACAAATGTCCAAATTTTAATTGGAGAAATCCTATTAATGTGTTTTCACTTCTACAAGACACTAGAGGGCAATATTTTATAGCTCCCAAGTGTATTAACCTCAGCTTGGGAGGAGAACCACTCTAGTTCTCAGCAGTGAATCTCTACATTGAGGGGAACGTGCTGCCACTGAAGACTCCAGAACTATTTACTTTAGGATGCCCAGAAGTAATTGTGGACCACCAGTTAAAATTCCTAATTCTCCTTTGGACTGGTAATCTTGGAGTTACTAGGTAGCTGGTTACAAGGGCTCAGCTAAGAAGAGATGGAGAGGAAGGTTAGAGTGGTAGAGATTATGGTTTTTGAGGAAGGTGTACAGGGAGAGGTAATTTTACTTATGTGTAGCCCACAGCCAGGTCTATATAGGTTGACCAATGTGGCATTAGGTGTTTATTTTACCCCATCTTTGTATTTTTGTCAATTCTTGTTGTATTTGATATATTATTAAACTCCATTTTGCTTGCCCCTTTGGTCTCCTGTGTCTGTTTTAGGGTTCAGATTATGTTCATAAGCACCCCCAACAGTCTACTAGTATGTTATTCTTAAAGGCAAACACAGAATCTATAAAGAGCAAATTGTAAATTTCTTTTTCTACTTCATGTCAACAAGAGATGGAGTTCCAGTCCCAGGACTTGCCACTGTCTCTATGGAGTTTGCCCATAACCTTATCTGTGTGTTAGATTAGTTGATCACTCTTACTTTGCTCAGTGTGAATGAATGTCGATATGTGCGACTACGTCCTATGATGAACTGTTAGCCAATACCGCATGGGAAAGACTCAGCTGGATTCAGTGAAATCAGCAATTGATGGATTATGTAACCAGTAAGGGAACCATTCAGAATGACACCACCATGTCTGACTTTATTTCTCCCCAAGGACTCCAGGTCTCAAGCTCAGGGTCTTGGGATTTGAGAACAACCACTTAAGTGAAAGCTTCACTGCTCAAAATGACTGTACGATGCACTCTGAATCCCGCAGCTCCAAGTGAGGTTGTGCAACGGAAGAGAGGCACTACCTCAGGAAATGTCTTGCTGGTGACAGTTTGTTCGGGATTCACTCAGGTGGGGAGGGGCAGTCTCAAATAAGAACATGTAACCTAGAGGGGTGCCACCCAAGCAAGTTTTTTGTTTGTGACAGATGTTTTATTTTATAATCCATCCATTATCCAACCCACTATATCCTAACTACAGGGTCACAGGAGTCTGCTGCAGCAAATCCCAGCCAACACAGTGCGCAAGGCAGGAAACAAAACCCAGGCAGGGCACCAGCCCACCACAGAGCACACCCACCACACATCAGACACAATTTAGACTCGCCAATACACCTAACCTGCATGTCTTTGGACTGTGGGAGGAAACCCATGCAGACACAGGGAGAACATGCAAACTACACGCAGGGAGGACCCGGGAAGCAAACCCAGGTCTCCTAACTGCGAGGCAGCAGCACTACCACTGCGCCACAGTGCCACCCTTTATTTTATAATTACAAACATTAATTAATATAGCATCAGACCTCTTTTGATAATGCTTTGTTTTCAGCTAATAATTAATTTTTATTTCAAAGGTCATACAAGTTTCTATACATTGTACCACAGGGTCATGGAGATGGAAGTCTCATATGACACATTTAATGAAGTCTTGTGTTGCTGTTCCTCCAGAGGACAAATGACATAGTGCAGACTGTAGTGGGCTGTCTTGCTCATGCACTAGTGGAGACAGGACCAGGAACATGGCCGATCATGGCATGGTGTTTTAGGAAGAGACCTAAAAAGATTCTGAAATAATACCAAAACCTGAGATTAGTAGTTGCTGTAGATGGGTTATTTAATAAAATAACATACTATTCTGAAACAAATTCAGTCAATTAAGGGTTGTGTGGGTTAGAGTCTTCTCCTGGCAGCACTGCACATAATGTATAAACTAACCCTGGACCAGGCACAAAGTGTACATATTAGCACATCCACACCAGCTCAGTTTAGAATTGCCAGCTTAGCTAAAATGCACATATTTGGAGATGCAGGATGAAACCAAAGTACCCAACAAAGATCTGAGTTCTATTCCATTTGATACCAGTACTATGCTAGCTACTGCACCACCATTTTGCATTGGTACTTCCATAAAATGCAGATTCTCCATAAGTGATTTAGACCAGTTGCAGTTCTGGTATGTAATATAATTAAATGTCAATATACATTCATATTTATTTACTTTGAAAAATAACTCATTTTTATGAAGTCGGCCTTTTATACTTAATATTAGACATCTAAAAAAATTTTCAAAGGAAAAACATGGAAAAAAAAGGTCAATCAATGTGTGTATCAGTGTCATACTTACAGTAATGAGAAAAATTTGTTTTTAATATTTAAAAATTGTGAATAATTTAAACTATGCAACACTTCCAGGATGAGCAGTATCATTTGTAGCTTGTTAACTTTCTTTCCTTCCTTTCTTTAGGAGTTGACTGTTCTGCAACCGTGACAGGTTCTTCAAGCTACAGTACCTCTGCATTTCAAATTGCTCATGGAATGTTTTTAAACCTTTTGAAACTTTCAAAAATCACAGTTGCATAACTAGAATAAAACAAACAGTGAACAGGATGCTAGTTACATTAAGCTCACTGTCAGTGGAGGAATGTTCTTAAGCTGTATGTTTCTCAAGTGTTCTCAATACCCTCACACAATAGCTGAAACACAAAGAACGTAAGAAAGTTTATAAACAAAGAAAGGTTGTTCAGACTATTTAATGTGTCTCTTTTGAAAACATTCAGGATGTTCCAAAGATGTCCAAGTATCCTATCCAGCAGTTTAACCAGGCAGTTTGTCCAACCCTTCCATTATTGTAACTTTGAGGAGGTTCCCCTTGTTGTCCTCCTGGTTCCTACTACTGCTGGGCTTCAAAACTGAGGCAAAAAACAATTAATAGGTTACTTTGTTCAAGAGGACTCCAAGCAGGTTTATGTAGAGTTATTGGTGCTTACCTGCTCACGACAACAGAGGATTAATTAATCACCTTATAAACTCGGCCAGCATTGAAGCAGCATAAATTAAGGCCTCAACACAGACCTTTTTTTTTTCCCTAGGTTAAATTTAGTTTTGTTCTTTCCCACGTATATTTTTATATATTGTTTATTTTAAAACTTGAGACATTTCTATTAAGTTTTACAGGACAGAGTCAGAAAGTTTAGAGCTAGTTGAGTACTTCCGGGACAAAATGAAAAAACAAATTAAAAAGACAAGGTAAGTATCTGTAAGGAATCATATACTGTAATGGGATGTGCCAGAATAGTCAGAGAGTTTGTGCAGAAGACATGGAAAACAGTAAATATATTAATTTGGTCCCTAGTGCTGAGTTTACACAGGCCCAAATCAAACACGAGCATGTCTGGGGGCTTATCAAGTTCACACAGGACACTAGAGTGTACAGTAGTTTTGTTTGTAGTCATTAGATAAGCTTGATATTCTACTAGTGTGACTGATGGGTCAGGTGGCACACAGCCTTGCTTCAGTGTCTGGCTCTTATAAATGGGCTGGTAACAATGGGGTGAGGCTTTCAAGATGGGGAGAACAGAATGGAAGTTCACCCAAGAGCTTTAAAAATTGCAAAGTTCCATCTGAGAGGCCAATGTATCATTCAATTTGGAGTTGAAATTTTTTTTTTATTGTTCCCCTTTTCTTTGGCCTTCACATGATGCACGTATCATTTTCTTACATCCATTTTAATTTCAGATCATTCCTTTATCTCTCTTACACCTGTTTTGTGTTCATTCCATTTTATACCACTCAGCTGAAAATGTCTCTGCAACTCCATCCCAAAGACCTTAAAATATGTCTGTATGGTCCTCTGAATTTACAGCATTTCTAATGGGTGTTTTTATGGTCTCAAATTCAAATTCAGACTCAAACTGACATACTCGTACATGAGAAAAAATTAATTACCAGTGGATTAATAATTAATTAATCCTGCTGATATTGAATACACATGAATATACATTGATAAATGTAAAAAGTAAAAAATTCCTCTCAGTAACTTTGTTATCCCTAAATGTCTGATGATGTGTTGTGTTTGCAGGGTCCAACCCCGTCCATCAGGCTGTGGCAGACACAAGCATGTTAGGTTACAGAGCTGAGCAGCCTGATTATTTTCCGTTAATATGGTTTTCAATCTCCGTGTATTATAAAATTGTAATGTATTTTATTCGTATTAGCCATCTGGTTGATGGCTTAGGTTATAGACTGCAAAAATGAAACTTTGCTTTTCAATTTTGAAATATTTAGCTGGAAAAGTGTTTAGCACATTATCCATTCCTGGGGTTAGTGTGTGACTCTACATTGGCCCACTATAAGTGTGTGTGGATGCGTGCGTGTGTAACTGTACCCTGTCATGGATTGGCCTCATAACCACAGTTGGCTCCCTATAATGCTGCCTCAGCACATGTGACCTTGAACTACATACTGTAAGTGGGCTAGAAAAGGATGGCTGGATGGATGATGTCATTCTTTGGTAATTTGTACTGTCCATTTTTGTGAATGTTTCAAGCTACTGGAAGACTGGAAATCAGTAACGATTTAATATAAAAATAATCATATGACAATTAGCTGCCTGAGTGGGCTGCTTTTGAAATATAAATTGAATAAGTGACATTGTGTGAGGCAGGTCCAGCTGCAGACCTCTGCAGCTCTGTGAGTCAGTAGCTCCGCTGGGCAGCCATTTGGATTGCAGGTTTTTGTCACCTGGTTCACTTGAATTGAGTCAGATAACCCCCACCCCTACCACACAAACCCCAATCTTATCCAATTTAACCAGGTGTTATACTGGCATATTATATAAAGCAACAACCTCCTTAATGGAGAGTTCTGGAGGTCCGCAGCTAGACTCTATTGCACTGTGTATACTTTTGCAATGGCATAGTATGTAACACTCTTCCAATACATGTACCCTGGGAATATCCTGCTATTAACAGGCTAATAATAGGCAAACTTGTTTACACTTAAAGTAACACTAGCGGTCTTTCTTTTAGCCTGTCATTATGTCTTACAAAATACTTTTTAAAGTAGTAAGCATATTTCCTCCTGCACTGATAAATCCACCACTTCAACAGTGCTGGTATTCAAGCCCTGGCGTCTCAACTTTGGAAATGTGCCACTTTATTGTGTACATATGGAAAACACTCCTCACTTTGATTCAAGGAGTCAAATGCTGGCAAGTAAACTGCACAGAAGAATATGTCTCAGTTTAGATTTGCAGTTTTTGGTCTCTCACTCTGCCTCTTTATTTAGATATCAGATAAGTTACAGCAGACCTGTATGCACTTGCAAAATTGACAAGCTAAGCAAAAGTCCATACATCACAGAAATGAACAGAGAAATGCAATAAATTGCCTTACAGTTATTTAATCGCACTATTCCTATTCATGTACTTCTTTCTCTTTATCTAAATGGAAAGTGCTAGCTTGAAAGTTATTTAGTAGTTTGTAACATGTTGATCAGCACTAATGCTAATATTTATAAAAAGAAAAATCTAATGAAGCAGAGAGAAGAAACAAACATGTGACTGCTCTTTCTCTCTCACACGCACACACACACGCACACTCCTTCCTTCCCTACCTCCCAGCTAACGTTCATTGGCTCGAGTCCATCCTGGCATGAATCACTCCTCCTCCTCTTCCTACCACATGTCCTCCTCCCATTTCAGCTGCTTCATTCTCCATTTTCTTTTTTCTCATTCAGTACTGCATTTGACACGCTGAATTCCTCCTAACAAATGACCTTTCATGTTTTTTCACCGGAAGTTTGTTTTACCTCTGGATTTCCATCTCTCTCTCTCTCTCTCTCTCTCTTTCAATTCTGTTGTGCTTTATTGACAACACATTCTGTATTGCCAAAGCATTACAAATCGCACCGAAAGGTTGATTCATAAAGAAATGTAGCAGATATTCCTGGAACCTTCTTTCTTTAAACTTTTTTTGCTCTGTTAATTTTATAAATCTGACAACTGTTTTTGGATCATTTGTTTGAGCTATGATTTTACTTATTACAACAAAAGATCAATGGCTTTATGAGGGGACTATGGATATTAACTCTGAACATCACGTCCCAGCGTTTCAAATGTCACTTATACTGTACATTTCGTGTGCAGGTCACTTAATAATATGAATATAGTTGACATCTGCAGCCCTCAAAACGAATTTACTCTTAGCTGTAATGGCTGCATATTTAATGCTGTAAATTTTTTTATAACAGTAGTCAGTGCTTTTCCCTCACTCCCGCTTCAGGTTGCTGTTTGTGTGGAGGCATGCCCCCTTGTCTGAGTGGGTTTTTAGATAGATAGATAGATAGATAGATAGATAGATAGATAGATAGATAGATAGATAGATAGATAGATAGATAGATAGATTTAACTTTATTTGTCCAAGGGAAATTTGACTTTTTACAGAAATTCAATAAATAATAAATAAACACACAATATGGTCTGAACACATACCAGAATGACTAAAAAGCAATACAATTAAAAAGAAAGAAAACGTCTGACATGGTAGTAGCAGTCACAATGAGGCATTATGGGATTTTCCTTGACACAACTCCAGAGATGTTGATTTCTATAACATGGTTGTTTTTAACTCTACTGAATCGGTCAGGTACGACTCACTACCTGCTGCAGTACTCGACGTATATAGTATTTGCAGTCCTGGATGTTGCATGTCAGCAAAATTCAGTGCCACATTGTTTGCTAGAGTTTAGTAAAGACAGTCCCAGTATGAATGAACAATGAAACAATGACAGTGTTATTCTAATTCCTGTTATTCCAGGATGTGTTTTCACACTTTTTACTGTATATGTGTTTAATTATTACTATAAATGCAACACATGTGCCTTTCAAGTCAGGTTACACAATTAGATGTTCTTAAGTAAATTATGTTTTATCTCTTATTTACTCAGCTACTATAATAATTATATTGTGTTTGATATCCTATATATAAAATAAACATTGGTATTTGGTTCAACGTGCTCATAGGCTGGTTCTGACGGGCAGCACAGGGAGGAAGAGGGTAGGCCTGATGTCTTGTCAAGCGCAAGGCCTGTCGACTTGGGATCAGTTTCCGCCCTGAATGGATTAGAAGTTGTTACATAATTGAAAATGTTATCATTCATATTAGGTTGGATAAGAGCACTGCATGGATTAAAGACAAGTAGGTAATGAAATGCAAAAGTATTATACAGTAAAAGATGTCACATGCTTAATATACCTAGAGCTGTAGGAAAAAGATGGAACCAATATTGGAACAAGCTGTCCTTTTAGGAATTTCAAAATTACACTGTGGTGGGCCTAAGGGTTGTCCTTCCATACTATAAATCCCCGGGAGCCCTGCGGGTGTCCATACTGTGACCCAGTCAGGGGAGCACTACCACTTTTCGTTCTGGAGGAGGAATTGCCAGTTCTTTAATTGTTCCTCCAAAAAATGGAATAGAAACATAGGATGTTCCCAACTAGGTTGTGTCACCATTCTTGCACTCTTTCCATTATTGCCTCCTGGCCAAGTGGCGAGTTTTCCTCAAAACCAGTTAGAACAGCAGTCCACCCACTCCTGCACTTACATAAGTCATGTTTTCTCACCTATATAATATGTTTGGATAAATGAATACTTTGTCACAATGCTGTTCAAAGACTTATTGCAGTTAGAGCAAGCCATGTTTAGTTAAATTTAGGACCTTCTACTTTCAAATTTTGAGTTTGATTTTTTAGAACTCCCTTTTTACTTTGATGATTGAGCTTTTGTCTTTTCTAGCACCAGACATGTGTCTGTTATTATTGACTACTTCTTTGCATATTAATCAAAGATATATATTTTATTTGTCTCTTGGTCCTTGCCAAAATAACAATTCTAGCTGATATTTCCCAGTCAAGCAGAATATGTTTGATGCTTTCTCTCTTTTTATTCTTTGCTCCAGAATATTTAAATGTTTGTTAAAACTGAGCCAAAAATAAAATATGCATTCTGTCAAAGCTAGTTCAAAGAACATTAACCTCCTGCTCAGAGACCCAGTGGTTTCTGATCTCAGGCAGTGGCAGTTCCACTGTAAGTCAGCAGATGGTGCTGTATGGATACCTACACTCCTGAATTCATGCATGTTTGTGCATTGTTCACTTGTTACTAAACAATATAAAGTGAAAAGGAATTCTTCCCTGTTTAATACTGGTCATCTGAGTGCCAGCTATATACCTAACAATTTAAAAGAGAATGTGCTGTTTTAAATGTATCCTATGAATGAAAAGCTTCTTGAAGATTAACAAGATTTTTGTGTGGAGACAAAATATAAGATGACAATGGTGCCTGCTCTGTCCCTGTCTGCAAAACACTTGCATATTACAAGAAAACTGGGAAATTCTACTTTTATTGGCTGTTTCACTTAAAGCATATTTATTTTAATACATTTTATTAACGATTTAAACCTTTATATCTAGATGGCTTCTAATGTGTTGCTTGCATGACAGTTTTTTACAGTTTCAACAGTTATCCCAAAAAAGAAATACAGATATATAATTAATTTCACTGAAAATAGATATTAAACCGTTATTAGCTACCTACAGCATTCTAAATAAATATATGTACCTCAGCCAAAGAGTAAGTTCACAACGAGAGACAAACAATTTCTCTCTGTGGCCTATGTTAAGATATGCAGTCTTGGGGTCTACAAAACTCTTTATTAGAACACTCTGTCACTAGAGGGTGAATATAGTGTTCAAGTGCTCAATCACATTTTTTTCCCTTTTTTAAACAAGGCATTCAAGTTATTCCTTGAAATGTTCGGTCCTGGGGAAAAGAGCCCCAGACATCACATTTGCTTGAAAGATTAATTTATAAATGGTGATATTGTTTTGTTAATCAAAGTGCATTATTAAAACACCTCATAATGTCACAATGGTTTTTATGAATTGGAATTAATGAGTATGAAGAAATTATTTCTTGCAGAAATTAAAGAGGCAGTTTCTTTTTCTCTTTTTTCTCCTTACATTATAAACTGATATGATTACAGCTCAAGCACAAGGAATGAGGGAGATAATTATACCTAATATTGACTCATTTTAAAATAGAAATAAATTTGAGTGCCATATGAATAATGTTAGTAAATATGTTTATTTTGGTGGTAGGTAGTTTTGAGTTTTCACTAAACGTCAAGATTTCCAAAATAATACATTTTTCTTCCAATAATCTACTGTCACCCAATTGGTTGCTGTTGCACCTAAAGCATGAGAATTCAGTTCTTCCTAGATAAGGTTCAGAGTGCAGTAATATTTTTTTTACTCCCAAATCTGACAAATATTCCACTTTCCATATAGCCACCAACACATGGAGCAACCACAGAAACAAAAGAACCTTTCGTATGCTACATCAGTCTTAGCAAGCAGGCATAGCTATTAGAGGAACTGCATGCCTAAGAGGCAATCTAGTAGTGTGCTTGTAATAGCCTTTTTTACCTAAGATTTTATTAAATATATTTGAAAGACAAAAGTAGCCGTTTGAAGTGAGTTTTAGAACTACTTATACTGGAAGTTTTAAGAAGAATAGTTTTTATTTATCTGCCCAGTGTAATTCATTTACATTTCATATTTAGCCACCTTTGAGTGATTGTCTAGTGGCAATGTCTTTGTGGTGCTCCACTTCTACTTTCCTAAATAGATTGTCCTATTGTGAATACAGAGATCTTTCACTTCTTTGTAGTGAAAACATGGGAGTCAAGCATGAAAGCCATTCTCAGAAGATGTAAATCAGACATGCACAGAACTATCTTTATAATAACATTCTTCAACAATCAATACGTTTCAAGGGTGATTTGACGTTTGTTGGATATTCTGTGTAACTGAGCTGATTAAGGGGACATCAGTGAATAGTGATCTAGACGGTCTGGCATAGAACAGAATTCACTGGAAGAAACATACTCTGTGAGTGTGATAGGCTGTGCTACAGGCTTAGCGTAAGCTAGGGAAACGTGAAACTATTTTAAGAATTTGCCCTTCTTTGTAATGAATTTAAGTACTTGGGTAGTGGTGCAGCAGGGGTGCCAGAGAAGGGGGCTGGAGAGCTGCATAAATACAGCATGTGGTGCCAGTGAAACAGGCTGGACAGCTGAATAGGGGTACACCATGGGAGAAGGTCACTAGCAAGTGAGAGGGTTCAAGAGGCCTATCTAGCTATGTGTGTATCCATAGGAGGAGGTGTTCTGACATCCTGGTGTTACTCAGTAATCTGCACATATAAAGAGTTAGGTTAGGTGTTGGCTAAGGCAGAGCAATGCGAGAGAGTAAAAGGGCCCAAAGAGAGAGATGAGGATCAGAGTAGTATTCGACTGGGATTGGCTGCAGAAATCTGTGAGAATATATAATGCTGCTGCATTGTCTAGAGGGGAGGTAGATTTGATTATTTACTTCTAGAGTTGAACCATATGTCAAAATCTGGCAGCCATCTCCAAGCTCATTGGTATGAAAAGAAGGTTTGGCAGTGACTATGGTGGAGACCTCTGATCTATATGTTAAAGCAGAGGCAGGAGTTGGGATTGAATGGTCCTGCAGGTGCTGGAAGAATTCAACAGGTCTGCTAGAAGTCTTCAGCAAGCTCCTTGTTAGGAGAGCAGGTAGTGCAGTGGCTGTGCATGAAATCCTTCAAACTACTGGCAAAGTGGAGGCAGAGCTGTGAATCTGTGAAGTGAGCTAATTGTCACTGTCATCAGTTATTTTAATCGTGCCTAGGTGATGTCTCTTTGCACTGAGTAACTATTCAAGGAAAAGAGCAAGAAGAAAAAGGAAGCAGTTCTTTTCATCTTTAATACCTTTTATTATTTGCTCCTTATTTTTTATTGTGTCAGTGCAGAAGAATGGATTTTATTGACAATTAATTGCTTGGCACAAGATTGTGATTTGGCATACTTGGAATAAATATCTTTCATGCTTTTACAATTCTCTTACTCTGATCACTTGGGTACAACTCCAGATGCCTGCTGATAATCCAAGCAAGTGCAAAGGTGACATTGCATGGACTGTCACAGTGAGATGTTGAAGCAAGCCAAAGGAAGGCAGACCATTGACACATCATTACATCCAACAAGCTTCACACACTGGACAGTAGCAAATGTTGCATAAAATGACATCATTTCTCTCCATACCAGAGATGCTCTGTTGGGTTGAATTGAATGACTGTAGTGGAACAATTTCAACCCACATATGCAACATTTTAAATGTTATGGAACAGATACATTATTACCTTGAAAATGCACCTGGTTATCAATAATATTGAAGTATGCTGTTCCATTTTCACTTTTGACCATTCTCATTAAATTCTGTATTTTATATCATAAAAGCATTTTCCAAAATCAACACACCACTAGCAGCTTAAAGTATTGACTTCTGGCCTAATAGGTACACTGCTTCTTGTCAGTTGTGTTGTGAGATCCAGCCAACTGAGCATGACAAGGACATTTATATTACTCATTGGATCCTCTTATGTGTGTTAAATGTGAATTTCCCATTGGGATTAATAAAGTATCTATCTATCTATCTATCTATCTATCTATCTATCTATCTATCTATCTATCTATCTATCTATCTATCTATCTATCTATCTATCTATCTATCTATCTATCTATCTATCTATCTAAATAAACCCCGGTGTGTTGCAGGTACAGTAGGTTCTGGTAGGAGGATGGGTGTCCTGGTGTGTCTCACTAAGGAGCTGGCTAGCCCTTTGCCTGGAAGAGTTTCTGAGGGGACCAGAGCTGACCCAGTCAGCACTTATGATCTGAAGCCTAAAAGGAGCCTTTGGTTATGATGTCATGGTATTTGGAGAGTTGGGAAGAAAAAAGACAAGGATACAGCTGGTAGATCAAAGGAAAGCCAGATTGCTTGTGGAAGGATGGTAGAAAGGAGTGAAGACAAAGAGCTATACATCTATAAGTAGACCGGCTACTACATGAGTTAGTAAAGAAATCTTATTGGTGTTAATAGAGAGACACAGAGAGGTGTTAGATGTTTTCACGCACAGAACACCGGCTTGGGTACCAAATGGGCTTCAACTAGCACTACGATGAGGGGGGGGTGGGGGGTCCCGTCTAATGGTGTAATAGCTGTTTCATCAATTAACATCAAAAATTAACATCGTTAACAGTCATCAGTTGAGATCTTTTTCCCTCAACAAGAGAGATGGCTTCAAGTCAACACCAGACAGGAGCACAGATAAGGAAAAAGCAAGAGCATGAAGAAACAGCTTGTGCTGCATTTGCAGGTGTGTTTAGAAATCTAAATTTGTCCAACTCCGAGTAAGCTAACTAATGTTACATCAATCGCTTCTATGCTAACGCTAGTGGTTTTACTGGAGTTAACAATGGGATAACAATGGCATTATGTGTAGTAGTTTTGATATTTAGTGTTTAACAAATATTATCTTATGTTACAGTTTGGTCTGCTTATTGATGCCAGAGGAGCTGGTGTGAGGATTTCTGTAACTGCTGACCTCATGGGATTTTCACGCACAACATCTAGAGTTTACTAAGAATGGTGCAAAAAACAAAACCATTCAGTGAGTATCAGTTCTGAGGACAGAAATGCCTTGTTGATGACAGAGGTCAAAGAAGAGTGGTCAGATTGGTCTCAGCTTAAAGAAAAGCTATAGTAATAACAGTGATGAGTAGAAAAGCATCTAAAGAATGCACTACACATTGAACCTTGAGGTGGATGGATTACAACAGTAGAAGACCACTTTGGGTTCCACTTCTGTCAGCCAAGAACAGAAAGCTAAGGCTGCAGAAGCTACACAAGCTCATCAAAAGTGGACAGCTGAAGACTGGAATAATGTAGGTTGTTCTGATGAATTTCAATGTCTTGCTTTCTACTGAAGCACACAGATGGTATGGTCAGAATTTGATACCAGTAGCATGAATCCATGCAACCAATCTGCCTTGTGTCAACAGTCTAGGCTGACAATGATGATATAGTAGCATGAGGAATGTTTTCATGGCACACTTTGGGTTTCGTTAATATCAATCAATCATCGGTTGAATTCCATGACCTATCTGAGTATTGTTGCTGACTAAATGCATCCCTCACCAGCCACAATTTATCCATCTTCTAATGGCTACCTCCAGCATAATAAAACACCATGCCACAAAGCAAAAGTCATCTCTAACTAGTTTCATTAACATGACAATGAGTTTAATGTCTATCTGTGGGCTTCCCAGTCAGAGATCTGAATCCAAAAGAACACATTTGGGATGTGGTAGAATAGGAAATTTACAGGATGTGCCACGGACAAATCTGCAGAAGATATGTAATGCAAAAATGTCAACATGGATCAAAATCTCAAAAAAATGTTTCCAACAACTTATGGAATGCAAGCCATGAAGAACTGAGGCTGTTTTGAGAATGAAAGGAGGCTCTACCCATTATTAGTATAATGGTTCTAATTTCCTCAGTGAGTGTATTTTTAAATTACAAATGGAAAGTAGAAGAGAGAGTCTACCCATAATAGACAGATTTGGTTCCAGAACTAGTTCTGTGCATGATGGTTATTCTGACTGTATCTAGCTTCTATTTTTAACCTCTTTTCTCTGGCTCATTTTCCATCATTGGACCTGTTTATATTACCAACGTCTGGTTTGTCTGGGCCTGCCATTCTATTGTCTGTCACCCGACCAGCACTGCACCTCAATATTTCTCATTGTCATGAGGGTATCCACATAGTAGATTCAGACAGTTGTTTCAGACTGAGCCAATCCAACCTATTGGGTGCTCATCAGTTAACACTAATCCCAGATTTGGCATCAGGAGTGGGTCCTGGTAGCTCTAGTCCAGGCGAGATTTCCCTTGCTATAACAAGAATAATTGTAAGGATCAGTCCTGGATTGTTCTTTGTTCTACCCCTCAACTTAGACTAAATTCACTTGGGTAAACCTAACAGAAGAACAAATCTGCTGAGAACAATTATTCTAAGGATCATTCAGGCACAAAAGCCTAAACAATGACACCATGAACACAGTCCTAGAGTAAATTTATTTTTTAAATATTAATTATTTAAAAAATGCAGTATCATAGCAATGGTAATCCTTATAAAATTACTTTTAAACAAATACACCCTTGCACACCCAAATGGAATTCTTTTCTACTGGAGAATAAATCAAGTTGAAGACCAGCTACAATACATAAAGCAAAACGTTAGAGTAATATGCCTTTTCAACCATTTTCCGCCCCATATTGATAATTGAAGGTTTTATAGAGTGATGATCCCTGAAAGCAAAACCAAAAGGACTTCCATTAAGATTGAAGATTAAGATGCTTATATCAAAGCTAATGTGCCCACAAAATCAATAGAAGGTCTTCTAGAAGACATTGTGGCTATCTGAAAGCAATCGGGTTGAGATTATTTTAAAAGCTATCTTTTATTTAAGATGACCACACAGTGCTTTAATGCTTATTTAACTGTTAGTTGATTGTCCTGGTCATAATAAACGGTCTTTCAGATTAGTTGTATGCAACAAAGAACAAACATCTTAACAAAAATATTTTTATTTTTGCTAAATTTAATTACAATAAATTTAAAATGTTTTTAAATTTATAATTTACAGCATAAATATAAAAAAAAGCTTGATAATTGCCTCCACACACAGTAGTTCATTTCTTACAGGTATGATAGAAACATTTTAATGCACAAATATACATTGTCAGCATTTGTATGTATGTTGCAGGACAATACACGATAGACCTATAAACATAATCGTACACTCCCATTAAATAAAAGCAGGGAGGGGGAAACAGCATGATGCCCTGACTATGTCATTACTAAGTGTTCTGCAGCATCTCGAGGATATTGAGCCTTGAGCAAAAAGCTGGTTATCATCAGGAAGGCACAGAGGATTTGCTGAAGAGAACAAGAAGGGCGGTGAAGAAACAGAAAATGGTGAGTTTAAAAATTTCAGTACCTCTCAATAAAGAACAGTAAAAACATTCAAGCATGATGAAATTAGAGCATGCAATACTGAAGTGGCAAAGTTACTCAATTAGACCATTATAAATCACTTTAATGGTACACTCATCTACATAACTTTATACATAAAGTAACTTCATGTCTTTATTATGCTGCTGGACAAAATATATTAACAATTATGTTTAATTTTCATGTTATGTGTATTCCTAATGCTTGATATTGCTGGTACAAAGGATATCATTTTTTAAATAGTAGCACAAAAGTATGGACTCGTATGAAAGCAAAATGTGATTATCATTTAAACAATATATCTTCCTGGCTACATCTATTTTCGTAAATTAAGTCTAAAAGTCAAAGGCAGGATCCACACTCTTGGAAATAAATGGAAATGTGCTTCTTTTAAATTGAAGGAGCACTTTACTTCTTAATAGTGTGAATCTTTGATTACACAGAAAGCAGTATTATCTGACCAAATGAAGCTCCATATGGAATTGCCGGCTATCCTTTTATAGTTTGCACCATATCATAAGTCAACAGTCACTCACCTATTAGATATGGAATTTTTGTAACAGTTGATGAAATGAATACCATGTTTTATTACTAGTACTGAATAAGTCTGTGACACTTTCATCCAGGGTAACTTAGAAAATCAGGATTTGATTATTCACTGTTTTTTTCTATTGAAGTACAGAAAAGCTAAGTGACTTCCTCAGGGTCACACAGAGCTTCAGAGGTGGTAATTGAATGGGGATTTAAAGTTCAACGTCTTAGCCACTTTCAAACTTTGTCCAATTTGAAAGTGTGGCATTTGACTTCTACTGTATGCAGTGTAAAACTGTTGAAAGTGATGGCAGCATTGCCATCCTCATTTCAAAAGATCTAAAAGCTAAAGAAATGATCAGCACTTCATATTGTGAAAGCGCAGGCGCAAGTCATAAATGTTCAAGGACAGATGTAGGTAGGGTCAGTTCTTTAAAAGAGGAACTGTACATCTAAATTAGTAAGTTTTCTGTGTTGTGTATTCTACTTCCCAAAATAAAATAGAAGAAGTGAAATCAACCAGATCACTTTAGCTGGTTCAAAGGCACATTTTTATACACATATTGTAAAAACTTTTAAGCTTATAAACCTTTTTGTTTTAAATAATATTGAACTCTTTGCCTGACTGAGATTGTGTTGCTATTTGACCAGTGTCTGCCTTAGAAAAGAACACAATGTTTTCTAAAGACTTTCAAATATTAATATGACAGTTTAATTAATATTATGTTATGGAATTATTATTTTATATATATATAAATAGCAAATTAAGCATAAAACATATAAAAAAGCGTAAAGTAGCATGTTGCAGAATGCTTGCAGAATGTTTGCAGAATTTGAACTTTTCTTTGCAGAATTATTGTTTCTAAGTTGCAGAATTTGATCTTAAATAGCACAGAATTCTCCGATTATAGAAAAAAGTAGGTAAAATATTGCTTATTCTATTCAAAATCAAATTTTAAGGGAAACTCAGCTTTAAAGATCAGCAATCTCAGTGCAGTGTAACTGTTAGGTCTGCAGCAGCAGTTTACAAACCTACACAAAGGCTATTCCATCTCTGATTTCCCCCCCCTAAAAATGGTCACACCCACAGAAATTTAAATGAACCAATCAGAGGAAGATTCATGGAAATGTCCCACCTCTGGCAACACCTTTTTTAAATAATATTTAAACTTGCAGACATTAGACAGACAGAGAAGGAGAGGAGAGACAGACAGAGGAGAGTTAAAGGGATTGGGGTGGCCTTATAAAACTGTGGGAACATCTTGCAACATCTATCAAAAGGAACTTCATCTGAGATTTAAAAAAAGAAGAGGACACAGTGGCTGTTTAGACTGTAAAGAAGTTTTTCACACTGTATTTGCTGGAATATATATGAACTAGGGTAAGTCTGAGATTTATGCTAATTACCCTATGCATTGGATCAAAGTCTATTATTTTACCATCCATCTTGGAAAATGTTGTTCTAATATGTTCTAGTATTTACATATAAAGTCTTTACTGTTGTTTTCTTTTTGTAACTAAGGTGCTATTTCTTGAAAAAGATCATTTATATATTGTTGGACATTTGTAGCAGAGGTTGTGGCAAAGCTCTTTGTTGTCAGCCATGATGGGAAGAAACATGCTGGGGGAATGGCAAGCTCCCTTTAAATTTTTTGAAGGCTTATTTCTTTATCATTGCAGTCATTTCCAATCAGATTCAATCTTTAATCTGTAAGGAATGTGTAAAGGCTGCTATTCACACAGCCTTTGATGGGTGTCAAAGGCAAAGAGCTTCAGACTTATTTCATATACAAGACAGAAAATAAGCAAAAAACCTACATATAAATAAAATAAAGAGTAAATATTATTGCCACTATTCATAAAATCTAAATTATGTCTTTATAACTTTGAGACATTTAACATGAATTATTTTCTTGTAATTGATTTAAATATACTAGTTATTTAAAGAACATTCTTCAGATTTTACTCTTACTAGGTGACATATATATGTAAATGTATTAACTTTGCCTTGGATAACACTTCAAAAAAGTTTTTTTGGCTAATATTTGTCTTTTTTATGCTTATTTTAAATTTAGAGTTTATTTGTCCCTTTAAAGTTGAAATGATCATTTTAGCTCCCCTAGTGGTCACTCTGTAACAGCAATTAACACTGTTCATTTCCAAGATGCTGTTATGTAAGAATGCTCTGTACATTTCCTCAGTACATGTAAGCCATTGACACTTAACAGCAGGGGGAAAGAGGATCTTTAAGAAAAAGTGTACAGAATTTGAATCTGATGTTCATGTCACTGCAGTTACTGTCTCAGGTCATTGAACTAATATATAAAAATGTAATGTATAAAGTTAAAATGTAAAGAAACAGCATATAGAGCACAGTTATTTGTGGAATGATGTTAAATTTTGGATACATTTCATAGTGTTTTTATGTTCTATTGTATTAAACAGATGGAGAAACACTATAATGTGCGCAGTATTTAGATTCAGGACGTAGAAAGTAGAAATGTGGAGTCTCTTCTCCAAAAACCTCATTTTTGCTTCATTGTCCATTAAGTTACACCAATTCAGTGCTTTTTCTTTATTTGAACCTTCATTATGCAGTTTTTACAATCAGGCTCCAATATTCTATAGAGATTAAGCAATAGCAAGAAACTGATAAATTAAATTTTCTTTCTTGGCTGACAGTCTCCTGACAACCTTTACCTTTGCAATGATGCTTTTCTTATCTTCCAATTGAAGAACTAATTTCATGTTGCATTTTCTTTCATTGTATTCCGCACTATAGCCTGTAAAAATAGACATTAATATTAAAAAGGCACTCCCTGTTGTCCTTGATTTTTACCTGATTATTTGAAGTGAATGTCCAGTGTAACATGGTGCTGCTTTTTACCTGTGAAATGTATTCATACATTTGGCATGCGGACAGGTTAAGAGATTCTCTCAGGGATGCTCAGTAAGTCAGTTACTTGCAGCTTCGTGAGATTCAATCCAACTGCTTAGGAAATAGATAATTAACTATTAATACAATTTACAATTATACACACATGTACTGTATATAAACTAACCATACTGTAAACATAATATAAATAGTGTACACACATAGGATGTATAGATTACATTCAGTGGCGTAGCTGGGGGGGGGGGAAGGGGGGACATCTGTCCCCAGGCGCAGCATCCAGCGGGTGCCATTTTAAAATTTTCTTTCCCTTCCCCGTTGCATTTTGGCAAACAGGAGGGTGGCGCGAAATCTTCAGTTGTCCCTGGGCGCTGAAAACCCTAGCTACGCCTCTGATTACATTATCACAAAAAATTTGAATCTGAAAAAAGAAGATTAATCAGTAGGAAGATCAGAGTGATTAGATTTGGATGACCATTGCAAACAATTACAATAACATCTACCATAAGAGTGTTTTGCCTTGCATTAGCTTCACTGTAAAAAGTCAGCTCTGTGTCATGGTGTCCTGGAGATGCTTAATCTTCTGTTGCAGCACATTAAGAATGCTGCTTGCCATGTAGATAGCCTAGCCAAGGCTGGTACATGTTAGTGCTACAGGTATACATAAATTGGATCATACACATACATTGCACAACAGCCCATCACAACACCTATGTATACACTTTGTAGCACCTACAATATAAAAATGTTGTAGCATCATCCAAAGATCAATGGCTATTGGTTCAGAACATGGGCCAATATTTAGAAAGGAACTGTGGCATCTACCATTCACTGTATGCCATAATCAATAGTATTTATACTAGTAATGGGAGGCCCATATCTCCTTTGACATTGATAACCACTAGACTTATCCATTAAAGATTATGTTGCATTTACAAAGGGCATATTGCCAGAACAGCAGTTGTTTTGATGTAGGAAAGCAAATTCCTGCCACCCATCATATGACCTTTTGCGGGAGATCTGCCTGGACTCATTTTTCACTACTCAACAGCTGCTTTTTCTCTTGTCATAACTGTTGCAGTCTTATTGACATATCCTTGGCTCACCTTACCTCTGGATATGTCTGTGATAGAGAATGTGTGATACACTCTGTAATTTTAAACATGGTTTATAGAGCATTACAACCATTTCAAGTAACCGACTGTGTCACAGAATATGATTCTGACACAATGATGAAAAAATAGCTGCTTATATTGCCAGTCATGGCAGTTTTACCTGATACTAATTACCCCCACAGACATGGCGATGTATTTATGTTGCTGCGTCACAGCTTGTAGATTATTGTTTTGTGGAATTTATATATGTTTCTTGGTGCAAGGTGTTAAGGCATTACAATGGTTAACAATTTTGTTGCTGTAGCAGCAGCTAAAGCATCTCAGCTTCTCAGATTTCATTTGTTAGCCATCTTTGTTTGTTTATTCTTCTTGTATCTTAATGGGTTTTTTCCAGGTATTGTGGTTCTCCCACATCCCCAGATATGTGCAGATTAGGTCAATTGGTGATTCCAAATTGGCCTTTTCTGAATTCAAGTAAAGTTATGTGTGTTAGTGAGCTCTGTGATAAATGCATGATCTACCCACTGCTGCTTTCCACCTTGTGCCCAGTGCTGATGGGTAAGGCTCTTGCCCCTGTGACCCTGAGTATGTTTTGTTAGGTTATACTTGCTATACGCAAGCATCCACTTCACAACTGTCCCGAAATGAGGGTGTCTGTGTTGTCTTCAATCAGTTCCTGCCAATCCAGACTTTTTGACCCTGTCATGCAAAACACCGTTTCAGAGAATAAATATATAAAGAATGACCTCTGGATGGAGGTCATTTCTGGACTAATCAATTGTCATTTTGGTCCAATTTCCAAATCTATACTGGTTTTTCAACAAGACCTGCGACTTTATTGGGGGACACCATTTTCAGTCATAAAGTGTCTCCCTGTGACCCTGAATTGGATTTCCTAGGTTTTAGAATGTTCATGCATACACATTTTTAAAAATTATACAAACTCCTAATATGTTTTATTCTATAATAGATATTGAATCAACATATTATGAAGCATATCAACCCATAAAATATCCAATAACTTGTTTTTCATGGCAAGTGGATATGTGTCACTATCACAGCCAAATGAATAATGTGTAAGTTTACAGTGATTCCACAAAAATCAAGTAAAATCTTGTTTCTACTCATGTTTCCTATAACAATGTAATTTCCTTTTCAAATACCATTACTGTTGATGGAACTTTCTATGCTCTTCACTTTGCCTTCAAAGAGACAATGAGAGTTTTCAATGTTCTGACGCAGAAGAGGGTGGAGTGGATATTCATGTGTTACAGAAACATAAATAACAGTAGAAGATAAATGTATAATTTTCCATAAAATAATATATATATGTATATATATATATATATATATATCTATTATAAGAAATAATCTTGGAAGGAGACGAGACGTGATTGTCTCAGAGACACTTTCAAGTCCCGCGAGACGACAAGAGTTTATGCAAAGAGATTTGGAAAAGTCCTGCATGGTTATGTCAGACACATTTCTTGTAGAGAGAAAGAAATGATATTCACTTACGAGCAGTTATACGTTGCATTGTCACGATGTAATTCCAAACATGGAATCAAAATTCAATGCGATATTGATGAAAAGGTAAAAGTGAAAAGAGATCGAATATATGGATATAGGTGATATGATAGAAGTGCGCCATGCAAAATGCAGATCACGCAGCACGGTGCCAGCAGCTGATTGAGCAAATAGAAGGTAAAATAAAACTGTATGTGTTTCCCACTGTATCGCCGTTTAAGAGGGGGTGTCGGAGGAGCGATCGTGTCTCCTTGGGGTGCGTTCAGCCCCCCCTCTTCACAACGCAGAGACATGAAGTGGCTGGCACGTAGCGCAGGCCCAGGGGGAAGGGGGGTTGTTGGAGCGAAGCGAGCAGGGGGCAAAGCCCCCTAGTATATATATATATATATCCATATTACTAACCGAGAATGGTAAACCGGTTGGCATGGACGCAGGTACACGGCAATGGGACCACGAGACATACTGCGCAGGCGCATACAGCGCGCGTCTCATAAACCGCACGCGAAGTCGTATCCACCGCGAACGAAGGAGTCACGGCCCAAAAACGAAAGAGCTCAACTGACGTGAATGAGAAATGAAGCAACAACGCGCCCATAGCTAATGACTAACGACACAGCCATACAAAAAAGAGGATTCTGCGCTGCAGCCCAGATTCAAATGGAAGAGGCTACGGCGGTCCCACAGGTCCACAATGATAGTACGGAAGGCGCAGGCGTGACCGCCATATTGTGAGTGGCACTACTACGGAAGGCGCTGGAGTCACCGCCATATTGTGAGTGGCACTACTGAGGAGTGAAGTTAGGAATAATGTGCTGCTTGGGATTGTACAAACCGCTGAACGCTTTACACCGAATTCAAACACAATACAGCTCAATGATACAAACACGAGCCCACCTAGATAAGATCAATGAACGCATGCGCCTACAACGCGCGTCTGAAACTGCGGAAGCAAAGCAGGCACGGGTTCAAAACAAACGAGCTCGACTGACGGATATACAAACATGAGCCCGGCTAGATAAAATCAATGAACGCAGGCGCCTACAATGCGCGTCTGAAATGCCGCAAGCAAAGCGGGCACGGCTCCAAGACGAACGAGCTCGACTAATGTATTTCAGGATACCCAACATAGGCGAGCGAAGCAAGCAGGGGGCGGAGCCCCCCTTGTATATATTTATATATATATATATATATATATATATCTATAAAATTGTAATAATATATGATTGAATGCTGTAACAGAGCCTGTATGTAATCTAATTTCACTACTGCTTCCTAATTAAGCCAGTCTAAAAATTCATGAAGTATTTTGAAACATGTTTGTGCTATAAATGGTTGTTTAAAAATGGCTTCAGTCATAATGTACTGTACTGTATATGAAGTATCCATGGAATATTCCTTAGGTGACACAATTCAGATAGAGCTAAGCCTTGAAGCTTAAAACAAAGCATAATTACTCCTTATATAAATTCCATTATTTAACAGACCCATTTTTAAAGCACAGTGTAACTGGAAGAAAGACAGGAACAAACCCTAGAAAAGACACCAGTCCATTACAGAACACATTAATTTGAACACAACCAGTTTTAGAACTGCTAATAACCCAATCTGCCTATTTTTGGGAGGTGAGAGGAAATTTAAGCAACATAATATAACAATGTTGAGCCTAAATGAATTAAATGTCACTATGGACCATGGTCAGACAAAAACCAAACATTGCAAGGCCCATTCACACAAATTCCCACATTCACCTTCAAAAAGGGCAATCTAGAACTGCAAAATAACTTCTCGTTCATGTCTTTGGGGATGTGGCAAGACAACTTTAGTAAAAAACTCACACAATAACAACAAGACATTTGATTCAAACCCAGAAGGCAGGATCAGTGAGGATGTGACTCTAACCAGTATACTTTTATGCGGCTCCTGAAGTAGTAATATCAACAACTGGTGCAATAGTGTGATCCTGTCATGTAAAACAACTAATAAACACAAAGTTAGAAGATGTAGAATATTACAATTCAATTAAATATTATTATAAACCATACTTGCTCATTTTTTCAAATCAAGATTTGTTTCTCTATTATTGTATATAAAACTAACGTTTAAATGAGATAGACAAAATGGGTATTATGAAATTGAAACAATATTTAAAAACACAAAAACCAGAATTATCTTCTTGTACCCACAGTGTATTTTTACTGATTGATTAGTGCTAAATCCAGAATTGTGCCATGCATTACATCATAAGAATTTTCAAATGATGGTTTCAATTTCACTATTGATTTAGCTGCACTGTTGTATATATTTATCTCTGAAAAAACAATCACCCTGGCATGCTAATGTAAAATGTACTGGCAGGAAAACTCACCCTTGGTAAAGTAAATGCCTGTATAAAAAACTAGAGCCAAAAAAAGCCGGAAAACATTTGAAGCTGTAGTTCAATATGTCAACTGCCTGCTGCCAAACAAATAGCCAAGGTAGAAATACAAGTAGCTCAGAGATGTGGATTTAACAAATTCAGGCGTATCCACTTTTCAAATCCAGCAAGGTGGGTGTGGCTTTTACATTAGAAAGCAGAGCTCAGAGCGGATATGGGAGGAATAGGTCAGTCCTTGAACTGGAACAGAAACAATCAGAAAAAATGGAAAGCTAAAGATGCCTTGTAATAAATGATGCTAAGTCATATAATTATTTGCAATATTTAACTAATATTTTTCTTGTTTTGCATTAGTTCAGTCATATTATATTTCGTAATTTACACATATCTTTGAATCTAAATATACTAGAAACCTGATGATGATGCTTTTTAATTAATATTCAGAGTATAAAAGATTTTAATACAATTGAGTTTAATATTTTAAGTAAAAATCAAAACAACCAACATTATGCTAATGATATCACCCAAACAGGTGAAAGACAGGATAGTCCTGTCAGTGCTTTTAAAAAAATGACCATGAAATTTGTACTACTAATCCCCCTGCTCACTTTGCTCTCCCCACCCCATCCCACACACCAAACCCCACCCCCACCCAGGGTGCACTGTGCTCCAACCACTTAATGTTTCAACGCTCGCGTTGTGTGGGGGGTTGGGGGCTGATCACACGCTAAGGAATGCGGTCTGATCAGCTGCTGTCTTTCTGCTGCTGCTGCTGAGCTGCACGTTCTGTTTCTCGCGCTGCGCATCGATCATTTAAAAGCCTGTACAGCAGCTGTCCTTTTGTCTCACTGCCTTGTCTCGTGGGACGTCAAATTGTCTTCCTTTCTTCCAAGAAGATCACGTATCGTCTCCTTCCAAGCCTTCCAAGATTTTTGTTTATAACAGAGAGATAACATACTAGAACATTTTCAAGAGTGCTTAATCCAGTTCAAGGTCATGGGAGATGACATTTATTCCAGGAACCAGCCCTGTATATCACTGGGTTCGCTAACACACCCATACTCACTCGGACCAGTTTAGAGTCTGAACAGCTTTATAATTTATTGCAGGAAAGCTTGAGTATTCAGATAAAAACCCATGCAGACACTGAGAGAACATGCGGACACCACACAGACAGATAACCAAGACAAAATTTGGGCTCACTTGCCACTTCTATGTGGGTTCAATGTGCTTGATCAACCCTCTTCATACAGCTTAGTCCTGCACCTCTTCCTCAGTCAAACCCTTGTCCTTCAGATCTTCTTTTATTTTATTCATCCACCTCCTCTTTGGCCTCCCTCACTTTCTCTTCCCCTGTACTTCCATTCCCATCACTCTTGTGCCCACATATTCATTGTTTCTTCTCATCACATGTCCATACTACTTCAACCTACTTTCCTGTACTTTCTTTTGTCCCGAATGAGGCACATTACCTGCATTGTAAGGGAGCATCAGTTACGGCACTACGGCCATGTGACGCATTTCCCCAAGGGTGATCCGGATCATAAGATTATCATTGTTGGGGACCCAAGTGGCTGGACCAGGCCAAGGGGTCGTCCATGTAACACCTGGCTGTGGCAGATAGAAGGTCATTTCCAGAGGGTGGGACTGGACCATGTGTCTGCCTGTGGGGTTGCCAACCGGGATCCCGAGTTGTTTCATTGTGTAGTGGGCGCAGCAACGCACTGTACTAGTGCATGCTCCCCAACTTGACTTGACTTGACTTTCTTTATGAAGTAATACATCTTACCTTTCTGGCATTGTTAATGTGTCCCAATACTTCTTAGGAAGAAGCCATTTCTTTTGATGAATAGCGAAATCATGTACAGTAGATGTTAACAGAAAATAGATAAAATCAGGATTATGGATGCTAGAAGTCTGAACATGACCACGTCTTGTAGTTCAGTCTAGCTTCTTATAGGAAGAACAGTAAGGCTGTGTCTACGCATTGCACATTTGTGTACAGTGTTGCATGATGGATTGCTTTTCTCTACAATGTAGAGGGCACTTTCCTGTCCATAAGATGGCACACTGGAGATTACCTTTCATTTTAGACATGCTGGTCATATATTTATGCTGTTTAGCAACTGTCATAAATATCCCCTGCCTAATATGGCAGTTTTCATAACTAGTGATCTCTTCTAAATCCCTAGGAGGATGAGGTAACTAGAAGGTGTGGTCTGTCAACTCCCCGCCATGACTGGTGGCACTACCGGCTGCTCGTCTTTTGCATGACTCTTCTGGGTGTGTCTCCAAGTGCACACATCTAGTACCTTTCTAGTAAGGAAAACAACAAGCTTCAAAGCATCCACAATTGTTAACCTTTTTTTTCCATTGCACGATCATGGAGAGTCCAAACCTATCTTGGTAGTATCTGACAAAAAGTAGGAATCAACCCTGGATACCAGTCCATCACAGGCCACTTTGCAAACACACATAAACACACACACACCAACTCATGTTGGGTCAGTTTGAGGCCACCAAAAACTGAAAAAACAAGCAGCTGGTAAAAACCCAAACTCAAATTTAAAGACAGGTCCTTGACAAATGTGCCTTTGTGTCACCCTTATCCATCCATCCATTATCCAACCCGCTATATCCTAACTACAGGGTCACGGGCAGAAGGGCACAAGGCAGGAAACAAACCCCGGGCAGGGTGCCAGCCCACCGCAGGGCACACACACCCAGCACACACTAGGGACAATTTAGGATTGCCAATGCACCAAACCTGCATGTCTTTGGACTATGGGAGGAAACCGGAGCAACCAGAGGAAACCCACGCAGACACAGGGAGAACATGCAAACTCCATGCAGGGAGGACCCGGGAAGCAAACCCGGGTCTCCTTACTGCAAGGCAACAGCGCTACCACCGTACCACTGTGCCACCCGTATCACCCTTATGTTTCTTCCTTTTTGTTTATTTAATACTTACTTTATTTATTTAGATTTTTTTACTGGTAAAATGAACAGTAAGAATTTCAGTGAACAGGTTACTTATGGCAACTAAAACTTGACCACAATCTTGTGTAACCAAATGGTCATTCATACAGTATACTACATATAAACTACCACTTGATTGCTGATGTAAAATCTATTTTTAAACAGTTGGAAATGAGTTTCTAAGAATGATCTTTTTATCATCACAAGATATTCATATTTAATTCTGTCTCATTAACATTTGTATTTTTCAGAGAGCTGTAAATTTGGTCAGGACAGCCATCCAAGAAAGACTCAAGCCATGTCTGACATTTCTAAAGAGGACATAAAGAAACTTGTTATAACTGCTCTCCAGTGCGTGGCCACCATTTCTTCAGCTGCTGCAGTTATCAATCCTGTATTTGGCTTAGCAGGATCTGTCATCGGCATTATTTTGCGTAGTACCGATAATGAGGAAATCAACCAGTTAAGAAGTGACTTTAACAAAATTCATGCTGGTCTAGAAAGAATCTCTGCAGAGACCAAGAATATTACTATGGATATAAAGAAAGGAGCCACAGACAGCCAATACTTCAAAATTGAGAAAGCAATTATAGCTCAATACAGAGCCCTCCTTGCCTTAATTGAGGCTGACCCAAAAAGGAGAGATGAAAAGAAAGAGCAGTTTGAGAAAAAATTCATGGCTGAAAAAGGTTACCAAAATATGAACACTCTGTATGAAGGGGTAATTGGAAAACGCAAACTATTTAGTGAACCAATTCTCGATGTATATTTGCAGTATTCCAGAAACAACAAAGACATCATGGAGGGTTTATGTACCAGCCTTACCCGCCTATTCTGTGTTGGTCTGATCAGCACTATGGCTTATGCAGCCAGCATTGGCGATGATGAGGAAGGGCTAAAAGAAAAGTGGACTAAAAGAATGGAAGAAGTTGAGAAAAGAATGAAAGAGGCTGTGCACCAGTGCCAGTAGAATAAGAATGAAAAAGATGACAATGATAGATTAGTCATTGTTAAAAGAAAATGCAGAATGTACCACTTGCATAGGCACTTCTTAGTATGTGAGGTCTAACAATATACCGTGCATTACTTGCTCCTGTAAAGCCAACCTTCTCTGTTTATTACAGTAATTTGAATGTATTGTAGTATTCAACCTGTATAGAGTGCAACACAGTGAGACTCCTAAGCTCTTGCAGCTTTACATTTAAATTTGTATTGACTTTAATAGATGGACTTTTCTGCATCTTCTAATGGCGTCTGTGACAATAATGTGCACTTTATTGTACTCATACCAAAATGATTATATAGTTTCAGCTACAGTTATAATTACTGCTGCAGCGTGATAGCAGATTGTGTAAGAAATTATGATTTTGGCATCTTACATTTTCTGAATTACATGTTTAGATTTTCTGTGTTAGTGCAAAAATTGACTTAAATTTTCATTATTATCAAGTATACAAGAGTCAAATGTAAGCTGACATAATGTGATCATAAAAAGTATCTGCATTGCATTGCGCTAGACCATGGAATCTTTATGTATTTGTATTTTTTGCCATTCATCAGCGCAAAAATATTTTAAATTTTAAACAAAACAATGTATGAACTTACAGTAAAACAGAATACATTTGATTCTCTAAGTATTCAACTCTTTTTAGAAACCTGTTTAGGTGTGAAAACACAGATGTTTTAATTGCCAGAGATTGTTCAGTTTTAGAGGATGGCCCGGTCTATCCAGATTCATATTTTCCCTGTTTCTTTATGGTGGACTTCTCATACTCATCCTGGAATTATTTTAAATGCTGCTTTTTTTTCATCATGGTGTAAGTTTGGTTATGAGTTGCGCTGACTAAATTCTTAACTTTCCAGATATATAATGTGCTTTACCTAAATTCAAATAACACTGGTGACTACATTTATATTATCATCTGACTTCTCAGCACCACAGAGCCTGTTTAGATATGTCAGAGAATTCCTTTAAATAGGTGCATAGAATTTTATTTTTATTCTGACGATGCCAGTTAAATACATTAAGATTCCATATAACAGAATGTGATAATATCCAAGGAAAGTTGAAAACATTTTATAGCCACTGTTAAAATTTTGTGCATATATGTGTGCATTTGTTGCAAACTGTGTTGCAATTTTGAATTAATATTACATATTAGGAAACAGAAATCAACATATTGCAGATAAAGAAGACCAGTCATGCATGTTATGATATTTTAAATAGCTCACTGCAGGTAATATGGCTAAAATGTTAGTAAAAAGAAATAACAAACATTCCTACATACAACATATGCTATAAAATATATACAGGGAGAAAGGATGATTATTTAATTCTACTTTTTATTTGTTGTGCCTTCAGAGTAATTCAAACACTGTTGTACATGCTTAATAATGAATTCAAAAATATGTTTTTTGGGTTAAATATCTTTTCCATATATCTTAATGCATCATTAGACATAGCATTTTAACCATGACAACTATTATAATAATATACATGTAAACATGTGGGTGTAAATTATACTGTTTTAAATGATTTAAAAATATAAATAAAATGTTTATTTAAATTAGATTGTCTTTTGTTAAATGGTTTGTTAAGCAGTTGTCAGTTTTTTAATACCTTAAATCATGATTATTTACATAAATGTTTGAGGAAGCTTTTAAATGAAGAATTATAAATAATTAACCAGGATCTCCGCAGGGACCAAAAATATTGCTATGGATATAAAGAAAGGAGCCACAGACAGCCACTTCTTCAAAACTGAGAGAGCAATTATCGTTCAGTACTGAGCCCTCCTGGCCTTAGTTGAGGCTGACCCAAAAAGGAGAGAGGAAAAGAATGAGTAGTTTGAGAAAAAAATCATTTCTGAAAAATGTTACCAAAATATGAACACTCTGTATTAAGGGGTAATAGGAAAACGCAAACTATTTAGTGAACCGTTCCTTGATGTGTATTTGCACTATTCTAGAAACAACTGAGAAATCATGAAGGGTTTATGTACCATCACATAGATTGTATAATCTCTCATCACATAACATGATGAAAAATCATAGAATTAAATAATTTTGCAATCAAAAACATTCAATCAAAAAATTAAAAACTGAGAGCTTTGTCACTTTATATGCACTCTCCATGTGATTCATTCATTAAGACTGGGTGTATCATTAGAAGAAGACTGAAAAAGCTGACAATGATTAAGGACCACAATCACAAGGAATGGCAGTGATTTACTGGTTGAGAATAACACAACTTAACGGTGAGGAAGACTGTGAAGAGGAGAACAGAAAAGAAGAAGAAGGCCCTCTATGTATGGTAGGATTATGTTTTTTTTAACCTTACCGATCAAATTTCTGTTATGCTCCTTGTTTGGCACAATCACATTATAATTTGTTATTTTGGCTGGTAGGTAGAATTGATTATATAAAGTTATCCTAATAAAGTTGAAGCCCCAGTAGGATTCAACTGCTTAGCTTGAAATAAGTTTTATTTGTGAAGATATTAATTTCTGATTCATGCATTTCAATGCATAATACCGGCTATTTTATGGGATTATAAAGCATAAATGGCAGTTATTCATTAAAAAAAAATGTCTTTAATTTCTGAGTTGAGTAATGGAATGATACTAGTCTGGAGGAACTGAAATTGTATACTGTAGCATGGAAGATAATTTTCGTATTCTAGAGCTTTTTGCATTTTGCAGTGTTAACATAAGAAAGTGGTATAGTACTATGGTTAGCATCACTGCCTCAGTTATCCTGTATCCTGTGTTTAATTTTTGTTTGTGTGGAGCCTGCATGGTCTCTGTGGAGGTTAGCACCATATGTATTCATTCCATTTCACATTCCCAAAGACATGCATGTCAGGTTAATTGGCAATTCCACATTGGCCTGCATGAAAGAGTGGGCCCTACGACTGCTGCCCTGTCCAAGGCTATTTCGTGGATTGTACCTGAGATACACTTCTGTCCTGCACAATCTAGAATTGAATTAAGCAGGTTTGAGAATGTTATATTACATTACAATAAAACTGAACTTCAGGCAAAAGTACCAAATGTATACTTTCCATTTCAGTGGAGTGAGAATAATAACTTAGCAGCAACTCATTAATCAACACTGTTCGACTTAAAATATAGTAGTAAATAATGTGCTGAATTTTTTTTTTTAAACTTTAACACGTTTTTAAACTTGAAAGACTGTAATAAAACTACTGGCCACTTAGACCAGGAGGTCCCACTTTCTGTTCATGTTTCTATTGCTGCAAGTATTCTTTCCAATCCATTTCTTAATTAAAACTCAAGTCTTGCTAATTTCAGAATATATCACTTAACTATGTGTCTTATTTTCCATCTTTTTCTCAGAAATTCCTACCAGTGTAGATTACAGTTTATATATTTTTTAGAAGTGCAGGAGCAAGTCTTTGTGGCCTTTCAGGTACTGAGTATCAGATTTTTGGCTTAAAGCCTCTGTGACAGGCACAACATTTCCAGAGGATAAAGCCTTTCACTTATTCAGATTCTCTCCCTTGTTAGGTTCAAGTGACTAGTTGGGCTTTTTACCACAAAGAATCACTCACAAGTTACGCATCGAGTCCTAATGAATAGGAAGAGTCATTTCAATGTCTTTCCATTTCCCTATTTACTATTCTTGATTTTCCTGGTTAGGGTCATGGATTCACTGGGCTTACACCGAGCTTTGGTTTTGAATTGTTACTTTTAGCTCAGACTGTTTTTACTTTTCTCAACCTGATTAATGCCTAATATCTAATACTAGCTTGAGGCAACTGTGTATGGGTCACTACACACACAGAACATACAGGGGATTTATTAATTTTAGGGTATCGTAATGTAGGGCCTAAACTGCATCAAAAAAGAAAGGATGACCTGTCCATTTCAGAAAGCCACACATGTAGATAACCTATGTTTGGGTAAACTTACAATAAAGGTTTGCTTTCATTTTGTTTAACATTTATAATGCAGGAAAAAGTACTCTGAGTTCTCCTATTTTCCTCCCAAATCTCAAAGACACTGGTGAATCTGAATTGGTCCTATATGTGTGTGTAAGTGGGCCCTACATTTAACTGGCGTTCTACTCCCATTCCTGACTTGTTGCAGGTCTCACTAAAATATGATCCAGTCACTGTGACCCTGAACTGCTTTATGAGGACTTGAGAATGTTATTATTTTACTAGATTCTTTTAATGATGTCTAGGAAACATCAGGGGGTACATGCAGAATCTGATCCTGTCAGTTTTCTTTTCCTGTTCCAAATTTTACCATAACTTTGCTTAAATTGCCAAGTTATGAAATTAATGATAGGGACATTCAAATAATGTGGTGACTTTTTTAAAAGTGAGAATCTAATATTGTTGTAAAAACATTGTGCTTTGGGTATTGTTTTAAGTAGTTTACCATAGAAAGGTGATATATGAAGTTATTGCCATAAGTTTGCAATCTCACTTAAAATCAGAAAACTTACTCTCCTCCACACCACTAACTGGTCCTCATTTAAAATGACCCTGTGCTATGAAAGAGCAATTTAAACTTATGTGTCTAAATCTGTGCATCTGAAGGCTCGTAGTTCAAAATTGCATAAAGGAATAAACACAGAAAAACAAAAAAGCAATCAATATTAAAATGAATTAGATTTTAAGCTTTTATTTTTCCATGTTAAGTAATTGTTATTGACATATTTTTGTTATATAGAAGTTTCTTAAGTAGATGGTGCAGTGGCAAGTTCCTCATAGCTTCAGAATCTGGGTTCAAATCCCAGCCTGGCCATTGTCTGTGAGGAGTTTCCATGTAAGTTAGATTGATTGGTGATTCTGAATTAAACCAGTGACTGAGTGTACGATGCAATGGACTGACTTCTAGCATAGGAGAGTTTGGAAAATTAATAACTGATTTTCATTAGAACTCCTGTAATAAAACATCAAGTGTTTCCTTTTTGTCTCATTCTTCTAAGTGAAGGCAGCAGTTTCAAGTTTCAAATAGGGGAATATATTTAAATATTCTTTCAGCCTAAATTTAAGTACGACTGTTTTTTGCAGTTTCTGTATTTCTGAACTCTAATGCTAATGGCAACCATCCAGTTCCTTTAAGTACGCTATTGATAATAAGGGCCATTAGCAAGATACATGTTTTATTATTTATTCTGTTTCTGGTAAATCATCATTATGTTGTGTTCTTAGTCTCAGAGAAGTGTCATACTCAGTTAAGCTCTTAACTGTACAAAACTGAGTTATGTAAAAACTTTACTTGAGATGGTTTTAATTTGTTTGTATATTATGTTTTATGCTTCCATATTTCAGTGGCTTTCCAATGTCCACAAATTTGTATCTATAATCTATAAATCTATATTTATAATCTATAAATATGTAAACTTACAAAATAAACCAAATGTTTTTGCTCTTAGGCAGCTTACTGACTTTTAAACAATACATTATCACTGAAGTCTGTCATGATCGATACACTTGCATTACTGTCAGTGTGTTGTATGTGGTATGTGATTCCAAATGCTTACCATCTTATTCATGTATACCTTAAACAGAGATGGAAGCTTGCCAGGAATCAGCTTAGGTCACGACCTTAGTCAATGGCCAACTGATACTTCCCAGGATACAGCCTCTGGCTTTTCTTCACATGTGACCTTGACCATCTGAGTTAATTATGGGTTTGTTGGATAACCTGCTTCAGTGAAAGGGGCTTCTTTCACTGTAAGATTTCCTGTTTAAAGTTTTACATCAACCCTTAACTTGAACATCCAAAAAGTGTTTAAAAGATGGAATAAATATAAGTGTACTAAAATGTGAAAATCTCTCACTTTGAATGTAAAGCTAAAAGTGCTGATTTGTGAATTTGTTTTTGTCTTTGCTGAAGTCATATATCATATAGTTTTAGGCTGTAACCCATTGGCAATGTGCTGTATCAGTGTGTGCTCCCATCCTCTCTCCCTCTGTGTATTCTGGAGTTTTAGTATTGTAAACCTGCACGTCGGTCTTATTACAGAGTAACGTGTAATTAATATGAATAATAATACATTTTAAACAGTTCTTAAATTAAAACTGCTTTCTTACTGGTTTGATGTTAAAATTCTTATTTTCTGCTTTTTCATTTAATGTGTCCCCCAACTTACCCAATGTGCAGTACTGCGAACTCTTAGTATTTGTAACTCAGTTTGATTCTTAGCTATGGTGCCAAATGTATGTAATTTCCAAGTTTTCTCCAGTCTAAAGACATACTGCCAGTATAAGTAAGAGTAAGAGGATACAGTAAATGTCGCTGTAGCCCCAGTGTTGGTTCCAGCCTTTCTCTATATGCTAACAGAATAAGCTGCTGCCACCTCCTAACTTGTACTGGAAAAACTGGGTTACAAAAATGGATGAACAGACTTAAAAGTATCCTGCTACCTGTTAACTGCATCTTCTTTGTTTCACTATTAACAGGCTTTACCTACTACAGTGTTTTCTGCAGAATACGTGAGTAACATAACTCATTATAGTTTGCAAAGAGTTAATTCATTTTACCTAACTCTAAAATTAGTTCTTTCAGTTGAAGTCTTCCATTTAGTGCCTTGCTTTAAGCCATTTCCTGGCTCCCTCCCTCCCTTCCTCCCCCCACCATGTCTTTATTTGCTCATTGATCTTGCTGCTGCAGCAGACAGGCCAGTGTGCATGCGTGTGGAAACTCAAGCACGACAGAACAGAATTCTTTTTACAGCAGCAGAGGTAAGTACTTCAGTAATCCCTCCTGAAAAATGCTTTTTTTCTGTAACAAGTTAAAAATATATGGCACTGTAAACTATACACAGTAACAGAATAACAGCAAGATTTCAACTAAGAAGCTTCTCCTGCTGTTTAAATGATAGATGGGGATTAGTTAAAAAAAAAAAAAACCATCAATAAACAAGGGCGTGTCTTCGTTCAGGCAGAATAACCTGACAGAATTCAGACGCCTCCATGCTGTCTTGCGGCAACGCTGCTCTTAAGAACTGTGATCAGATCTTTTAAAGGTAAGGTCTATTTGTTTTGTTGAGAAATATTATTTATTCAGAATTCAACATTCTTGTTAAACTTTCACATATGAAAGGACTTACAACTGATGGTTAGTGGTTACTTCCTGGATTCTGCTTTGCACAGCTCTTGCTGGCATTTGCATTTAATTAAAATGTCTCCTTTTCAATATCAGTCACAATACATCCCTGTTACCGAGGAGCTGCTTCAGTTTAACTATTCAGAGGCTAAAACGGCTCACTGAAAACTGCTGATGTTTATTTAAACTAGTGTTGGAAAAGGTGACACGTCCAAAATCATACAGCTACAATACAAGTCAGTCTCGTCTGGGCTCTGTCAAGATGTGTCACTAATAGAAAAGGTTAGTTTCATTATCCTAAGGCATAAATATGTACATGGGCAGGAGAAAATAATTCCAAAATCTCATTGAAATGGCAGAACCCCAATATTCATTCCCAAGAATAATTTAATACAGTGTAGATGTATGTATTGCAATATATTTCTGTGAATGAATTTATTACAAAATGAAAATATTTAAACTCTCATACAGTACCTGTTCCTACATAAAAATTAGAAAGAGTCAGAGACTGATTTAGACTTGATTATATTTATTTTTTTCATCTATAAGGCTTTACATGTGTGGATGTTGTATTTTCCTTAGGCCTGCATATGGCTTAACAACAGAAACATCTTTAGTGTTCTGACATAATTCAGCTGTAAGGGTGTAAAATGGCGATTTGTGTGGGAACAGTTCCATCAATATCTGTAGGCCTATAGGCAATAAGACCTTGAACCAGAATGTAGCAAGTGAAAATGGATATACTGGTGTCCAGCCGGCTTCTGGCCAGTTAGGCTTGACTGTGCTTATTCCACAGAGGTTTGTTTTCTTCAGGAACATTAACTGAAGGTTTTGCTATCTTTTCCTTCATTGTCCAAATGGCTACACTGTATTTTATTATACCCATGTGGTCTGTTAGCTGCATTTTTTGAAAATGACTGATATTTATCAAATTCCTCCTTTGGTAGGAGTCAATAAAAACACTTTAAATTTAAATGCATTTATTACTGTACTTTTACTTCATAGTTTGCATATACATGTAAAGTTTACATTTTATTTTATGCTTTCCATTTGCTCAGAGAAGTGTATCACATAAGATTAACTTGTATTGAATGGAATATATTGAAAGATCACCTTACTGTAAACTGCATATGTACTGTATCATTGCAGATTAACATGTAGTGGGCAACTGGACTGAAAAGGTACTTTGTTTTATTTCTTCCATGTGGATATTCAATATTTCCTCAGTTGCTAATCTGTGTAAAACACTAGGCAATCCCCAATAGTAAAAACTACCACTCACATGCCCACATTGCACTAGGACGATTAGTATTTGCCATTTACCCAGTATGTCCTCAACATAGGCAGACAAACCATCCCAGAATGGGATGAGGTTTCAAGTTTATTGTAAAATCTAAAATAAGACTATAACCTGGTTAGAGAAATTGATGGAGAAACCATTATAACTTATACAATATTAATAGCTTAATAATTGGTGGGATTCTTACAGACTTAGAATACAAGCACATTTATCCATCCATCCATTTTCCAACCCGCTGAATCCGAACACAGGGTCACGGGGGTCTGCTGGAGCCAATCCCAGCCAACACAGGGCACAAGGCAGGAACATTTATTTATTCAGCTATTTCATTTTGAGTGTACTCTGTGTGGTTTTTGTGAGTTGGTTGTTGTAATAGTATGAATTCATCTTCAGATCAGTAAACCACTATCTAATCTATCTATCTATCTATCTATCTATCTATCTATCTATCTATCTATCTATCTATCTATCTATCTATCTAAACACTGCAATTAAATGTTGATGTAACATATATAACATCATTAGCTCTGGGACAGCCTACTTCCATCCAACTATACATTCAAAGAGTTGCAAAAGTGTTCACATTCTGTAAAAGCTTACAAATATTCCTGGATTACAAATTATACGTAGACATCTTCAGTCATTCTGTGTATTATTTGTAAATCCATAAGCATAAGAAGAATCAAGTTAAAGACTACAAAGTTCATCCACCATCCCAACGAATCCATTCTGGATAAGCTGATTAGGAAGATGGTTGGATGTATGGAAGTGCATCCATCCATCTAAAGCTGAAAACTTTAATATGCTGCTTCCATGTTAAGTATTTACACACATTAATATTTAGTTGAGCCAACTTTTGCACACAACGGTAACTTGAAGATCTGTTGGTGTCTATCACATTTGTACACCGGTTTTTACACTGTATTTGTGAACTGCAATTTTAAATGTTTATGTCTGGAGCTCAACTGGGTATCTCAAAATTTTTCGCCCTTTTAAGTTACTCCAGTGCTGCTTCTTAGCTTTGGGCTTAGATTATTGTCCTACAGTACTTAAAATCAACTAAACAAATTTTCTGACAATATGCTCAGTACCGTGGTCCATCCAGCTTTCCTTATCTTGAACAATTTGCCCATTCCCTGCTGATGACAAACCTCTTCACAGCACAATCTTGTTATGGTTCATCCAGGGTTGTTGCCCTGGCCTTTTTCAAATATTATTTGCCTTTTCACATTGTTAATTATGTTTTTGATTTTGTTTTTTTAATTTATATATAATTCTTTGAATTTTAACTGTATTGTTTGTTTATTATTCTGCATTTACATATTATGTAAATACATTTTGTTATATATCTGGGTGGAACTATCTATCTGTTGCTGATAGATAGATAGATAGATAGATAGATAGATAGATAGATAGATAGATAGATAGATAGATAGATAGATAGATAGATAGATAGATAGATAGATAGATAGATAGATACTTTATTAATCCCAATTGGAAATTCACATACTCCAGCAGCAGCATACTGATACAAAAAACAATATTGAATTAAAGAGAGAGGAACGATCTTCTCAGTCTTTCAGTGGAGCAGGACAGTGACAGCAGTCTGTCGCTGAAGCTGCTCTTCTGTCTGGAGATGACACTGTTTAGTGGATGCAGTGGATTCTCCATAAAGGACCACCCTCAGCCTGTATATTCTGGCTGAAGGTTATGCTACTTCAGAGTATCACTGAGATTTGTGGAATTAACTTCTTCATTGTGAGTATTGTTTGGATTTTCTGGGGGTTTTTTTGTTTTTTTTTTGTTCTGTTTCTGCAGATTTGACATTTGGAATACAGACTGGTTTTGTTTGCTTTGGGTTAAGATTTTAGGAAATCCCTTTTTGTTCATTTTTTTGTTCTCATTTTTTAACGCCTGCATTTTTCTGACTTTTTCATTTTTAATTATTTTTAAAAAAAGTTCTTAGGCCAGAGGTTTACAGTTAATCTCTCCTTTTGAGTACACGTTTGTTTTTTTTGTGAAATTTAACTCTACTTTTTGACTTGTGCGGGCAGGAAGCCTACCTTTATGAGATTGGGGCCAGCATGTCTAAGGAGAGGCCTTCCTTGAGGGTTAAGACCTGGTGGAGCACTAGTTTGGCATTTAATTATTATGAGGCCTGTACCTGCACACATTATGCTATTTGAATGTGAGAAACCACAACAAATGCTGTAACCATCATACTTCACTATGGGGGAAATATTTATTGGGGACATGAGCAGTATTGGTTTTCTGCCATACATAGGGTTTAGAATGCAAGCCTAAAAGCTGAACCTAGACCTTTCCTCAGAACATAGCGGGATCATTCCCATGCTTTCTCAAAAGCTTAAAGCGAGCTTCAAGATGATTCTCCTTGATTAAAGGCACCCCTACTGACTAGTGTTATTCTTCACACAGTGCTTCACACAGCCAACTGGTACATATTCACCCCATTTACTACTCTTAAAGGGAATATAATTTTGTAAGGTAATTCTTGCCATTTTTGAGGCTTTGCACCTAAGTATCTGTTCTTTGTAATGAAGTTTCTGCTTCTTTTTTATTAAAACCTACATTACTTGGCAAGATTCAAACAATCTGAAATCGATTTTAACCTGATTCCTAATTATCATTTTTTTTACCTCTGATTTCTGTAAACTCCATCCATTTTCCAACCCGCTGAATCCAAACACAGGGTCACGGGGGTCCGCTGGAGCCAATCCCAGCCAACACAAGGCACAAGGCAGGAACCAATCCCAGGCAGGGTGCCAACCCACCGCAGGATTTCTGTAAACTTTACCCTGTAAACAATAACAATTATTAATTCAAAAAATGAATTTATTTGTACATAGGCAAAGGCCAATAAAGAAGAAACTGAGTCCCTATTAGGGTGGTTAGTGCTGCCAAAGTACACAAGTCTGAATACTGTAATTATTCAATTAAATTATCTACATTTTTGACTTTCTTATTTCAGACAAATAATTTTATTTTTGATCATGAGAACCTGCAATAAAAATAGGTATCAGAATGTGTCATTTGTAATTCAGTCTTCTTCTTTCGGCTGCTCCCGTTAGGGGTTGCCACAGTGGATCATCTTCTTCCATATCTTTCTGTCCTCTGCATCTTGCGCTCTTAATTCAGTAATTCAGTAACATTTGAAAACAGTTAAAGCAAACCTATTTTTAAAAAACCTTTATGGCAATTTTAAATTATCAATTCAGTTTGTGAACCTGTTTTTTGCAATAAATGGTCACAAGTCTATCCTGGCAGCATTGACCACATGGCTGGAATGAACAATATAGAGGGCAATGTTCCATAAACAGAGCATGCTTATGATTAAATAATTATTATCTGCAGTACTGTACTTACCTGTTAGTAACTGACTGGCCCAGAAGTCATTCAAGCAAGAGTAGAGGCGTAGTCTAATTCTCATGTGTTAGCTAATGGCTGATCATTGCAACATCTGCAATAAATGACTAAAGAATCATGCCTTTCTAGTTAGAACATAATGCATGCACTGTACTTAAAATGAACTCTGATTAAATTTACTTGCTACAATTTTGCTTCAAAACTTTTAGTATGGGCCACAAAAGTAGTAATAAAGCAGACTTTCAATCCAGTGATGGTTCTCTTCATCTCCTCTTCCATAACATAGCATGTTTATGAGTAGATAATATTTATTGTCTTCAGTATATAACCTCAGTACTCCCCATTAAACAGCACACTCACCTACTACCAAATTCTTCCTATAGAATTTTTTGAAAACTTTACGCCAGTGATCAAGAATTAAATCTGTATTTGTACTGTGGTTGTACTCTTACTACCTGTGTCAAGGACTCTCAGGCTCATTTTTTAACAACATGATAGTTAAAAATGCAATACAAATAACAAAGGAACCAACAGCTCCCTGGCTAACTTGGACCCTTTTACACATCTATTTTCATCAACAGCATATTTTAATAAAATATTTCTAAAGAAATGAGAAAGAAAAAAGCCATGAGGTCTGAGAAATACTAATCTGCTACACAGTGTTGGCTCTGTGTCCCAAGGGCACCAGTCTCCATGGCGGAACTGAGTGTTGTTTTAATGTGCGATTGCAAGGGATGATATCTCTAAGGGGGAACCCCTTCCTCCTTTGCCAATTTCAGTTACACATTTCTATTTTGGATATGTCTTTTAGGGTGCAGTAACGAACTTTGGAAAATCAACTGATTATAGTAGTGCTCATGTCAAAATAGTGAAAATACTTGCGAGGGATCTGGTTTATCAACACCTGTTCTATCAGGACTCTGCCAGGAATGTGGGTTTTGGATTCATGAAAAATCCTTTTTTGTTTTAACTCTTCTGAACAGATTTTTTTTAATTGTTATTCCTTTTTTATTTTTTATTTTAATATGGTCTTGGCCATTTTTTGTTGTGCATGACTGTGGCCATATTGGAAGTCACATTATGTATTACCATCATGCTCTATAAAATACAGCTGTTAGCATCCAAGCTGTGGATCTTATATTTTCATATCCTTGTTAATATAGAGGAAGTTCTAAGGCACCTCCATGAAGACTTTGACAGGGCTTGCCGCTTTGTTTCTTTATTTAACCTTTACATTGTGTTTTGACAATTATTCCTTTCTTTCACTATGAGTTTTGGCCTCTGCCTGCCCTATATAAGTGCATGCCTTCTCTAATCAGGGTTTTTCATTTCTTGGTCATTTCTCTTAAAAAAACGAAACTAACTCAGTCACCTGTTGATTGGAAGCAGAATCATAACAGTCTCTTAAACATCCATATCATTTACCCTGTCTGTCTGAAGCAGAAGAAACTTTGACACACTTCAATAAAGCTAGTTGGCCGTCATCCTTTATATTTAAACAGTGTCTTACATTTTACTTGGATTCCTTTTATTTAAATTATTTTTCTTTAGTAGTCACTGTTCTGATGTTTTCCTGATTTCCCAGACTTTTGCCTTATTGGCTATTGATTTTGCATTATCTTTTTTCTATGGGTTAGACTATCTACACCCTACTTTCCATTTTCCTGATCATGTGTACCCTCCCATCATATTTCTGCTTTACTAAAATTAAGCCGTTCTCTAAACATGGTACAGTTGCAGTTTGTTCACCATCTCATTTAGGCCATGCGCAGATGCTTAACTGACTCTAGCTCATAGATGTTATTAGCACAGAATTTGAGTTTTGACTTGATAAAAACTGCCGCCAGCTTACAGTATGACACACTCTTTCACAATAAAGTTCTAATGAATTTCATTAAAAGAAGCCAATAAGTTCTGGCATAAACTCTATTTGTAACAGTGACATTTTATGCCAAAAAATATATAAATGCAAAAATGTACACCATAAACTGCTCAAAAGAGCTACTGACATGAAATTTACTTTTACTGCGATTAAATTATTAAACATCTGCTATAAAATAAGAAAAAAATAGACAAAAATAATGCATAGTAGATTTGATCAAATATAAAATTCTCAGAAGCCATTTTGTTTGAGATATTCATATCACTTGAACACAATTCTGCCCTCTGGTGGTTAAAATAGTACAGCTATGTTAAATTTAGAAAATGGATTTGTGGCAGTACAGTAGACTATTTTGCAAGTTAATATGGAAAGCTGTGCTATCTTTAGTTAATTTCACATACAGAGATTTTTGCGCGATGCACCATATTTAAAATCATAGATAATGTGTGTTTGCAGTTCACCCATATATTGATTAAAAGGTGAACGGGAGCTTTACTCTAGAAGAAACCAGATTTGGCTGAAAGGAACACTTCAGCCAAATGAGAACTGACTCTCCACATCACAATTACAGTGTGTCTTGGGATCATTGGTAAGCTTCAAAAAGGCTAAAGGAATACAATTTAAATATAGAGATTTGACAAGTTTATAAAGTTTGTGCTTACACATTATACAATGAAGATAGTGTACTCTTATGAAGTGTGCTGCATTTTAAAATAAAATACCTGATGATTTTTCTGTTTCCTATATAGGACCAACAAGGCAACAGTTTACATTCAGAAAAGATGACGCATTCACCTCTTCAGTTTGTGGCGGGAAAAAAGGATGAAATTGAAGCAGTTATGGATATATTTGAAAAAGGAACTGAAGTCATTGTGGAAGTAGTTGGGGAGTTATTTCCAATATTTCAGGTTGTAGCTCCTGTTGTTAAACTTGCTCTGGATAACATGGAAAGCAAAGAGGCAAGGTTTATGAAAGAACAATTTCAGAAAATTGAGGACGAATTGGGTGAAATTTCAGATGAACTCAGAAATATCAGCAATGAACTTGATAAAACTCGAATGGAAGAAGAATGCTTCACTATTGAAGAAGATCTCAGAAACCAGTTTGAGAATTACATTGAATTCTTAAATGTTGGCAAAAATTTCAAGAAAGCCAAAAGAAAAGTTTTCCTTGATCACTTTGAGGCCACTAAAGGAGAGGATGGACTAGAGACTCTGTACCAGGCAGTTATGGAAGAATACACCTTTGGAAAAAGTATACTGAAAATAGTAATGGAGTATCATAAAAGAGACAGACGCATCTTAGAAGATTTCTGTGCCCGTCTTATAAAGCTTTTCTTTATGGGTATTATATCTCTCTTGGCCTATACTGCACTTAAAGGAAATGAAGAGGACGAAACTCCTGAAAGGTGGGAAGAGAAGATGGAAGACGTCGAAGAGATTAAAAGAAAGTGGCAGGGAAAAATGGAGGCCATTGAAAAGAAAATCAAAGCAGTGGTTGAGGACTGCAAAACCAATTTTGCACAGCAGGCAAAAGAAGATACTGAGCAGCTTCTTCGAGGCAACAAAGAAATTAAGAGCAAGGAGTTCACTGATAACGTCCTTGAATTTTTAAAAAAGAAATACTATTGGGTGAGCTGGTCTGTGAGGGTCTATTACCACTCAGTCAATTGGTTTAAAGATTTTAGAACAGGTAAAAATTACCATAACATCACTGGGTCTAGTCATTTTGAATTTTCTGACATTAACAATGTCAATGTGGTTGTGTCCTATTGTGTTGAACCAAAAATTATTGACAAATCTAAAGTACGACAATTGATTGAGGAGCAAAAAAAGGACAACAACATGGTAGCAGTCACACAAGTATTTGCAGAAAGTTTCCCATCCTGTGTGGTACATGCAGTGAACCATCATAAAGATGTCTATGAATCAAGCAATTTTCAGCCAGAGTACTACTATTCAGGACAATTTAAAAATTGTGTTCTTTGCATTCATTCAGATTAAGAAACACAGTAGTTCTACCTTACTGCTATATCCAACTAAAAGTAACTTTAAGTTAACTTTATTTTCTTGCAAGTAGTGGAAAAGGTGTTATTGTTACTGTGGCCACTTCAAAAGCCTCCTGAAATATTCACTTCAGAAATTGGTTCAGATTGTATTTTTAATCATTTTCTGTTGTCATTACTATGCTCTTGGTTTTTTCTTTACAATATTAATTAATTACATACTATATGTAGATTCCTCTAGGCAGAACAGTCTAATCCAGTAAATTCTGAAAAATGTACAAGTGTTAAAACATTTGTACAAAGAGAGCCCTTGACCCTTTAATGGGAATATTTTATCAATTTAAGTAAATCATAGCAATACCTATGTATTGCTTTAAAATTTATTTTTTCTTTAGAAGTTATTTAAGCTTCAACATAACATACCTTTCAACTTAATTTTCTTTTAAAAGGGGAAATGTTTTGTTATCGTTTGGTGCAAGTGTAATATAATGCGTCTGGCTTTGTTGCAAGCAATATACTCTTCCGCCTCTCTATGCTTCGACTCCATTTTCATTGCTGGGCTTCTGTGTACCACTTCCTTGTTCCTCATGTTTTTTATGGGCTTGTTCTAATAGCCTATTTTTAATGTACATATAACTGAATTTAGATACAGAAAATTAAAAAAAAATCAGCAGAGGAAAGGAACCCTGCACTGGGTTTCATTTCAAACGGGAAGGCCTGTCTTATCTATTTTATTTTCTTTTATTCTTTGTACATAAAAAATATTCTTTGTGATGCTATTGCTCTTCATTTGTCTTATGTGATTTTGACTGGAGCCACAGGATGTGTCATAAATGTGCCTTTTGCAGTCTTTTGCTACTGAAAATATTCTACAGATCTGTCCAGGATTAAAGAACCTGTAAAATGTTATTTTACATATTTCCTTTTTAAAAAAATGATGTCACTGGTTGAGCTTAGGGTTTTTGATTGGGGTAGGCCCATTAGAGGCCCTGTGCTCTCTGGGGGTTTTACCTGGTGCCTGTGGGGTTGTCCAGTAACTGCTTAGTTGGGCTTAGATTTCCCCTAACCTGGGGCTGCTGGGGCTTTCTTAGTTTCCCTTATCCTCAGTCAGGCTTACTTTCTCTCCTCCACTGCTGGGGATTTTGGATTCCTTTCCTGCTGTCTTTCATCCCCTTATGTTAGACCACCAGTCTACATTCTCTCTTGGGATGTCTCAAGGGGCTCCCTGTCCCTTAGCTACCGTGGAGTGTGTCAGGTTTGCTGACTGAGATGCTGGATCATGTCAGTTTAAAAGAGTTAAAAGAATGAAAATTGCTAGGAGTGTCACAATTACCAACTGTGTGCAGACCTTCTAGTATAGTCATGACGGAGCGTGTGCTGTACGAAGGGTTAACAGCTATGGCGACTTCAGCCTAAGTTTCACCCCTTTTTTTCTTTTTTACATTTTATTTTGGTACATATAGTACAGGAAATCAGACAGATGTGCTTCTCTTCTGTTTGCAAGACTTCTGTTTGCAAGATCCAAACCATGCGTGTTCCTTATTCCTTGTTGCTGCATTACATGCATTATATTTTCAGATGAGCATCCATTGCTTGTCAGATTTCCTGCAAACAGAGCCCATTCCTACGATTAAAGACAACGTCAAACTTGTTTTATTTTATTGTAGCAAGTCGTGGACTAGTTGTAGCGAGTCACTGAGCATGTCACATTATGTAACCTGCTTCACAGGAGTGTGCCATTGATTGTCCGACTCGCTAGGATTATGTTAATGAAGGCTATAATTGAAAATTGCTGGAAAAGTCATGTTATATGACATAGCTTTAAGGTGTCAATATTTATGTGTTCTGCTTGAAAACATGATACGTACATAATATCTGTGTAAAAGAAGATGACAAACTATGCCATGTTTGGCTATTGACCCAACTATCTTATGCACCCATTCCCAGTAATTCATCACAATGAAACTCTAAAAATGAATGTAAATGTTGAAATATAATGTTTACAAACAAGAAGACTATAATATCCATATTACTAACCGAGAATGCTAAACCGGATGATGGACGCAGGCACATCCGGCAATGGGCCGTAGCTGCAAAAAGACGTACTGCGCAGGCGCAAAAAGAGTCCGCGAGAGTCGGCTGAGGAGCCGAGAAAGGCGGACAAAAGAGGGCGAGAGAGGCGGACAAGACCACAGAGAAAAGGAGTGAGCACAGGAAAAATGGAGAAATGAGGAAACGCAGGCAAAGCACGAAACACATTGCACAGGAGACTAGACCCAAAAAAAAAAAAAAAAAAAAAGAGGCTCGCGCACAACAGCAAGGCACCCCCCCCCCTACAGGCACCGGACGGGACACACACCAAGAGGGGGATTCAACAAGCCCATGGAACACAAAAAAAAGAACACAAAACCACCCCACAGACCCTACAAGCAAGGGACGGGACACACACAAACAGGGGGATTCAACAAGACACAGGAACACAAAAAGAAAGAAGACGCTCGCGCGACAACCCCTCAAACACACACACACACACACATCCATAAGAAGTGACACCCAAAGCCACATATTCTAAAGTGAACATCAACACCTTCACACTAGACAGCATAGGTGTCAGCATTGGTGGATCTCCTTACAATAAAGCACTATTAACCGTTCAACTGCAGAAAAGGAAACATATTAACAGTGACTGCGATACTCCTTATTACTTATCCATATTTAGCATGCTGAGAAAGAAACAAGTCATGAATACACGGTCACGGGTACAAAACGAAAAGGAAAGGATAACAGGAACAAACACACGAACACGAAAGAAACAACAAAATAGACGGCTATGCAGCATAGGTGGATCTCATTACAATAAGGCACTATTAACCGTTCAACCGCAGAAAAGGCTCCATATTAACAGTGAGTGCAATACTCCTTATTACTTATCCATATTTCTAAAAGAAAAAATGACTCGACTCCAAAAACGCAAAGCTCAACTAAAGCTTCTAACTAACGATGTACCTAAAAGTAAAAACTTTACGAACTGCATTAGATCCTACAATAGTTCATTTAATATGCACAAATCTACATCCTAGATCCACATGACGCAAACTATCAATCAAAGTGCTGCATCGCAACAGGCACGGATTCAAAACGAAACACCTCCCGTCTCAGACATACGTTAATGGCAGCGAAGGCTACAACGGGCTTCTCACACAGCACAGACAAATCGATTACAGCTCCAAAACAACACGTCCCAAATACTACACATGCAACAACGCGCCTCTCAAACGGCACAAGCAAAACATACACCAGGAAAATTCATTCGGATTAATGAATGTCATTTGCAATCATTGTCATTCGGTTCACTTCCCTGAAGAAACAACTGGCAATACAAGTTATACATTTACACGTTGTTGTCAAAAGGGTCAAATTAGACTGCCTTCTTTACATTCATATACTGAATATCTACAGAAGCTTATAACTGACGATGTACCTGAAAGTGAAATCTTTGTCAACTACATTAGATCGTACAAATCGGAATCCACTATGAACATTAACGGTGGCACTGCACGTGACATCCGTCTTGAAAAAATGTTGTTTATTGATGAAAGTTCAATGGCATGAACAAACGTTTATGAATAATAATATTCGATTTGGAGGAAAGGTACTTTTATGAGGAGGAGATTTTAGACAGTGATTATCTATTCTTCCAGATGCCATGCACTCAGCTATTGTTCAGTGCACCTTAAAATACGCAGACAATTGGCATTGCTTTCAAAAGATACAGTTAGTAAAAAAGATACGATGTCCAGAACCAAATCATAACAATTGCTTATTACAACTGAGAGATGGTACACTCACCAATACAGATGTACTTCAGCCACATATTATTACAATTCCTCAAGCCTTTATCTGCGACAACTTAGTTACAGAGAGATTTGGAACAGCAATCTCATTAGACCAAATGCCCCTTTTAACACAACGCACTATATTATGTCCAAAAAATATTAATGTGGAAAACATAAATACCCAAGTCATTCCATTACTTCCTGGAAAGACACAACTCTTTCTAAGCTCTGACAAACTTGACTCTGATCACAACAATAAGCATCTTAAATGACCTTACAAGTTCTGAGCTGGAATTACCTTTTACACTTAAACGGCGTGTACAAAGAAATTTTCAAATAAACCTTTACACTGTGCCACACACTTTATTGTTTGCTTTCTATTTGCATCATCTACACCGTCACACTATTCTATATCTCATTCATACATCACGCTCTTTGTCATTCCCAACACCAGGGGTTGGCGAGCGAAGCGAGCAGGGGGCGGAGCCCCCTAGTCAGTAGAGAACCAGAAAACAAATACAAATAAGTTCAACACCTCAGATACTCTCGATGAAAAGAAATGCTTCCTGCTTTCATTCACTAATGGTGTTCTTAATTCTAATGAATGACATTAAATGCAGATTACACAAATTTCTTAGAAGTAAACTGCTGGATTAATTGTTTTTATTCTACAAAGAGTATTGAGCATGTTGATTAGGTTTTTCAAAAGACCTCCAAAAAGATTGAGTGATATGCCCTTTAAATTTTGTGTTTTCAGTCAGATTTCATAATGAAGAAATTGTCATTTTTGTGGCCAACTGGGACTTTAAATTGGAAGTTAACATGTTACTCATTTGGTAAATTACTCAAATAATTGTAATGTAAAAAATATCTGTATATACGGTACATGGCTTGTTTTATTCCAATTGGTACATTGTTTAGAAGCACTATAAAGGATAAATTCTGTTTGTTTATTCTTTTAACTGTGGCTTATTTTACCTACAGTATCTGTTAACATTTTGGGTTCTGTTCTCACATCTGCTTAACTATAATAGATTTACAAAATGACATGTTACTGAGTGAAATATACTACATAAGAACATCAAATTCTTAATTACTACACATCTGTCTCTCATAAAATAATACGCTTTTTGTTAATCAACAGTGGTTAATAATTGCACTGTAAAATGCATTGGAACAGAAAACATTATCAAAAGTTCTCTATAAAATAAACATTGACTAATTTATTAATTGGCTGAATGGTTTTGACTGTTTTTTTTTTCTAAAAAAATCACAGGGTCTGTTTTGTATAGTTTGTAAAATAATCAAAGTCAACTGGTACACCAAAAACATAAAAGGGAACGTAGATTATGTGTGGACGTTTTCAAATGCCTCCTGAATCTTTTTGATATATAAGAGTCTGAAATCAAATCTCACTCAGTCACAATGAATTTTTATGTTCTCCCCATGTCTTGGTCAGATTCTCTGTTCTTCTCCTACATTCCAATTTTTAGTTATTTTTCTTTTTTAATAAAACTTTTAAGTTCTTTTATATTTTTACATGACTAATGCCTTGGTTAATTTATTTTTATTTATTGGTTATTTACTGGCATTTCAGACATTTCCCAGATGCATTCTGGTCATTTCAAAGACTAGATATTTTGCCATTTATATCGAAAATTCTTATTAATACAAGAGAATATTGTTTTTTTAACCGATTGGAGAAATTTCATAACTGAATGTAGCACATAGTGCATACTTTGTACAGAATCATCTCCTAAGGATTGTCCCATCCAAGAATAAAACATTGAAAAGGTCTGAAAATATCAAAAGCAATTTATTAAAACAAGAAAACAAATACAATGCTAAACGAAAACTTGGGTTACCCACTTCTCCAAACTATGTTGGTTTTGGGCACTTTCTAGCTTTTTGAGTTTTGCGCACTTGAGAACACCTCATCATGCTTTAAAAATTAGGACAACTCCAGTGGTATAATGACTAAGGTATAGTGTTTTGGTTTCATGTAAGACCTTCACATAATCTGTATATGCTCCAAATATAAAAAAGAATGCATGAAAACAATTATACTGTACTCTGCTACTATAAGTCAATTTGGATAAATTGACACATATACATACACAATAATAAGTAAATCAATTCCAGATCAGTGACAAATGTTCAAATCCAAGAGCTGGTAGACTACAGTGCCACCTGGTGGCAGTTAGAATCACTTCAACTCTAAACTTTGTGTTTTATTTAAAGCATAGGTTTTTAAACCATGAGTCACAGCCAGTGTGCCTCATTTTGGGTTGCACAAAATTGTGATTCATAATTGTTATCAATGGGAATGGGTCGAGTATGGTTTGTATAGTGCCTTGCAATGGATGAGGAATGACTGTCGACAGCAATTCTGGGTCTTGAAGACAAAAAAAGGGCATTCTATTCCTAAACCCACATAATCTAATTCAGGATTGCAGTGAGAATGAGCCTATTCCAAAAGAACAGAAGAAGACACAGGGTGTTACTCACACAAACCCTCCCACACCGTAGTCTTAAGTCATTAAGCTCAGTGGCAAAAGGAAAAGACAGGCAATACAAAGAGAAGGAGAGATAGAAGGTAATAGGAAGTACTACAGCAGTGATACTCAACAGACCAAATCCACCTGTGAGAGCTCTGTGGTCCTATATTGTTCTGATTAATTACAACACAAAGTAATCTCATCTTCATTTTTCAATACCAAAAGCACAAACACACGCACAATATGGCTATTTATTTATTTATGAAAAACAGCATCCACTCCACAAGTGACACGACTGTTTTCATTTTACCAAACATGTTTATCCTAAGGCACTGTATTTCACTTACAGGATTACAGTAGCTGTCCTTAAAGTTAGCAACATGAAACACATGCCTAGGTGCTTCTTTGCTCAAAGAAATAGTATGACAGATTTTTTATGTGATTATTAAACAATAAAATCTCTGCTTTTCTTAGGACTTATGAGAAACACTAGACCAACTATATGCATTGCCTATTCATGCAGCTGCCCATCTGAGTAAATTCAATTTCCATCTGCTGTTGACAGTTCTACCAAAGTTGCCTTTCAAATGATCTTTGACTTGTTCTTGTCTTAAGTAAGAAGGAAAGAGCTACATTCCATGATGTTGAAGCCAACATGGCAAAGATATCTTTTGATAAAACTAGCCAAAAACTTTCCAGAGATATTCAACAATTTTGTAATTCTACAGAGTGTTCTTATGTTTGCAGGGATCCTTTCTCATTGGCATCTGATGGGCATTTTCAAACTGTAGCCTATACTGTTACATGCACTTGATTAAGCCATATTTCAACTGGGAATGGCATACATCTATGTTTAATACAAATAATACACAGTATGTTTATAATAATAATATTAAAAAGTCTGCTCAAAATGCAAATTCTCCTGTGTATCATGGAATGAAAATTGCTAAAGATGACTGGTATAAGCCAATACAATGTATCCAGGTCAACCCAGAGCTGTAAAGTGCATTCAGATTTCCAGTGAATGACTCCACTGCCTGCAGTTGAAAGGAGGCTGAACTGAAGCTACTAGCACTGCCTGTCCAGAAGTGACTCTTGAGGAAGCTTGGATCTGGAAAAAAAAAGATTTTTAACAGATCAGAAGTAATGTTGTCATTCACTCATTTTCGGAACCCACATACTATTATTCAGAGTCATCAAAGCCTAGAGATCAGAATCATAATCAGAATACGTTTTTAATCCAAAAGGAAATTACTTAATTATATGGCAGCACTAGGTACAAGGTAGGAACCAATCCTGGACAGGGTATTGGTCTGCTAATAGTGTACATCTTCTTCTTCTTTCAGCTGCTCCCATTAGGGGTTGCCTCAGCAGATCATCTTCTTCCATATCTTTCGTCCTCTGCATCTTGTTCTGTTACACACATCACCTGCATGTCCTCTGTCACAACATCCATAAACCTTCTCTCAGGCCTTCCTCTTTTCCTCTTCCCTGGCAGCTCTATCCTTAGCATCCTTCTCCCAATATACCCAGCATCTCTCCTCTGCACATGTCCAAACCAACGCAATCTCGCCTCTCTGACATTGTCTCTCAACCGTCCAACTTAAGCTGACCCTCTAATGTCCTCATTTCTAATCCTATCCATCCTTGTCACACACAGTGCAAATCTTAGCATCTTTAACTCTGCTACCTCCAGCTCTGTCTCCTGATTTCTGGTCAGTGCCACCGTTTCCAACCCATATAACATAGCTGGTCTCACTACCGTCCTGTAGACCTTCCCTTTCACTCTTGCTAATACCCGTCTGTCACAAATTACTTCTGACACTCTTCTCCACCCATTCCACCCTGCCTGCACTCTCTTTTTCACCTCTCTTCCACAATCCCCATTACTCTGTACAGCTCTACTCCTTGCTTCCTCACCATTCCACTGACCTCCCTCTCATTTACACACATGTATTCTGTCTTGTTCCTACTGACCTTCATTCCTCTCCTCACTAGGGCATATCTCCACCTCTCCAAGGTCTCCTCGAACTGCTCCCTACTATCGCTACAGATCACAATGTCATCAGCAAACATCATAGTCCATGGGGACTCCTGTCTAATCTCATCTGTCAACCTGTCCATCACCATTGCAAATAAGAAAGGGCTCAGAGCCGATCCCTGATGTAATCCCACTTCCACCTTGAATGCATCCGTCACTCCTACCGCAGACCTCGTTACGGTCATACTTCCCTCGTACATATCCTGTACAACTCTTACGTACTTCTCTGCCACTCCCAACTTCCTTATACAATACCACAGCTCCTCTCGAGGAACCCTGTCATATGCTTTCTCCAGGTCCACAAAGACGCAATGCAACTCCTTCTGGCCTTCTCTGTACTTCACCATCAACACCCTGCTAATAGTGTACATCTAACATTTGCTAAACACAAGGGAGTCCCAGTAAACTCCAAACCCAAGGCACAGGAATACACCACACATTGGAATGAAATAAAGGATTTTTATTCTCACAAGGCACTTCTTCTCTCTAGTAATCAGCCATAATAACAACACACAATCACAATAATAATCAATTCTCTCTCCTTCTGTCCTCCCTAGTGTTGCCTGCTGCCTCTCGACTCTGTCTCTCCTTGACAGTGCCCTCTATCAATCCCCAGGGACCTAGACAGGGCTGCACTTCTGAACTCCAAGTCCCAAGCACCCCTGCGGTGTTCCATTTGGGTTACCATATGAGGACCACTATCACCTCGTGTATGGGTGATGAAACCAATACTTATCCTTGGTTTTTCTCAATCAATCCATTAAAACATACTAGCCCAATACAAAATTATTTCCCTGCCCTGCCAGCCCATAAGCTTGCATCCTCACGCTGGCCTCTTGTCTGGGTAATGAAACATCTATTGATCTGGCCAGGATTCCCATTCTCCTTGTACCATATACATTTGCTAAAACACCCAACACTCTTTAACATCATTCCAATTCAGGGTTGCTAACCTGTAAATGTCTGGTATTTAGAAGAAAACCAGAAGACTTGCAGAATAAAACATACAAATATGAGAAGAATATACTGACTTACATTGATTCCAGAGATGCAAAAAACAAACCATTGTGTTTACTACCAACAATTTAATAAGTGCTGTCCTCTAATAATATACAAAGTCAAATTTAGACAACCCATCTTTTTTATTGTATAATTTGTTTTGTAAGTCTTTAAGAAAAACAATGTAAGTGAACAATATATGTGCCATTGAGTACCCTTAATACCATAAAATAAGAAATGTAAGTAATTTATATTAATGCTAATGCAGTTTTTTATTTATTTGGCAGTTGTGAACCATTAGGGGGCATTGCAGCACCCCAAATCCCAGAGACAACTGCACAGACACAGTTTCAGATTCCAATAAAGAGATTTATTGCCACAAATGCCTTAATGTATTTTACAGCTCCACCAATATACAATACAATACAATACAGTTTATTTTTGTATAGCCCAAAATCACACAGGAAGTGCCGCAATGGGCTTTAACAGGCCCTGCCTCTTGACAGCCCCCCAGCCTTGACTCTCTAAAAAGACAAGGAAAACTTCCCCAAAAAAAAAAAACCTTGTAGGGAAAAATGGAAGAAACCTTGGGAAAGGCAGTTCAAAGAGAGACCCCTTTCCAGGTAGGTTGGGCGTGCAGTGGGTGTCAAAAGAAGGGGGTCAATACAATACAATACAATACACAGAACAGAACAAATCCTCTATAAAAAAAAAAAAAAATTAGAAGTACGGAGCAGAATTTAACAGTAGATGATATCATATAATAAGATTTAGATAATTTTAGACTCCTGGAGACCTCATCCATCAGGTTGCCTCCCCCATTTGGCCATTCCACGGCTGAAACAGTGTTGGGCCAGCCAATCCGAAGAAAGGACCCCTCTTTTTCATGATTCCTGCGATCCTCCATCAGGGATGACTTTATCTTAGGCAGGCAAAACAACTTGGCAGGTGGGCCGTGGCATCAATATGACTCTTCCCTTCTCCACTCCACCCAGGTGTGCTTTGTCCGACTACTTTCCTGAGCCTGACCCCTGGGTGACACAAGGCAGATTCCTTTATACCGGACCCAGGAGTAATTCCTGTGCTATCACACTGCATTCAAGAAGCACTTCCAGGGAAGGCAGAACCTCGCTGTGACAGGAGAGTCTGTTTCCAGCAGCTCCCCCTAACAGCTCCTGAATACCCCAACAGGGCTGCCCACCAAAACTATAACTCCCATACAACTCTGCATGTGTCCAAACGGGATGCACGCCTGAGGGATGTACACCCTGTGTACTGGCCCTGGGAAGCAGTCTCCCCCTGTCCTAACATTATAACATCCTCCCAACCTTTAAAGGTACTACTAACCAACCTGGTCTGGGATGCCCATCTACCCACTTCCTTCCATCAAAGGGGCGTCCCAACTGCACGCCCAACCTACCTGGAAAGGGGTCTCTCTTTGAACTGCCTTTCCCAAGGTTTCTTCCATTTTTCCCTACAAGGTTTTTTTTTTTTTGGGAAGTTTTCCTTGTCTTTTTAGAGAGTCAAGGCTGGGGGGCTGTCAAGAGGCAGGGCCTGTTAAAGCCCATTGCGGCACTTCCTGTGTGATTTTGGGCTATACAAAAATAAACTGTATTGTATTGTATTGTATATTGGTGGAGCTGTAAAATACATTAAGGCAACAATCGATCCTGGTTGGGATGCCAGCCAACCCATGTTGCCTATTATACAGTAAAACAAATGATTTAATTAAGTTGGGTGTTGATCATGCTCTTTTACATACATCACTTTTATGAAATCAGCACAATGTTATCAAAACTATTATAATATTAGTCCAAGGGTGAAGGATTTAACAGCTGATAATAGATGTGATAATGGAGCTTAAAGTACTTTTTTCTAAGGTCTTTCTAATAAAAGCATAAAACTATTTTGGTACATATCAGGTTTGTTTTTACTGATGTGCAACATTATGATCCTTTTGTGAGTTATCAGAAATTGTACCTCATCTATATTTTCTAAATTCATATTATTCACGTTTTGGTAATAAGGGAATAGAAGTGTGAGAACTCACCACAAACAATGCAAGATTCAATGTGAAATTCAATCACTGTGCTCATGGACTAGTGTAAACTAGCTTGACAACATGTGTTCAGACTGGAAAAAAAAAATGAAACCTATGCAGACATAGGAAACACATGAGAAGACTGCATGGAAGGCACCTAGGTCTAGCAATAAACAAGGCCTCAAGAACAGAGATTCTGGAATGCTTTCCAATAATAATTCATGCTATGCTTTCACTGTATGTAATTTTTTTCACATTACACTTTTTGTTTAATATTTTCCTGGATTTAGAACAATTTCTTCTGATGTCTGATGTACCACTTAAAGCTAATCCATCCAAACATTGGCGTGCTTCATCAATATAAGTAATCGCTCACCAAGTTAAAATCTTCACTTAGATTAATTATGCTGAACTGGATTTACTTCCTCTAACAGCAATCTGGTAAAGAGATCACATTTAAGAGGTGTTTCAGGAACAAAAGAGAAAATTATAATCAAGATAGCTTGGCATATATTCAAGTAAGTCAAAAGCAATTAGAAAACCTAAAGGTTTATTGAGCAACAATGACCAAAGATCACATAAAAATGAGTAGTGCAAATGATAAAAACATCACAAAATGAAGTTGTAATTTTTATGTTTATATAATTTTAAAGAATGTGTATAACTTTTTTATAATTTGAATAAACATTCTATTCTTGATAAGTTTCAGTCAGGTTTTAGATCAAATATCATAGTTCACAAATTGTACTGGTTAAAGTAGAAAATGACTTGAGGGTTAATATGGACACGCACAAGAAATTCTGCTAGCCCTGAGTGCAATGTTTGACACCCTAGACCACAGAATTCTTATAAATCACCTTAGTCCATGCATGGACCTCTATGGTAGTATCTTAAGCTGGTTTCAGTCTAATTTAACAGGTAGATAATTCTTTATTAGTTATGGTGATGTAAGTTCAGGAGACCATGATACAGCATACAGTGCACCACAAGGATCTGTTCTGGGCCTGCTGTTATTTTCAATCTACACACTCCCATTAATCTAGATTATCTCAAAACACAATGTGAACTACCACATCTATGAAGGTGACGCACAGCTTTACCTATGGTGGAATATGACTCTGACACAGACAGGCGGACACCGGAGGTACAAAACCCAACACACGTTTATTCATTATATTTATAGTGAAACAGCACACAACCCAGTACTCCCTGAAAGTCCAGGCCTATCAATAATGCCTCTCTTCAGGTCCGCCTCCACTCCTCTCCTCCTGAGCTCTGTCTTTCTTCCTCCCAACTCCAGCCATCGAATGGAGGGAGGCGGCCCCTTTTATATCCACCCGGACATGCTCCAGGTGCCTCCCAATGAGCGCCTGCCGGCACTCCCTGGTGTGCCGGAAGTGCTAGCTGTGCACCCAGAAGCACTCTGGGTGTCCCTGGTCTTCTTTCCCCCAGCACTTCCAGGTGTGGTGGAAGTGCTGAGGGCCAGGGCTCCTCAGGCATTTGGGCACCCCCTGGGGGTGCCCACGGGCCACTATAGGGTTGAGCTTCCAAGTTCCTTTCCTGTGGTCCCCATAGCCACCAGGGCGGTCGCCCTCTCGTGGTCTGGTTGTACCACCCCCAGCCACTCGCCACACTATCTATCTGATGACCCTGGTGCTCTAGCTTCTCTGATCCAATATCTTTCTTGTATTTCTGAAAGGATGAATAGTAATTTACACAAGATAAATAAAAAAACTGAAATCTTAGTTGTTGGCAAAAATTGAAATAATGAGGGCATTACAAATAATCTCTTAACATTAAAACTCAAGCCAGAAGTAAAGAAATTAGTTGTAATCACGGACACTGATCTAAACTGTAATTGCAGATTACCTAAATTACTAGGTTTAAGGAACATTGCAAAAGTTAGACCATCTTATAACATAGCAAAATACTGAGAAATTAATTAATGCTTTTATTTTTAGTCAACTAGATTACTGCAATGCACTCCTAACTGCACCTAAGAAGACATCAATCTTTTGCAGTTAGTTCAGAAAGCAGCAGCAAAAATCTTAACCAAAAAATGAAAATTTAGATTTTCGTTAATTTAACTTTAGATCTTCTAACAGTGGTCTGCAAATAATTCCAAGAGTTAGCATACAGTAAACGAAGTGGTAAGGCGGTCTTTTGCTGTTATACCCCAAATATCTGGAATACTATATCAACAGAGATACACCAGGCTGACATTGTGGATCATTTTAAAAATCTCCTCAAAACCCTTTTTACTTTGGCTTTTTTGTAGCTACATTTTAGTTCTACTCCTAATAAACTACAGATGCATACAGTTATCATATTCTTCAATGAATTTGCAATCTTCAAGTCTACTTTTCTCTGTACTATAAAGCCATCTGTCATGTATGAATGAAAGAGGATACTCCAAATATCCTCGAGACCGACTGGAATGAATCCTCTAAGATGAAGCAACAACTTAATTACATGTATGATTGGTATAATGCCCAGAGGAGGCTTGGCAGTCTTTTGACCTTGGAACCCCTGCAGATTTTGTTTATTTCCTCAGCATCTGTCCTCTAGAGTTTTTTTTTTAAATTTTCCTGTCCTCCCTAGCTATGTAACCTTATCATTGGACTCATCTTTACAGACTTAAAATTAATTCTATATATATGGACTCTACTTTTCTAAATGAAATTATCTCTGATTTCCTCTTAATTACATTTCAGTTTTCCCTGCTTTTGCCAATACAATCACAGCTTAAAACTAGAGTAGGCTAATATCTAGCTTGCAACATTACTTCGTAATTTAAGGACATTGTAAGAAACTCAATCTTGATTGTACAGAGTAAAGCAGACCAGTTGATATATGGCTATAATATCTCTCTCAAAGGAATTTTAAACACAGTTGCTGTTCCTAAAACAAAAGTAATCTAAGTCATACACTGCAGAACCACTTGGCCTCCAGTTCAGGCTACTTTTAACCTATAATGCTGAGAAAATTTTGAGACTTTCTAGTGAAAATGAATTTGTTGTGTTTCGAAAAACTATACCATGTCACAAAAAGTAAAATTTGCACCATTGACCCAAGAAGAATGTTGTTTATTATACAAGTACATAAAAAAATCATGTGTGGGATTTGCTTCTCAGCCAAGGGAGTGGGCTCACTCACAGTTTTGCCTAAGAACACAGCGATGAATTAAGAATGGTATCCAAAAAATCCTCCGAGAGCAACTTCTCTCAAACATCCAAGAACAGTTTGGTGAGGAACAATGCCTTTTCCAGCATGATGGAGCACCGGGCCATAAGGCAAAAAATCATAACTAAGTGGTTCAGGGAACAAAACATCAACATTTTGGGTCCATGGCCAGGAAACTCCCCAGACCTTAATCTCATAGAGAACATGTGGTCAATCCTCAAGAGAGGGGTGGACAAACAAAAACCCACAAATTCTGACAAACTCCAAGCATTGATTATTCAAGGCTGCCATCAGTCAGGATTTGGCCCAGAAGTTGATTGACAGAATGCCAGGGCAAATTGCAGAGGTCTTGAAAAAGAAGGGCCAACACTGCAGGTATTGACTTTTTGCATAAACTTAATGTAATTGTCAATAAAAGCCTTTGAAACTTATGAAATGTTTGTAATTATACTTACGTATACCATAGAAACATCTGAGAAAAAGCTCTAAAAACACCAAAGCAGCAAACTTTATGAAAACCAATGCTTGTGTCATTCTCAAAACTCTTGACCATGGCTGTATGCTATTACTAAGTTTGCGATAGATAGATAGATAGATAGATAGATAGATAGATAGATAGATAGATAGATAGATAGATAGATAGATAGATAGATAGATAGATAGATAGATAGATAGATAGATAGATAGATAGATAGATAGATAGATAGATAGATAGATAGATACTTTATTAATCCCAAGGGGAAATTCACATACTCCAGCAGCAGCATACTGATAAAAAACTATATTAGATTAAACAGTGATAAAAATGCAGGTAAAACAGACAATAACTTGTATAATGTTAACGTTTATCCCCCAGGGTGAAATTGAAGAGTCGCATAGTGTGGATGAGGAACAATCTCCTCAGTCTGTCAGTGGAGCAGGACACTGTCTGGAAATGACACTATTTAGTGGATGCAGTGGATTCTCCATGATTGACAGGAGCCTGCTCAGTGCCCGTCACTCTGCCACAGATGTCAAACTGTCCACCTCCATGTCTACAATAGAGCCTGCCTTCCTCACCAGTTTGTCCAGGCGTGAGGCGTCCTTCTTCTTTATGCTGCCTCCCCAGCACACCACTGCGTAGAAGAGGGCACTCGCCACAACCATCTGATAGAACATCTATACCAATCAATACTCAGTGTTTCTTGTTTTTGCAGCATGTCACTACAAGAAAATTACAGAGGAAAGGAAAAAAAAATGCAAACTATGCAATATATATAGGCTATTATGAAACAGAACATAGTGTGACTTTTTCTATAATTCATACCGATTGCCTCTTGATCATAAGATGATAGAAACAGACTGACTAAACATAGTATGTTTGATAGAGTAAAGGTAACTGGAAACCTTTACTGTTTCTTGTTGCTAAACATTCATTCAAATCCATGAGCTGTCACTTGTAGCAATTTTAAAATCACTTTGAAATAATCATCTTTGAATCATCTTTATAAGATTACTAAATACCACTACTGGCACTACTGTTTGATTCTTCCAAATGTTTAATAGCATTTAACAATCTGAAACCTATATCAGATCAGCCAATCTAATCAGCCAAAGCAATTTTTTTTCTTTCTACAAAATTATCTGTAGGCATGCGCAACACTTCATTTTTTGTTCTATAAAAAGGCTGAGTAACCTTTGCTAATGTTATGTGAGCTGATAAGTTATCATTAACTCATTTATTTGCACCAGGTATCCTACAGGACAACAAGTTCAAGGAATTTTCAAGGTACTTTATTTGCCTATAAAAAAATGAAAAGCGCTTTTTTTTTGCTTGTGCTATATAAAATGAAACATGTACACTATGAAGGTTTCATTATTTGTGCACTTTGTAGTTAATTTATCTACCTATATTTAAAGAAATGACAGGGAGATCTGAGATGCCTGTGCTATAATTTTTCCTTCGGGCTTATTTTAGCTGTGTATAAAAACTCACATTAACTATGCAAATAATCACACTTAATTATATAGATAAATAAAATACACATTATTTATAATTAAAAAGATTGAAAGTAATTTAAATTAACCATTTAATTTAAAACAAAGACGAATACATGAAAAATTGTGTGTATGTATATGAGTGTGCCCAATGTCAGCCTGAAATACAACATTGGGACTTGGCTTTAAGATTTTCCAGACATTGCCTCATTCACATTTACATTTCAAAACCTTTGTAAATTATACTTATAAGAACAAAATTGTTAAAAGTATTGCAGAGTGTCATCAAGAAGTGCATAGTAACTTTTCTGGCTAAATCAGGCAGTGTGCGTGAGGTGAGCATGAATCCTCCAAAACATTCTAAGCAGCCAATTCCTTTACAAAAGTGTTTTTTTTCTTTCATTTAGCTACGTCTATCTAATACTGCTTTTCCACTATAACATGGAAAAAGAAGGAAATGCAATATGAGGTAACCTTCCTCAGAGCAAGCTGCAATGGTATCACAGGGCCTTCCTGTTTTTTAAAGGTTGTAGTAGGGTGAGTGTAATGTTTGGTACTTATGCTATGTTTTGGTTGGCTTTCGGTAAAGTTTTCAAGAACAATATATCATAGGTTTCCATTCCTTATCAGTTTCTGGTATACTACTGCATTCATTGTGCTATGCGTACAACTTGAAGTTCCACAAGTTAGGCACTCAATTCAGCAAGACAATTATGTTATAGAAGTATTCACGGTTCTCTCCAATGCTTTTGAGTCTCTTTTCTCTGCGCTGCTCTTTCTTCTTCGCTTAGTCGTCGACGTTTTATCTATAACGTATTGTCCTTATACGCTTTATATGCACTGAGAGCCCTGGATCTGTGTGTGCTCAAAGCCTTGACACGACTGAGTGTTTTGCTGCTCGTGGTCTTATTTGATATAGGTTGTAAGTAGGGCGTCTCTTGCGAGAATCTCATGTTGTACATCCCCGCAAGACGGTTCTGGGTCAATCTCTTGGCACAAAGTCTCATGTTTAAATTCCCTGCAAGACGCTCCGTGGCCAATCTCTTTCGTCTCGCGGGTCTTTTAAGTGTCTTCCGTGATCTTCACGTGAAGATCACGTCTCGTATCCCTAGTCTTTCTCTAGGATTTTTTTTTATAATAGAGAGACAAGGTTGCAGGTAACAAGAGTTCACATCGCCACTTTGGGATTGAAGGCTAGTCCATTACAACATACTCATGCACACATCCATAAACATAGCTAAAGTGGAACCTGAAAAAATAAACTAACTGTGGCCACTTCAAATCATACAAATTACACAGACAGTGTACAGGCCAGCAACCAAACAAAGGTGAACGAGCCATGACTCTGCAGCAGTAACCACCGTGCTACAGTTCTGCTCCTTTTTAGAAACCATTTATCCATTTTTTCACAGGTATTAAGATTCTGTACCAGCAGCACTGGGTACAAATGAAACTTATGTTTATAATAAACCTTCTTGCACTGTCTTATGAATAACTCATTCAAAATGGCTGAACGTTGGTGCATGGAACTTAGCAGAAAAATACAACACATGACTATGCTGTCTGATGTACTGTGTCTGCAAATATTTATTATAACGCAAATGTTTTGTCTGTTATTCGTGTATGGAGGCTCCATGATATCTGAGTACTAGAAATTTTACTTACAGTTAGTGGATGCCGCTGCATGAATGTTTGCATTACAAACTTCATGCATGAACATGCAGTATCATAACTGGCATCATTATTCTAAGTAACTAAAATGGGAGATTGCTAGAATTAAATGAACAAGGGATTGGTAAAGTCAAGAAGCTCTTAACTCCCAAGGCTGGTTTTCTATAATCGTAAAACAAAAATGACATTATGTGACAACTTGTGTATTGCCTTACAATCTCAGATGATGGTGTCTCTTATATACATGATTGAGTCCCTCTGGTTCCAGTTGTAACTGCAGAAAGAAAATGTCCAAAACACCAGGCCAAAACACAAATGGCATCTTGAGCAGGACTGACAAAAGCAAGCCAAAATATATTTAAAAAATTGTGTGAATGGGAAATATTTTAAGGTGTCATTTAAAGTGTATAATAAAACATTTAGAAAATGTATTATAAATGTGTGCCTTGCAATGGACTAGATCTTCACTCACTGTCCTGGAGGGCCACAGTGGCTGCAGGTTTTCGTTTCAACCAGTTTCTTAATTATAAGACAGTTCTTGTTGATAAAGAAGCTTGGTATTTAAATATATTGCTTGTTAGTACTTTCATTCTTCCACAACAAATTTTAATTACATTGTAGAATTTCCTTTACTGAGAACATTATCCATATGTCTTAGGATCAGAGCAGATTTGCACTTCAAGAACCTCCCCTTTACTGTTTCATTTATATCTAAACATTTTATCAACACAGTTAGCTTGAGAGCTTTTGTTTTTTTCTTTTTGTTATTTGTAGTCCATTATTAATCGTGGCTGGTTAACACAACTGAAAACAAATCAAATCTTAATGTAGTTGTTTAAAACTAAAATAGGCAATATGGGTTCTGAATCTGCTTTAGAAGCAAATAAATGAGTTTTAATAAAAAAAACAGCGTTGAAAACTTTCAGCCACTGCATTCCTCCAGGACCATGAGTAAAGAGTGAAGATTAACAATATTTTTAGGTTACAGCAGAAAAAGTATTATTTTGAATTTATATTTGTTGGGCTAAAAATAAAGCACTCTTGTTTGTATAATAACTGAATTACAGCAGAGAAAAAGAAAAAAAAACAGAAAAGTACATCTACAGAAGGCAACACTAACATGAGGTTTTATTCAAACCCTGCATTAAATTATACAGTGATCAGAATGATTTGGCACAGTGGCTAGTGTTTTCATTCGGAAATATTAAAAAAAAGAAAGAAAGAAACACAGTGTTTGCGCTTCATCGTCTTCATCACACAGATAACCCCTTCCAATGTTTGACTAACCGGTTTTATAGAGTGAAACATTTACAAACGATATCAATATTACAACTGAGCTGAGGGTAGAGAATGGCTGTACTGATGGAAGAGTGCACTTCTGTGCTCCTGAATTTCTTGTAGTTCTCTCGCCTGTAATTGAACCTCCATTCTTTTTTCAAGCTGCCATGCAATGCCTACAACAGTATAATTACTTAGCAATTTTTAAGTATTATTTAATTATTTTTCAGCATACCATTCGAGAAATTATTCCTTATCGTTTGACACTTTGGCTAATTCAGTAAGCATGCTCTCAGTACATTTTCGTAATCCTTTGCTTCTTCTGTTATTCGCAATATTTTGAGGTCAATGTTTTCTTCAGCTCAAATCAAACACATTTCTTTGGTTTATTTAATGTTCACTATGCAATTTTATTACCTGCATATTGATCAATTGTGTCACTCGTATATGTATTTCCTCTGCAAACGAGACCTTGTTAATTACATTTTCATTTCACTACAAAGTAGGCCTATTTTATGTTATTTCTTCTTCGTATATTCATAAAATTAGCCTTTTTCATTCTGTATATTATTCTTCTGCCGATTAACTTCACCAGTTTACTTAGTCACACCTCGTGAACGATTGATTTGTGGCGCCGTGGTTCCGTTTCGATCGTGGGCGGGGCATGCCATTCTCTTTTAACGAAATCATATGGGTGGGGCGTCGTAAAATAACCATTCATATACGAGAGGGGTGTCCTACGCTTTTAGCCCATTTGATACTCAATCTGATTTGATTTTCGTATGTCAGTCATTGTTGACTACACCAATCGTCTTCATCCTTACCTGTTTTAGCCTGTCTGACGTGCCAATTGTCGGAATTCATTTAAAGTGTTTGTTTAGCTGGGCGGCACGGTGGCGCAGTGGGTAGAGCTGCTGCCTCGCACTTGGGAGACCTGGGGACCTGGGTTCGCTTCCCGAGTCCTCCCTGCGTGGAGTTTGCATGTTCTCCCCGTTTCTGCGTGGGTTTCCTCCGGGCGCTCCGGTTTCCTCCCACAGTCCAAAGACATGCTGGTTAGGTGGACTGGCGATTCTAAATTGTGGGTGTGTTTGTGTGTGTCATGCGGTGGGTTGGCACCCTGCCTGGGATTGTTTCCTGCCTTGTGCCCTGTGTTGGCTGGGATTGGCTCCAGCAGACCCCCGTGACCCTGTGTTCGGATTCAGCGGGTTGGAAAATGGATGGATGTTTGTTTAGCTTGAATGTTTCAGAAATATTAATTGTACCGTGCATCATTCTTTGTTGTTAAACTTTTCTCCTTAAGGTTTCACATCTTATTCCAAAAACCTTAGTGTTTCTCACATACTGCGTTACGCAGGACGCCACCCCGCCTTTTCCTGTGTAAAAGAAACTGTGCTATTATTTGAATCCGAATAAACTAAACGGATGGGCTGTAAATCAAAGACATAACTGCACAAGTGTCCAGGATTTAAAATGTGAAACTTTTTTAAGACTACATGTAAAAACTACTGTTTAACCCGTACGGCGCCACCCTACCCCTTGCAGGTTACATCTGTCTGTTTTCTCACAGGTCATCTTGTTACACAATAGGTCCACAGAGAAATAGGAGGGAAGAAGAAGAATTAGCGTATAGGTTTCACCTTTCAGATAAGGTTTGATATTATTTATTTGTGATCAACAGTCTAGGATTTTTTTTAACTGTGAAAGCGTTTCTGTTGTGATTTAGGAAGGTACATCGCTATGGCTCCTATGTTTCGGCATATGCTAAGCATCTACTTTACCTCGGCAAAGATCGCGTCATAATGGGAGTTATTCGCTAAGAACAAAATAATACACGCAAACAGACATCATAGTGTCTCAGTCTTTGCACTGTGGAGTACAGCTGTAGGGGAGGTAGCAGGCGGGCAACGAATCGCTTTTCCTCGTATGCCCTCTATCGCCCACCAGGGGATTTAAAGCGCCATCCCTGATTTTATATATATTTGTATTTATTGTATATGCTTATGTATGTCGTATGCACGTAGTCGCGCCAAGGGGTGGGCAAATAAAAAAAGATGCTAACAAGCAAGCAACTGTGATGTTACTGAATCTTGTTTATTTTCATTTCAAAGTAATTAAACAAGAGTACGTTATCGAGATCAGGGTTTTGATTTTGCCCTTCATGCTTATAGTCGATTTTTCTTGTAGTGCAGCCATATAAGTAGCGTATAAGGAGTTGCACAGTTCTTGTCACAACGGCAAACGCATTTCTGGGTCAAGTTTGGTTGTGTGTTGTTTGAAAACGCTGTTTACGGCTGTGTAATCTCTAAATTGTGGGACTGCATAATGAGGCTCGGGAGAAACATAGTCTTAATGGAGGTCGTCTAATAAATCATTACAGTATTTTGTGTGTTTCACAAGTAATTTGTGAAGTGTTAATGATCAAAACAGGGCAAATTATGTATTTGCCCTCCTTACCCCATTTATTTTAAATCAACCTCATTGTAGAGCCTGCCTTTGCTATATTGCATTTTATGCTAATAAGCTAGAAGGGTTGTAAGTCACCTTTTCAAAGAGGATTGATATCTTCAGTGCTAAGCTGTGATTTGTAACATAAACAAGTCTAAGTTTAATAGATAGTACTTAAGATGACTAATTGCCCATTTCATGACTTGAAATTAACTTCACATTCTGCATATCTTTGTTCTACGAGCTTCCCACTACAGAAAGTTACAGTGATTTCTACTCCCCAGATGATCTAAAACAACACTGCAAACAGTCCTGTCTCAGTTACATTTACTTTGAAGAGCATATGAGAAAGGGAGGTTATGCGTAATTGGGAGAGTGCTGAAACCCCCATTTGGAGGTCTAATTAACAGTTAGGCATTTGAATAAAGCATTCCATATTTGGTTGTTCCACTTCGTCAATCATATTGAGAAAAGAAAGGCAAACAACCTGGAGCATCAGGACATCTAAACTACTATCCTTTCATGTCTTCCTGAAGTCATTCTTGGTAGCCAAAGGAGGGCAAGCTTTGACTACACTTTTATGTTTAATGTACAGTACTGTAAATGTCATCTTTCAGACATCTTTATTAAACTGACTATTTGCATTTGAAGGCCAGTTCTAATGCATGAACATGTGCAGCATTTAAATGTGAAAATAAAGGCAGAGCCTATTTTGTTATCTGTCATTTGAAGTTCATACCTAATTTTGAAAAAAAATGTTGATTTAAACAGTAATAAACCTGAACATAAATAATAATCCAATTATTTTTGATTCCCTTTTTGTTTAGTTCAAGGCCACAGGGGCCAGAGACTATCCAGACAGAAACCTGGGTGTAACATTGCATGGTCGACAAATACCGGTATGTATTGGTGCCCCCTCATTGACTTATCTAATGACTCTTTAATGTTTGTTGCCATATTTTAAAGTGAGAATGACTAGGTTGTGAATGGACTTCATGGTATTTGTAAGCTGACATTTGAGGCATGACCTTCATCTTCAGTCCAGCTACTACTCTTGCCCAAATAAACTCTCCCTAACAGGTAATGTTTTGTTTTGTCCATATCCATATGGCCAATAAGGGGATAGAAGTGGGCTAGGCGGTTTACATTTTTTTTCGATTAGGAGGAGGAGGTTAGGAGCAAACACTGATACAGCGCATTGCTGCACCCACCACATGACAAACCAACTCAGGATCCTAGATTAGGACCCGAGTGCAGCCATGGGGTGGAGTATAATTAGTTGCCTTTGTCTCTTACCATTTCTTACTTGATATAACCTACTGTTTTCAATGGCAAAAGTGTATGTGTGCTGTTTGGAACTTCTCTAAATAGAATTCTTCTACAAAAGATACATCATTATTGGCCTTTAATTACCAGGATCCATTTTCTTTCCCTTCTTGTACAGTAGATTGGAGTCACATTTGCAACACTGCACTCATCATGTACTGCTAGCTTTTGAAGTGACTGTTAAATTATGATTAATAAAAGTTTATAAATAATGTCTTTCAGTTCTTTATTATCAAAAATTAGTCTTTCTTTTTCCTAATGGACAAATGCATAGAGTTCACAGTAAGAGCCCGCCATGTGACTGTTGCCTTATGTCCTTATCAAAGGATCTTGATAGTTTTAACCCCTAGGATATTATGTCACCAATTCACAACCAGCATATAATAATATTTTTTTCATATAAAGGCCTTTTACACCATCATGGCTACTTTGATTAGTAGTCTCCCTGCTCAGCTTAGGCCTGCAAAATTGGTGACAGGAGACACATGCCACTTGTATCTCAGTCCTACGTATAGCAGGCTCAAGATAGTTAGAGGGGGGTCCATTTAATTCCTGTGTGTACTTAAAAATGAAAAGAAACATTATCTTACAAAAAGAATTCAAATATATGATTTTGGTAAGAAGTTCAAGTTACAAAATAAACACTTTTGAGTAGAATTTTTAGTTGTGTTGTATTACAAAAGTCATTTGAGCTCTCAACAGCCACTTATCTCAAAGTTATCAATTCTGTATATAGTGTACTGCCTCCCAGAAAATATTACTAACAATGCATTATTTTATTCTTGTTGTTTACAAATAACACTTACGGTTATGTGTAACAGTCATGGTAGTCATGCTATCTCTATTGAGCACCATCATTCTGGGGGGAGAGTGGCTTTGAATATGTTGTCAGTTATTGCTTTTTGTTCTTTCTTGTTTGGTCTGACTGTGGGTCATGATAAAGAGATATAAGAAGGAACTGTACTAATAAATACTACTGAAGATAACATGCTACTAAAGAGGACCTCAGGTTCTGCAGATGTACAAGATATGTTTAGATGAGTAGTGTCCAATTGGTCATAATTTTACAGTGGAACAGTGGAACAAGAGCACCCTGAAACACTTAATTCTGTACCATCCAAAATTATGGAAACTGTAATAAGAAATAATTCAGAATGTTTTCTGTAAATGTTACTATGCTAAATAACAGTCAGCATGGGTTATGAGAGAGATATCTAGCCTCAAATGCAAAGAACAAGACATATTATGTTTATCCTTTAAAATATCCTTTATTACAGTTCCACACCGAATATTAATATTGAACCAAGAAGGCATCTGCACCAGAGATAACTTGCAAAACTGGATGTCACCTTAATTAACCACCAAGAAACAAAGAATACAAATGAGAGGTGAATGCTCCATTGTTGGGAATTTAGTTCAATTGAATTTTCCACCTCAGAAATTCTGGTGGTAGCTTTAGTTTCTCACCTTATTGTTCAGATTTGTTTTTATAATATTATTTGGACTGTTTAAGCTGCCATGTTGATTATTTACTGGTGACATAATTTTGAGCTTTTGTTGTTAGAGCAGTAACGTGTTGGTGCCGTGTCCTCTGAGTTCATGAACTGTCAGTAATGGCATGTTGGGATAAAAGTTCACAATCAAGGGCATTTCCTCATCCGAGTTCACGGATTCAAATCTAAAACTTTGCTCTAATGATCTTTCTGGTTAAGAATTTTTGCTTATATTTTTTCAACTTCGAAGTTTGTCTCATTAAATATAAGGCATTGGACATTATGCTCAAACTGGATAATACACTAGTTAGACTATATCAGAGGTACAGTGTGCAGTTCTGGTCACCTCCCTGCTAAACAAAACAGAGCAGCAGGTCTTGGGATTGTACAGAGGAGAGCAACAAAGTGCACTCTTGACTGAAGGAGCATACTTTACTCTGGCAGAATCAGCAAATTAAACTTCTTTAGTCACAAACAGAGGAGGCTGTTTGGGGATTTAATTCAAGTCTTCAAACTTCTCAAAAGCCACTAATAAAGTGGATCTAGAAGAATTCTTTTAACTAAATAGCAAATCACTCATTCAAGAACACCAATGGAAGTAATGTGAAGTGCATTTAAAACTGGAAGCCAGGAAGAACATCTTCATGCAAAGAGTTGTGGGAATCCTTAACAAACTATCAAATCATGTAGATAAAGCAGAGACCTTGACAACCTTTAAGTACCAGGATGAGATACTGTGAAATCTTAGCTATTGACTACTGCAACAAAACAAGCTTGATGGTTTGAATAGTGTTTTCTCGTATGTTAAAATTCTTATGTATGGTCTTATGTTGTGTAGGGATGGACAAAAAGAACAGGTTTGAATTTTTAGCATAAGTGGCATGCACAACATTTAGTAGTTACTATTATATCAGTCTATGAGCGACATATAGATTGTGATTTTAAAGGATATCTGTAATAGTTTACACATTGTTAGGCCTGTCTGAGAACTAAAGAGAGAAAAAAGAAGACAAATGTGGGAAAATCAATTTTGCATTTACACACAAAGCAGGTTGGCAATTCAGTGATAGATTTTGTTGACTGACAGAGAGTAGCTGTGTGAAATAAAATACTAATTTTCTGCAGTGTAGAACAGGAATTGGACCTGAAAATGCCTTGATGGATTTGTACACTACTGCTGATAACAAATGTAATCATGTCAGCCATGCTGGGACACTATCAACAGGTGTGCTATGATCCATAATCAGGTGCCCATACTGTACAAATAAAGGAATGTGTCCTGGTAGAATAAGTAACACATCCCATCAGGCATGATCTGACATACATCTAACCTTTGATGGTGTTGACTGACTGATTTGTTAAATAGGGAGATGATGCCAGGTGGATAATAGTGGGAAATAGACAGGGGTCAGTGAAGAACAGGACGTTCAGTCTTATAGCTGTTTGACATGCTCATGGTTGCCTACTGCCCATTATAGTGAGCTGGAAAACTGAAGATTGTCTGGCTTTTTAGGTAGGAGTTGAGGTCAAGAACTGCAGTGACACAGCACTCCCTGTAACAGCCAAAGGGGTTCCTAAATCCAGTCCTGACATCAGGTGATATAACCAGAAATAGCTCCTAGTCATACCATTTTTGACCTTAGTAGAAAAGAATTAATGAGCACTCATCTTGTGAGAAGAAGAGAAGCCAGAGAGAAAGTAGAAGATGTTAGCAGGAGGAGACAAAATCAAGATACACTATTTAGGTGTGTGGCTGAGTCACCCTACCAAAGTGTCTAGAGAGGCTAAAGGTAATGTTTATTAATTTCCATCCTATTTATATCATTTCTCAGCTAAAAACATTTACTTTCTGTTTACTATAGTTGTTGTTTTTTTAAAAAATACCTCTTCTTTTACATATATATACAGTATTCGCAAGTCCAGACTGAAAATGTAACATTACATTTAAAATAGTGATAGTTTTTATTTATTATGTTATATTTTAATTGATTATGACTTGTTGCTACCATAAGATAGCTAAGTGATGATAAACTGTGGAAAGTGCTTTACAGAATAAAGATTAAGATTGTATTCTCAGTAGTCTCCAGGGGCCTCGGGCCTCATGTATAAACGGTGCGTACGCACAGAAATGTTGCGTACGAACCTTTCCACGCTCAAATAGCGATGTATAAAACCTAAACTTGGCGTAAAGCCACGCACATTTCCACGGTAACTCATTCCTTGGCGTACGCAATTTATCCGCCCGGTTTTGCAGACTGGCGGCACCCAGCGTCAAAGCAGTGCTACTGTTCCTGTGTGATCACCCTTTCTTTCTTAGACCCACATTCCTGGCGCGGCTTTATAAATACACTGAAATTAACTGCATATTGTTTATTAGTGTAATGCATCTGATTGTAATTAACCTGTAGCAATATAATGGTCCAGGGAATAGTCATAGTATTCCAAATACCATAACTGCTTTAGCGTTGTAACTCTCACTGCATGTTCTTTCAGCTGATCCCGTTAAGGGCTGCCACAGCAGATCATTTTTTTCCACATTACTCTCACTGCACCACTCGGAGTATTTATATCACTGTATCTGAGTGGGAAATCACAGCAGCAGCTGATTGGAAAGAGAATTATCGGTACACATCATGAAGCAGATGCTGCCTGAGCCACAGCAAACGCTTTAGTCCCTGTACGGACTTCGCGGTTTAGAAACAGTTTCATCCCAAGAACTCTAAACACACTAAATCAGTCCATCAAGTGCTCCTTGTAGAAATATTTGGACTTATAAGTACAATTACCCCACTGTAAACTTGCACTACAGTTATAATATTGCACAACCTGCGCCACTTTATAAAGCGCGTATTTACATGTGATGACGGTATTCATTTCTAAGACGAAATGCAGCAAAACGTTGATTATATTATACAGATAAAACTTTAACTTCATTTAAATAATCTGTATTGTTTATAATTAAACATGTGAGGACACGGTGCCTTGCGCTAGCTAGTTCAGTAATTGTTCCTGCCTTGCGCTGTATTCTTGCTGGTGCTGACGCGACACTGGAAAGATAGACGGATATAATAATTAAACACGTACTACTAAGATATTTCAATGTTCCTTAAAAGTTTTGAAGAATCGAAGTTCTAAGCTTACAGATGGCTTCACGTCTATTACATAGCTTATTGTGTGGCAATTGAGTTTTTGGAGAAAGAAAAGTAAGGACAGGAATTGGAGGTTAGTACGTTTGAAAGAGACAGTACTGCTGTGATAAATTATTTAATTGAAGGTTGCGCATGGCGCAGCAAGCTTCTTGCGTGAGACATGAACAAGCACTGCGCCACCGTGTTCCCATGTTTAATAACATGCTTTCATTGCTATCATCATGAAAAAGATATCACGTATACATCTCAGTATTTTAATTATTCAGAGAGCTGTAATATCAAGAATGTAGTGGAGTATGTGTCCCGTCGGAGAAAGAGAAAGCCCGTTTAAAAAGCAGGTAGTGATTCATACACACAGAGCACATAGAAGATCAAATACAGAACAAAGCATTTAACATGCCACTTTAGTTGCAATAGGATTTGAGAAACTAGTAAATTAAACGATTTTAAGATGAAGTTTATGATGTTCTACTTTAATGGCAAAATAAACTACGTGATTAAAGTGGAAATTTCGAGATTAAAGTTGACATTTCGTGCTTTTTTCCCCACTGTGTGCCTTTTTTTTGTCTGTACCCTAATAAGCTTTCATATGACACTCAGACGGTGGGCTACGACTCGCTTTTTCACGGCGACTTAGATATGTGATTTCTTTTTTATTTCGGGCACTGTGCGACTTTGTGAAGTTGAGCCTTCGAGTTTCTCCGACACTCTGTCACTCGATCAGCTTCCTTTTGTTGATTATACCACTGTTTAAACCAACAAATAGTACGTTTTTCCTTTGCCTCCACTTGGTATTCGCTGAAATTCTTATATTTCCCCATGGAATTAAAAAAGTTTATCTAATCTAATCTAACAAGTAGAGCAGCATGTCTTTGTATTGTTTGACAAAGTCATGCAGACATGCAAACACAAACAACAATACTGGAGACCAGGGGCCTCATGTATAACGCCGTGCGTAGAACTCACACTATAACATGGCGTAAGCACAAAAGCGGGAATGTGTGTACGCACAGAAAAATCCAGATGCAGGAATCTGTACATACGCAAACTTTCACGTTCTTCCACTACATAAATCCCGATCAGCGTGAAAAGTAACGCACGTGCATGCGCCTTCTGCCCGCCCCAACTCCTCCCAGAATTACGCCTCTTTGAATATGCAAATCAATATAAATAGCCTTCTGCGAAAAGACATTGGGAAAAGCACGGGGGGAATTATAAGAATTTCAGTGAATACCAAGTGGAGGCAAAGGAAAAATGTACTATTTGTTGGTTTAAACAGTGGTATAATCAACAAAAGGAAGTTGATCGAGTGACAGAGTGTCGGAGAAACTTGAAGGCTCAAGTTCACAAAGTCGCACAGTGCCCGAAATAAAAAAGAAATCACATATCAAAGTCGCCGTGAAAAGGCGAGTCATAGCCCACCGTCTGAGTGTCATATGAAAGCTTATTAGGGTACAGACAAAAAAAATAGGCACACAGTGGGAAAAAAGCACGAAATGTCAACTTTAATCTCGAAGTTTCCACTTTAATCACGTAGTTTATTTTGCCATTAAAGTAGAACATCATAAACTTCATCTTAAAATCGTTTAATTTACTAGTTTCTCAAATCCCATTGTAACTAAAGTGGCACATTAAATGCTTTGTTCTGTATTTGATCTTCTATGTGATCTACATGTGTGAATCACTACCTGCTTCTTAAATGGGCTTTTTCTTTCTCCCACAGGACACATAATCCATTACATTCGTGATATTACAGCTCTCTGAATAATTAAAATACTGAGATGTATACGTGACATCTTTTTCATGATGATAGGAATGAAAGCATGTTATTAAACATGGGAACACGGTGGCACAGTGCTTGTTCATGTCTCATGCAAGAGGCTTGCGGCGCCATGCGTGACCTTCGATGAAATAATTTATTATAGAAGTACTGTCTTTTTCAAACATACTAACCTTCAATTCCTGTCCTTACTTTTCTTTCTCCAAAAACCCAATCGCCACACAATCAGCTATATAGACGTGAAGCCATCTGTAAGCTTAAAACGCCGATTCTTCAAAACTTTTAAGGAACATTGAAATATCTTCGTAGTGCATGTTTAATTATTATATCCGTATATCCTTCCAGTGTCGCATCAGCACCAGCAAGAATACAACGCAATGCAGGAACAATCCCTGAACTAGCTAGCGCTACGGCACCGTGTCCTCACATGTTTAATTATTAATAATAAAGATTATTTAAATGAAGTTAAAGTTTTATCTGTATAATATAATCAACATATTTTGCTGCATTTCATCTTAAAAATGATATTGTCATCATATGTAAATACGCGCTTTATAAAGTGGCGCAGGTTGTGCAATATTATAACTGTAGTGCAAGTTTACAGTGAGGTGATTGTACTTATAAGTACAAACAGTTCTACAAGGAGCACTTGATGGACTGATTGAGTGCGTTTATAGTTCTTGGGGTGAAACTTTTTCTAAACCGCGAAGTCCGTACAGGAAAGTCTCTGAAGAGTTTTGCCGTGGCTCAGGCAGCATCTGCTTCATGCTGTGTACCGATAATTCTCTTTCCGATCAGCTGCTGCTTTGATTCCCCACTCAGATACAGTGATATAAATACTCCGAGTGGTGCAGTTAGAGTAATATGGAAAAAGATGATCTGCTGTGGCAACCCTTAACGGGAGCAGCTGAAAGAAGAAGAAGATGCAGTGAGAGTTACAACACTAAAGCAGTTATGGTATTTGGAATACTATGGCTGTTCCCTGGACCATTATATTGCTGCAGGTTAATTACAATCAGATGCATTACACTAATAAACAATATGCAGTTAGTTTCAGTGTATTTATAAAGCTGCATCAGGAATGTGGAGCTAAGAAAGAAAGGGTGACTACACAGGAACAGTAGCACCGCTTTGACGCTGGGTGCCGCCAGTCTGTAAAACCGAGCGGAGAAATTGCGTACGCCAATGTAAGAGTTACCTTGGAAATGTGCGTGGCTTTACGCCAAGTTTAGGTTTTATACATCGCGATTTGAGCGTGGAAATGTTCGTACGCAACATTTCTGTGCGTATGCACCGTTTATACATGAGGCCCCAGGTGACGTAAAATAGTATAGGTTGTGTCTCCATATATCTCTTTGTTTTCAGGAAATTTACAAAGATTTCACCTATCAAATACTGTAGTTCTTAAGCATTGAGGTGTAAGCAAAATATTTCTTTTTTTCTAAATTACATTTAAATTAAAATCAGGTGCCCAATCTAAGATTGTCTTCTATATAATCGATAAGATCTGTATGATCTATATGATATTGCTAGGGTGGATTCTAGGGTGTTTGACAAAACTGGTTCAATTTGCAATAATGTTGGGACAGAAAGTGTTGAATCTGTTCTAAATGGCATGGATTGTTTGGCATCCGGACTGGGATGGATGGTTCTTTACTGTGCCAGGAAGCATGTATAATGCAAGGATGAAGATGGACAGGCATTCCAGCCTGGTTGGTTAGTGATAACTTTCTCGGCTGAGAGATTGCTATAGTGGAAGGCCAGAAGGAGACTGCCCCCGAGGGCCATGTGTTCCCCCAGTACGCTGGGTGGCAGCATCCCTCTGGTATGGCTCTCGTGTGGACACGCACAGGACTGAATGAGAGTTGTAGTTCTGGTAGCCAGATCAGTTGCAATCCTCAGGTGCCACTAGAGGGAGCTGCTGGGTGCAGGATACAATGTGGGAGAGGTTCCACCTCACCTGGAAAATCTTGCTGCGCCAGAAGTGCTCCTAGGTCCAGGTTCAAAAGGAGCAGCTCCACCTTCCCCAAGGGGCCGAAGTTGGGGTCAGGAGAGGAGGAGCTTGAGATGAAGTGGTTGAGTGAAAAGAATATTTTTAGTTTGTGGATTGTGAAGAAAAAAGGTACTTTTGTTTAAAAAAAATAAGCACTTTTAATCCCAGGACTGTTGTGGAGTAATTGTAACAGGGGCTTAGGGCTCAGTGACACTGCCTAGTGGTCACAAAGTCAATAAAACAGAAACATATTACAGTATAACTAGTGAAAAAGTCAACATGAACAGGTCTAAAAATGTCAATACAACCAAAATATATAATTAGTAAAGCAGTAAAAATAAGCAGTTCTCTTGATTAATTTCATATTTTTCTTTACAGATATTGAAGGTCAATGCAGAAAAATGAACTTTTTTGTAATCAGAGTGGGGGTCTGTTTCACTATCTGCATTTGTACTATGTAAGTATGAAGTGCCTCTGTTTGTTTGCCCTTTTAGCCACTATTCATTTTATACTGTTCTGTAGCTATTCATTAATGTGTCATCCTCTCCAACTCTTGTATTTAGTGATGGTTGACTAAAAGTTGTTGAAATCCATAAGGGTAACTGTTTTAAATGTAACACATAATTATTTTTTTTATTTTACTATGGAGACTTTTTATCCTGTAGTGTTACAGCAGGGCAATGACCATCATCTTTTTTGGCTTGCCATGTACTGTCTAGTTGTGAACATAGCTGTCTACACCTTCTTTTGCTAATTAAATAGAATGTCACAAATCTCTCTGTATTGTAACTCTAATGGCTTGTGTTAACTATGTGAACAATCGGAAGGCAGAGCATTGAGTTCATTTGTGATCATTTGTACACCAGATGATCACATAAGGGTATGTGGCCCTTTTCCATAAAGTTTTACAAAAGAAATGGATACATTAGGTCCACGAATGAGGACTGATAAGATGGCATGGATTTAAACTGGGAAGTTTATCATTCCAGTGAAATATTTCAAGTGTAATAACAATGCAGCTCTTTTATAGGTTTGCATTTGTTTTAAAACATACAGCATATAATCTCTGTGTCACATGTTGTGTCCTGACCTTCTAAAGTGATCATCAACGTCACAGGTTCAGCAATTTAAAAAATAATTGTATGAACTTCAAAGCAGTTTTACAATAACCAAAATGAAATCTATTTTTTATTGTAGGAAATATAGTTCTATTAAAGTAAGGTCATTTTATGATTAATATTTTTGCTATATTTAAACAGTTTTTGATCTTAGTAAGTTTTATTATTATTTACTTAGCTAATAAATATATTAAACCACTACTTAAAAATAAAGTGCCTTCAGAACTCTGTATATTTTTCATAAAGATTATTTTGCTATATGGATATCATAATGGAGCATTTTACCTGAGTGATTTTTAATCAGTTTTGAAACATGTATGTTTATTCAGTATTTTGGAAATCAATTATGATCAGTAAGAGTAAGTGTTACAATAACAAAAAGTCACAGATGTATTGTTTTGGATTACTTAATTTTACTATCTGTTACACTGTAGGTTAATGACAGCCACATGCCAAGTTGCAACAAAGGAAAACGGCTTCGACAATACAGCTGCCCCTCAATTTTTAATCCCTGACTGGATGGCTGAAATTTCTGATAATGTATTTCTCTCAGATCTCTCAATTCCTGGCACACATAACACAATGTCTTTTTATGGTGGAAATCTTGTTCAGTGTCAGACATGGCCTATAGACCAACAACTGAAAGGTGGAATCCGTTTTCTAGATATTCGTGTACGTAATGCTAATAATAATCTAACAATTCATCATGGCCCAATCTACCAAAGAGCTGACTTTAGCAAAGTAATACGAGAGACTATGAAATTCTTAAATGAACATCCAAGAGAAACAATTTTGATGAGAGTAAAGGAGGAGTTTAGTGAAACCAACAATATACACGTCCCAGTAGTTAATTTTTTAAAACAGTATGGCAACTGGAGTGCTATGTGGATCAACAGGACCATTCCGTTGCTGGGACAGGCTCGAGGAAAACTAGTTATCCTTCAAGACTATGCTGGAGATGCCATTTTCATTCAATATAACACTTTGAATATTGCAGATAAATGGAAAGTTCCAACCATGATGCATATCAATAGCAAATGGCAGAATGTGCATGAACATTTAAATATGGCGGCAGTGGGGATTCGGAACACAATATTTCTCACCTACAGTAGTGGAGCTGGAGTTGCAGCCTATCCAAATGCTGTTGCTATGCAAATCAATCCTCGCTTGCTGGAATACTTACAACTCAGACATGGCCAAAATGTACGCTTTGGAATGATTGCAATGGATTTTCCATCATCAATGCTTATTAAAACGATCATTGAGTTCAACTAATCTCCAGTCAAGATGTGTGTAACTAGCAATATAGTAAAAAATATATATGCTTCTATATTTGAACATTATGTTGGGTGTACAGATCATCCTATTAACTCTTGATTCATTTATACTATACTGTATATGGTAATAAAACATTTTTCCATTTTAAATTTTGATTATATCGGTAATAACAAAATAAACATAAATGATCACAATAACAGTTATTTTACAACTGTGAGGCAACATTTGCCCCTTTTTATTTGTATTTCTTACAAAATCAATAAATGGGATTGCCTTCATCAGTTCTCAGTGATCTTTCTACACTGATGTAAATTAAAAAAAATTATGGATACAAAGCAAATAACAAAATCTATCTATCTATCTATCTATCTATCTATCTATCTATCTATCTATCTATCTATCTATCTATCTATCTATCTATCTATCTATCTATCTATCTATCTATCTATCTATCTATCTATTGCAGAAGAAATTAAATTTGAAATATGTTAAAGAAAGAAATTTGTCCCCAGCTAGGGCTTCTTTGAGTCAGAAACCAGGCAGGAGGAAACTTGTTTATTGCATCATGTATTTCTCGGGAGCATCCTGTCACAGCAATCTACTAAGGGACAGAGCCCTGGGCAGATGTTGTCAGAAAAAGGTCAGAGAGTAAATATAGAAGTCTATATTTATAAACAATTGAATTTACATGGCAGTGCTGAATTAGTACTTAAATATCATACTCTGATTGTTTCATTGGCTTGCACCATCTGAATATTTTATTTGTCAAAAGATATGAGGTGTTCTCATCAAAGACCATAACCAGCTTGCATACCCCAAAATAAAAGTCTCATTTTACTATATTCTTGGTCTTTACATTGCTCTCAAATAATTCTTGAGTTCCTGCAAATATGTGATATCTGCAACTCTTACTGGGTACATAATAGTCAGCAAATGTCTTGAACCATCACCCAGAACCTTCTTGTTCTTTGTTGTTCACTTGACCTTTCACTTGAACAAGCTTCTGGCATTTATTAACTCTTTTATGCTACTTCTAAGATATATGCTATATTTGAATATGGAAAGCATATCAAAACACTTTACGTGCAATGACTATATTACCCCTAAATGACCATGTGAATCCTAAGTCTCATTTTTCTTCCACACTATCTATCTATCTATCTATCTATCTATCTATCTATCTATCTATCTATCTATCTATCTATCTATCTATCTATCTATCTATCTATCTATCTATCTATCTATCTATATTATCATACCATATACATAAATATACACATATATTAATTTATTAATTCATTTTCTAAACCCTGGAGAGTGAGGCAGAACCTTTTATAGCAACTTGGGACATTTGGCAGGAACCAACATTAGACACAGCAGCAATCTATGATGGAGTAGAAACGCACCCATACTCACTGAACCCATTTTGCATTGCCAGTCATCCTAACACGGACATCTCTGGGATGTAGGACGAAATCCAAACCACCATCACCACTATATTATGCAAATTTGATGAGTAGTCTAGTAAGCAAGAGGACCAATGGCAAGGACAACAAAATAACATTTATTAATTTCTCATGCACTGGAAGTGGAAATATAGGAGGCCATATGCTTTGTGTGCATGTTAAGTGCGATGGAAGTAAAACAGACAGGGGCAGAAGTATGCAATATTTCTGTGTGTCAAAGGATTCTAAAACTGGCATCCTTGACCCTAAGGTAACAGAAGGAGAGAGCAAGTCCAGGGAGGGAATGACTTTGGAACTCAGTCCCAGTTAGGATTATGTAGGATGGTTAGGTTTTTGTTACATACCAGGCTGCTGGGGCCCTGCCTTTAAAACTCAATACTTTGAGGTCAACTAGAGGTTCAGGAGTACAAGAACATCAGGATTCATGGAAGGAAGCTTTAGGCTTATGTCTGAAGATTAAAAGTGATTCCAGAACTTGATGTAAGTGAATGGGGTTAAAAACCTCCACAAGGCCTTTGCACATTTAAGTGTGGTAGGGAAAACAAATGCCATTGTCTAAGAGACAATAAAAATTTGGACCTGAGCATCAGTAAGCTTTGCAAATGGAAACAAGGTACCTGAACTATTCCATAACATTTCAGTAATTATTTACCGCTCTGATGCTGATCTTTCTGATCATAAAGTAGGTCATTACAATAGCAATTGACAAGAAGAATTCATAATGAATTGCAGTATTTGAGGGTTCTCCTAGAGTGCCCGTTTCTCTTGCAGTTTGGCTCAAAAACTACTTAGCACATTGTCATCTCATAACAGGCTTAAGTTTCGAGTTTGCTATTTTTCTGTCCAGCCATTTTAGGTCTAGACCATCCTCAAGGAACTGACACACAGATATACACACAGACAGACACACACCAGTCATCGAGATATACATGTTTTTGTTATCAGGAGACCCTAAAATGATGACACCCATCAAAAATCGGAGATCGAAATTTTCGACGGATCTAAAGCTTTCACTCCTCCCCCATATATGATAGGTTATGGTGGGGGAGGGCGCAAACCACAAATAGGAAGCAGAAGTGGCAGTGTTAGGATACATTACATACATGCAGTCACACCTCGAGAGTACATATATATATATATATAGTGAGGTGCAAATGAGGGAGAGGAGAACCAAAGAAATGTTGGGGTCTCAGCCGGGTCACCTCATTTACTGCTAGCATATATAAATAGGTTGATACAGTAGCTCAGTAGTTAGCACTGTGGCTTCATGTATCACCTGTTCTGGTTTTGATTTGACTCCTATTCCTGAATGTTATTTGTCCAGATTTTGCATATTCTTCCAGTGTCTGTGCATTTTTTTCAAGGTACTCAAGTTGAGCAGCTTTCTTCTCAAAAAGTGTGCAGATTATATCGACCGGTAATTCCAAATTGGCCCAAGTATGAATGTGAGTGTTGGTGTGTTTGTGTGTGTGTTAGTTGGCCCTGCCCAGGGCCTGTTTCCTAAATTTTGCTTAGTCCTACCAGAATAGACTCCAGTTTATTAGAATGACTATTAGTACACCATACGACCACAAGTTTTGAATTCAGGTATTTCAGCCATACCCATTGTTAACAGGTGCATAAAATAAAGCACATACCTATGCAATTTTAATTGACATACTGTATGTTGGCAGTAGAAAGGTTCATACTGAAGAGCTCAGTGACTTTACACATGGCACTGTCATAGGATGGCACCTTTGCCACAAGTTAGTATGTGAAATTTGAGCTCTGCTAGATTTGCCCTGGTCAATTGTAATTATTACGAAGTGAAAGTGTCAAGGAACAACAACAGCTCAACCACAAAGTGGCAGACCACATAAACTTGCAGAGCAAGACCACAAACTGCTGAAGCACATGGTGTGTAAAAATTGCCTGTCCTCTTTTGCATCTTTTACAGCAGAGCTCTAAACTTCCCGTGGAAGCAACATTAGTATAAACTGTGCATCAGAAGCTTCATGAAATAGCTTTTTTCCATGTCTGAGCAGCTGCACACAAGTCTAAAATCACTATGTGCAATGCCAAGCATCAGCTGGAATGGTGTAAAGCACATCTCCTTTGGACTTTGAAGCAGTGGAAATGTCTTCTCTGGTGTGATGGACCATACTTCAATATCTGCCAGGAAGATGCTACCTTATGGACTGCATAGTGCCTACTGTAAAATTTGGTGGAGAATGGATAATATTCTGGGGTTATATTCCAGGGTTTGGGCTAGGTCCTTTGGTTCCATATTCTACAGCATACAAAGATATTTTAGACAATTGTGTACTTCCAACTTTGTGGCAACAGTTTATAGAAGGCCATTTTCTGTTCCAGCATGGCCTTGCCACAGTGGACAAAGCCAAGTCCATAAAGACATTATTATATGAGTGTAGTGTGGAGGAACCTGAGTGACCTGCACAGAGCCCTGACCTCAACACCATTGAACATCTTCAGAATAAACTGGAACAACGATTGGGAGCCAGGCCTTCTCATATAACATCAGTACCTGGCCTCACAAATGCTCTATTGGCTGAATGGACTTGATTATCTACCGACACACTCCAAAAGTAGAAGCTGTTATACCTGCAACAGGGGGAATGGGGTTGGGGGGTGCAACTCCATATTAATGCCCATGGTTTCATATACAGTAGGTGTAATGGTCAGGTGTCCACAAACATTTGGCCATGTAGTGCACTGTATATATAAGTCCTGCTTTTAAATTTACATCATCATCTTTATAAGAAATGTGCCATTGTACTGTGCTTGATAAAACTTTGAATAACTTTTTGAATAAAATATTGTATATTATTAAATCTGCACAAACAATCCACTTTTATTATTTTTTTACAAAATCATTCTATATTTGTAGTTATAGAATCTGAGCAGATCACAAATAAATATTGGTGACACAGCGACAAACAAATTTGTATATTCCGAGTGTCCACTTTAAGTCCAGCTGTCCTTCCTAGATTATATAAGGCACATGCCCACAAGATACAGTATATCTCTAACTTCTACGTCTTCCCCAATGGACTGGATGCATGTAATTCATCCATCCATACATTTTCCAACCCGCTGAATCCGAACACAGGGTCACGGGGGTCTGCTGGAGTCAATCCCAGCCAACACAGGGCAGGAACCAATCCCATGCAGGGTGCCAACCCACCGCAGGACACACACAAACACACCCACACACCAAGCATACACTAGGGCCAATTTAGAATCGCCAATCCACCTAACCAGCATGTCTTTGGACAGAAGATGGCGTTCAGTCAGAGATTTGCATGCACATTTCAGGTAAGTCAGAATGTTCTGGAAACTCTGGACATGGATGGAATAATATTTGTAACAAATCATTACTGCTCCATTTATGTGAAGAAAATGCACTCTCACGTGAAATGAAAGTCCTGGTAGTGGTGCATCTTTTGCCCACAGGAAAAATTAAACTTTGCCAAAGCAATGATTTGAGTATGCCACAACCAGCCTTTTCTCAAATTTTGCACCAAACTTTAAACATCCTTGCAGGAAATGTTAAAGCAAGCTGAATTCATGCAAATCGCTGTTTTTCCTGGAGTTGTTGGTATGATTGATGGGACACAGAAAAAGTATGGATAAGCAAATGTGAATCACAAGCAATACCACAGTATCAACACAGGTTATTTTGCACCCTAGGCCAAGCTTATTAGAGCACCGTCGGACTGTTCGGTAGCTAAATCATGCAGCTAGGTTTTCACCCCTTATGATCTGCACCCTAGGCGAATGCCTAATTTGCTTTAATGGTGGCCCTGAACACACAGGTGGTCATGGATGCAAACTTTATTATTCTTGATGTTGCTACACAGTGGCCCAATTACAATGCAATACAATCTATATATATAATTCACTAAGCAGCCGACCATGGCACGCAAGACAGAGACCATGGGATACACATGACAGAGCCACGCCCACCAACTCACAGAGTCCCGCCCTCAAATTCTAAGACCATGGGATACGCACGACAGAGCCTCGCCCCGCCAACTCTAACCCTCCTCCCGCGTCATGGGATACGCATGACCACGTCCACCCTCGCAAACTGTTTTACACGCTGCATACAGCGATTCCCATCCACGACAAACATGCTTCTTTTTAGATGGTCCTGCAGGAACAGGGAAAACCTTTGTCTGCAAAAACCTGATTCATACCATACTAAGAGCATAGTGTTTTTATTGGCTTACCCGCCTGCTCTCATCATGGGAGTTCTGCAGGCGTCAATGAAATACTTTCAAGGTCGGAATTTATTTTTAGTGCCTTCAGTGAGAGTTAATTAAACAGAGTTTGGTCATTTATACAGAACCGGTAAGAAGCCTTTAGAAGGTGTGTAGAAGTGATATTTTAAGATGTCTTAAGTACAGTCTATCACGGCCCCCAGTTTCAATAAAATCAATTCAGCAGGAGTTTTCACGCACAATAGTGTACTAGGTTACCCAAATCAATACAGCAAAGGATGGTCTTTAACTCAGAAAGTGAGGCTATCGAAGGAGCGAAAAGTGGCGTTTCAGTTAGCAGTATCTGTGCTGAAAGGATTTTCTCAGGTGCCTGAGATACTAACTGGAGTAAGCGGATTCAATACTGGATGGATGGGTTTATAGATTTAACTCATATGATGGCACAGCGTTAGAATAGTGAATTGGCAGATTGAAGGGAGAATGCCTCAAAGAGAAACAGAAATACGGTACCACATATTTGAGTTCTGTTTTTGAAAGTACAAGAAGCCGAGTCTACTACCTAAAGCGACTTTTATTATGGCACATGCTTATTTTTCGGGGCGGAAGTATTTACTTTCTGTCGCTCATCGACCTACATTTATACCACGTGACTTGACTTTAGACCAGGAAGTAGTTTGCAGTGCCATTTATCACCGTGGTTCGTTTCATTCAACATGGAGATAGCATATTGGTAGGACATTAATGTACCTTGAGAACACAATTATTTATGAGTATATCAACCACATGGCCTGAAAGCGTTTATCTGAACCGCTTGCTATAAACAAATCGCCTTTAAAAATGAGCACGAACGCAGGATGTGTGTTATCTGGTCACCAGTCCGTTGAGAGGCTGCATGTTGGCGGCAATACCAAAAGTAAATACGGGGTCTTTCAACTAGAGGAGGACATCCTACAGCCATTTGCTGAATGCAAAAATAAGATGGACAACTGTAGCATCGTTTCCCTTTCCAAAGAAGAGCGTATGTCGGCAATCGAGCGGGTGGTGAAAACCGCAGTCGAGACTGTTGTGTACGTTATTACCAGGCTGAACGATTGCACCATCCGCGATCTGCAGCTGAGGATCGCTGAAAAGGAGAAAGAAAACGAACTGCTGAAAATCCGGATGGAACTGACCGAGAGAGAGCTGACTGGACGTATTCACCGTCTGACCGCACAGAATGCAGCTGTTACCAAGAATAAAAGATCTGATGATCCAGCAAGCGAGAGGCGGTTAGCCAAGCAGCTTGTAGGTTTACCGGCGGAGCAGGGGGGCTTGTCTCCCGCCGTCACGGAGGTAGAGAACAGTGCCGTAGAAAGTGATACGGAGCAGGAGGTGCTTGCTGACAGTGATTTCTCTGGTAAATAAAAATATTACATCTCTTTATACATGCAATAAAATGTTACGGTTTGAGAAACATTTAAACAGTATCTGTACATGGAGGTGACATAATGGGGTGTGGGGCGGGGTTGTGGTTAAAGTTTGACATCAAAAATGAGCAGATATGCCGTTACCACCCGTAGATAACGTTAAGTCCTCTTTGTCTAATCGCTGGTATTGACTCCTTTGATGGAAACAGTCATTAAGAGGTCACTTTCATCCAGTAAGTTTTTCCCATTTCTCCATGCTGAATTCTTTTAGCTGTGCGCTGTTTGACAAGTGTTTTGCTGGCACAGCCCATTTGAACTATGCAGTGCATCTCTATTGGATTCATAGCTGGGCTTTCACTTGTCTAGTCCAGAAATCTCCCCTTCTTTCTTTTCACCCATTCCTTGGTGGATTTACTGGTATGTTTAGAGTCATTATCATGTTTCAAGGTCCACTTTCAGTTGAGCTTCAATCTTCTGACAGATGGTCTCATATTGAAGAATTCACAGTGGATTCTGTGATGGTGAGCTGTCCAGAGCACGATACAGCACAGCAGCCCCAAACCAGAATATTTTGCCCACCCTGCTTTACAGTTGATCTTGGATTCTTCTGGTCAAATGCTTTCTTTTGTTTTCGCCAATCATGTCTTTTGATACTGTGGCCAAATAACTTATATCTTTGCCATATCTGTCCAGTGCACATTGTTGCAGAAGTCCTGGGCAAACGTTAGTCTTGCTCTAATGTTCTATCTGGATTGCAAAGATTTCCTTCTGGTGCATCTCTTGCAAAGATTTCCTTCTGGTGCATCTCTTATAGAGATCTACTTTTTATGCAGCCTCTTTCTAATGGTAGATTCATGCAGTTTAACATCAGCAGTGACAAGAGCTACCTGTTGGTCCTGTGATGAAATTCTCAGTTTCTTGGAGAATGGTTGATTTTAAGTTGTTTTGGGATCTTTTAAAATTCCTTCCCAGACTTGGAGACATCTATGCACATCATCCTGAAGGTCTCCAGAAGCTCTTTCAATCTAAGCATGGTGATAACACACACTTATAATAATAATAATTAATTCATTACATTTATATAGCACTTTTCACTTAACACAGACGAAACCAGACTAAATATCTGAGGTTCAGTTAGGACAGGTTCTTCCAAGATTCTCTCTAATTATGTTCTATTCATTTACACCTCACTTGATGCTAATTTTAGGTTTTTTAAGGTAGTAACAAATGGAGGGATAAACTTACTTTTTTCCACTTGCAAAATTTGCACTTTGCCTATTTAAACTGGACTACAAAATGTAAATGTGACATGATATTATATTATCTTTACCTATAGGTACAGTTTAAATGAAGATTAAATGTTGATGTGTCCATGTATGTTAAAAATGAAAAAATATTTCATGAGGTGTATCTCCTTGCCTGACTGTATGTAAGCTGCATTAGGTGAATTCCTTCTATTAACTGAAATTCTTAAACTTCCTGGCTCAAACAATAATTCAGATTATCAAGAGACATACCATTTCCAAAAATACGTACCTACTGAATATTTTCATGACCCCAAGATAATGACGATTCAGAAACTTAGCCAGGCTTCTTTTAGTTGTTAGGAATTGGGTGCACATTTAATCTTTTTTTTTTTTTTTAACCACTTATTTGTTTTTAGAATGTGAAGATTAAATTGTTTTTCTTTTTAATTTAGTTAACATAGTTGAAATATTTTTGTATCATTTTCTACACCATTTTTTTTATTATGAGTACTGCCATTTTGTGGAGCAGTTCTTACTGGGTTACCCTGATAGGTAAAAATATGTGTTTCCTTTTTATCTGAGTCAATGAAGAACTAGCAAAAAGATTGATGTCTGTTTATATAGTGTTTTTGGCAGAATGATCTCTGTTCTATGTGAGTTCAACGCTGTTTTAGGGCTTTGATTTTTGGCTTGACAACAGTGCATATTAGATTTCCCTGTTAGAAATCTTTACTTGTCTTTTGGCTCATGTCTCTCCTTCTGGACCCTTATTTAAAAAACAAAAAAAACTCTATCCGCCCTGAGAATATTAGCAAACACTCTAACTTATAGTTTAAAACAAAAAGAAGAGTTAGTGAAGGGTTATATTTTAGACACAGTTGTTCAAAGGATGTAAACATTTTGCCAATATAAAAATCTCCAAAAGGTCTCAATACTGTCTGCGTTAAAAAACCAGGGCACTGGGGATATGTGATTGTCTTAAAAAGGTTAAACTGGCAGTAATAGCTCATCCTTAAAATGTCCCATTGTTCATGCCTAAGATTATATGTTCACATTTTATTTTTTATCTCCCAAATACAGGTGCAGAAGAGGGACTCCAAGGAGAGAAACTTGCCTGTGTCAAAAACGAACCCCTTGATTGGAATTTTTTTGAAGTTACCTTGGTCAACGGACCTGTACCACCTGAACAAAACTGTGGCTTGTTACAACCAGGATCAAATTCAAATAGCCGTAATGTTTTTGAAGTAGAATCAACATCTATTAAAGATGAATCCATGGATGCACGGCCTGTCATTATCAAAGAGGAGGCAAATGATTGTGAAGGTCTGGATGTATCATGGGAAGTTTCTAAAGGAGGTAGTTCAAACTGCATCCAGGAAGAAGGTCTTAATAAAGAATTACTTTTAAAACACAATTCTGTGCACATACATCCAGGCCTTCCAAAAGAATTTTGTTATGATTTAATAAAAGAAGGCAGAGACTGGATATTTAAAAATGGCAATTTTGGAAGTGGGACTAATTTTTATCAACATGAGGGACCAATGTACTCCTACAGCTCAGTAACACGTAAGTATACTGAGTCCTTTTTTTTTTTTTTTTTTTCTTTTCTCATTTTAATTCATGACACAGTTCACATATAATTCTGTCGTGAGTTGGATTGACAAGATTAAAGGAGGAATATATTTTGTAAAAAAAAAAAAAATCAGTGTTTGAAATAATCGGTAATTAATCTGTTTAAATTTATTGCCACTTTGCATACTCAAATTTTAGGAGTTTAGGCCACCGGTTACTAACAAAAATAGTATGTTATTAACAATTAAAAAAAAAAAAAAAAAATGACACAAACTAAGCAACCAAAGCTTCAATCTTTTATCTTTATTTACAGAACTATTTGGTTTGGTGTGATGCAATATCAAATTAATCCAGTGCAGTCCTTTAGTGGAGAACATCCATTTGTTAGGTGGCTGATCAGGCTAGATTGCACCTACTTCTTAGAAAACAGCAGTCTACTTCCTGTGATTATCACATGTGCAAAACCAAAATCGTTTGAAAACCAAGTCACAGAAGAAAATCTACATGGATATTGAGAGAATGTGAAAAATCCACACAGAAGGTGATCAGGAAAGTAACTGTACCTCTCAGAGTAGTAAAGCGGCAGTGCTAACTGGTGCCTGCTGCACCACAGTCATCTTGTTTTTTTATGCGTCCCAGCCCTTAAGGATTCATCTGGACTGGATCATCTGACTCCATGTATCTGTGTTTGGAGTATACTCTACATGTAGACTCCACACCTTAAAATATCTTGTCATCAAGTGTCTACACTTAAGCCTCTGCCTTTCTCTGTATCTTTTTGCTTCCACCAATAGTTTCCACACTATCTAGGCAGGATTTTCTCCCTACTGTGGGGAACATACCCAGACAACCCCTTCCTTTTTTCCATGACTTTCTAGCAATAATGGCTAATAACTACAGCCATTTTGCAGACTTACGACATGGCAACAAAAGTAAATATTTTCTTTTTAGCATGTGTGAATCACTCATGCATTCCTATGTCTGTTTGAGTTTTCCATCTAACTGTGCGTATTTCATTTGAAGCTCTTCGCTTAAAAGATATCCAACAGTGTTTGATTTTTGTTGTTGTAAGCTTAACACAAAATGCAATTTTTTTCCTTGAATTGTCTGGTGGTTAAAGATGATTTTTGACATATTTCAGAGAAAATGAACAAGGTGTCTGCAACAGAAATGCAACATTGTTACCTGGGAAGACTTAAAGCAGGCACAGAGAGGGGAAGGATGCAGAAAGGGAAAGATCAAAACAGGTACAATTTTTTGTATTTTTGTTTATTTTGAAAAATGCAGAAAAATAAAATAATTAAATAGATTGGCTCAGCTTCTTAGGAGTTAATATTTTACTTTGAAGTGCCATAACAAAAGCAGGTTTCAATGAAGTTACAATTAAAAATGATTCTTTGATAGATTTTAAATAAAGCAATGTTTAAACTCAAAATTGCTGTTATGTTTTTAAAACCACATCCATCTTAACTATAGTTTTATGAGTGCTCTTTGCTTTGATTATAAGTTTTCTTTAAAAGGTAATAGGTTTTAGGATAGGATGCCCAAACTCCAGGCCTAGAGCACCACTGTGGCTGCAGGTTTTCATTCTAACACTTTTCTTAGTGCCCAGTTCTTTCTGATAATTAACTCTCTTTCTGTAATTTTAATAGACTTGCTTCTTAAGACTCGGGACCCTCTTAATTATTTCTTTTCGTTAATTAACAGATCAAATATTTATCGAGATACAAAACAAGCCAGCACATGACCAGCAACCATTGTCCATCATACAATATATGAAAGTAAAAAAGGTGAACATCTCAGTAATGTTGATCTTCTCAGGTCTACAAAACATTTTGTTGGTGGTCCTAGAATAAAGAAAATCAATAGTTTTGGAAATGTCTGCTGTGGCAGAATAAGAGCACCAACTAGCCATGGAGTTAAATGATAGGCTTAATTAACATCAAGAATCGGCTTCAATTTAATAAACCGTTTGGAGTGAAATTGGTTGGAGTCAGAGGTCCTGACTTAGCTGGTCATCTGTTGGCTAACTAACTTCACGTCTCATTTCTGTTCGGGTGCCGTTTAAGAAAAAAAATGAGCAATTCAGAGAACTGATTTGTAAAAAAAGTCAATTAAAATCAAGAAAAAATAAGTTAATTAGGCTGCCTACCCTATACTGCACTTTCACCACGTTATCTAACGCTAGTCATGATGAGCGTATTTTGTTTTGAAGCAAAAAGTGACCGTTTGCTAAGATGGAATGTAAATATTTTCTCTCAACTATTACACACCATTAAGTTAATGGTAATGTAAACTACACTTCTTCAGTACACTTAAACCTCCACTCATAAGGTACCATAACCACGGAAAGTATTGTGGTGCTTGTGGAATTGTAGCTTGAACAGGTAGCCAGTTGATCAGAACTTGTATAGTGAAGGACAGCTAAAGCTGGTCATAGTCATAATTTATATCCTCTGTAGCTATGTAGTAAGAATTTATTTTCTGTTACAGTATACAATGCTTTTTTTATAAAGTACACTGTGTTTATTAACAATAAAGATTTTAATTGACTACTTATAGAGAAAGTTAATTACACACATTCACATCTATTAGCTTGTACTTTTTAAAAGTTCTTGGAAATGATTTTTCAACATGATGCTGCTGCAGTAAAAAGCTGGGTTCTATGTGTTAAATTGCTTTGAGTCTTTTGCAAGTCCTTTTCATTCCTGTTTGACATGGTTATTTTTAAGTGGATTTTTTATCATTTAACTGAAGAATAACAATTTTCCATTTTGAGTGTCTTGCTTTAATTGTATGGTGTCTGTCTGTACCCTATATGTAACTAGCCACCCAACTGAAAAATCCAAAGTGCTTTAAAACAATTTACTGTAGTACTTCATAAAAGAATATTTCTAAGAATGCTTCCTGTGTGGACAGCCATGTTTTTTTTAACATGTAATAATCTTTATCATTAAATAATCTTTAATATCAGTTTCATTAATTTTATGACAGATCTCATACATTATCTAACAGATGGCCTTTTGGTAGTTTGCACAATCCCTAGAGCTATAAGTGAATCAGGTTTCCTTTGTGTCTAAGACTTGTAGTTTGAAAATGTTAAGATTTAATATGTTGTCAGATATAATATGAATTCATTTAATTGTTTTTTGCCTTTCACCAACACTAAAACTTTCAGAGTCAAAACAAAATGACAATTATGAAGACTCTTTTTTTTATAATTAACAGAAAAGAGATTTCATCTATCAGTATTTTCCCCTTTTTCTAATTTTATTTAGAAAATATATAACTAATTAATAGAGGTCCCCTGTTTGCATTATTGGTGGTTAACATAAGCTAAAATATACACTAATAACTCTGAAGTCCAATGTTTAATTGCTGCTCTTCTTAACAGTTGTCGTGTCACATAAATGCAATAAATGGCCAGAAAGCACAGAATACAATATAGGTCTTTATTAAGAGACTTAGCCCCAAATAAATCATGCAGTGCAGAAAGAAAATAAAACCTTTAAGGTTTTTAAACTATTTGAATTTTTTGTTACAGACATAAGTGTGGCTTGGTTATTTGGTTTAAATCAAACAGCATTTAATAATGAAATCTGTTCAGCTTAGGAGTTTTTTTTTCCCCCGATTAAATGGTTACTTAAAAATCAGTCTTAAAATCCAGTATGCTAAGCACTTCTTAGCAAAACAAGAAAAGCATTATAAGTTTGTTTAAAAAAAAATAAAAAAAATTTAAATTTCATATAACTAGTGATGAGCAAAAATTGCCAAGTTCGCTTCGCTAGGGAAATGTCTGCCAACTATACTGGATATATTATTGTGGACAAAAAGGTGATCTAAGCAGTGCTGCAGCAGTCCTAACCATTGCACCACTGTGCCTCTGTGAGATCAAAGAAGAAAGAACACAGTCAGAGACACGCAATCATAGATTTCATCAAAACAAAGTGGAAACACCGAAAACTTAGTCAGAAGTCAGAAAAAATATGTATGTCTTTTAAAGGCAGTAAATTTAAAGTGACCTGATTGAAAATGTTGGCTCGTTCTATTTTTCGAAGTCGCGCTGGAGGCTCTCCAAGCTGTCTGTGCTGATGCTTTGTACATTTTCTTCTATCAAAAAGATAGAAACATGTAGTAAATAGTAATAAACCTGTCGTTATTATTTCATAGAGTCTCATGTGTTTGGAGGGTAGGTGTCAGGCTCCTTTAAGGTTTGTTTTCACTCTTGCCGCGCCACATGGCTAATCATTATGCATGCATAGGGCACGTGCCTTCTCCTCTTATATTGACGTGGAACTCGAAGATCGTCCTGCACATTTGGCTACAAGCACAGATAACTCATCCCACAGAATCTGTAATGCAAATAATTAGCATTATATACCTGGGGGCAGTCTTGTCACTGTTGGCTGTTACAGCTCCGGAGGGCATTGCACTGGCCTCACAAAGCATTATAGGGCACTGGTATTTATAATAAAAAAAAAAAATCAGCTAAACCGGCCAAATTAAATCATTTGAAGAACAAGGGTGAATGCAACAAATTCACTGCGAATAACGCTTTGGCTGATCACTAATAAGAACAATGCCAAAAAGTGCTGGATATTCCATAAATAAATACGATTTATACCTCCACTCCAATATACCAGAGAGTGTATTTGTTTCAGGTTTTTATGATGGTGAAAGAGCTGCCCCTGTGATATAACTGCTCAGTTGTTTTATTAAACACATCAAATAACCACATTATTAATGACTTTATCTGTTTTCCATATCTTGAACTCTTTGCTTTTCATGAGGCCTTACACATAAATTATAGGATTCCTTTACTAACTTTTTAGTCTTTTTTTTTACCTCAATTTTATACTTTATGGCATATTTAGAATTCAAAAGGAAAACCAGTGAGGTCTGAAATTACTGGTTAAATTATTGTATTTTTTTTTTCTTGTGTCTAATTGCTGGTTTGTACTTCCTATTTGATATCTTACTATAATTTTACTATAGACATTCTTGAAATGTCATTACTTGTTACTGGAATCTAATGCCATCATTTGACACACTTTATATAGCACAGAAAGCAGACAAGAAATGTGGGTAAACGTAGTATGCTCCTGCTCAGACTGCATTATCTGTCTTGCTTTATATGTGTGCCCCTGTTCAGTGCCCTTCCAAGGCACCCGATGAATACACAAGGTGTCTTGCACCCTAGTAGCCTGTACATTTCCACGATGGTATCTAGCATTACTTCTTTCTCTGCCAGTTAAGTTATTTCCCTATGAGGCTTGTACCATCAGTAAGGTGCCATGGACCTTAGCAACCTTTTGCCAGCTGTACTTCCACTCACAATGGTCAAATCGAAATCAACAAACTGAAAGTCTTGATACTGTAGAAACCACGAGTCTACTTAGCAGTTTGTTACAATATACTTGCAAATGTTTTTTACCATCTTTTAATACAGGAAAAATTATGAGTGATAAGAAGACAAACTTACAAGTATTAAACAACTGTTGGTAAACTCAACAACATACTTGAAAATCTAAAGCATCACAGTTCACTGGGAGTAGAAGTGTAAAGGCCATGTCATTGAGATGCAAACTACATTGGAAATTATTGTGGATGTTTCAAATTATTTTTTTAATTACAAATCCTAGTTAATTTTCATACACTAAAATTATACTTTTGATTTAACTTTTCCAGTGTTTTTATAGGGCTCTGTAAAGTAAGTACAGAATTTTAGACTGCAGACCTTAACATGCTGTTCAGACAGCATGAGAGAACTGTATGTGATATTGACTGTGGTATTTCTCAAAGTTCTATACTTGCTCCATTTGTATTCTCTGTATAGATGTTTCCAGTTGCTGTAATCATATGAGCATATGGAAATCAGTTGATATTTGGTTATTCTCACATCTGCATCTGTAGTGTAAAAGTATATAGATGGTCAACTTCCACTTACCAGGTGCTTGTCAAACAAAATGCTTTTTAATCAAATACAAGCAAGACTCTGATACTTATAGTCCATCTCTAAAAACTGAAAAAATGTTTGAGCAAGCCTCTCAGTTTACCTCACCATGTTTAGCTTGAGCCCAAGAATATGAAGATCATTCTAAGATATTTTATGTTTTTTCACTTTTTAAGCATTTTATAGGTTCATTTCTAGCCCTTTTTCATTGGATGCTGACAAATTAAGTCATGCTTTTGTATTTACCCATTTGTTAAGAGTTACTGTTTACTGGATTGGCAAAAAGTTGATTTTTAATTATATTTGTCCTCTATTTAAAAATAGTTTAAAAACAGATCAGTTTATATTTAAAAATAGTTTAAAAACAGATCAGTTTAAACAAAGATAAGTGTGAAAGATAGTAACAGGTAGCTAATTAGAGCTTAATTAAATTTATATCTAATCATATCAACTGTTAGTTCTATAGAGTACTGGTCAGTTGCAATTATTAGTTGTTTACCACACACTGAATAATTTATTATTTGTTCCCATTTCACTACATTTAATCATTTTTCAGCTTTAGATAGTATGGAGAAAACCGTGTCACTTATTCCAGTTGAGTAAAACAAAACTGTAAGCTAGTAGTGTAACAGTTTATTAATCCCAAAGGAAATTACTTACGTTTTCTGATTCTGATACAGTAAAGTGTTCATTGAACAAAAGCATTCCATCCACTGTTAAATGCCACTGTTAAGCTGAAAAGAAGCATAAGCTTTGGTAGCTCCAAAGGTATTAATAGTAGTCTAGTAGGGTAAAAATAAATAACACAGAGCATGGAAAATAATATACATAACAAGTTGGTTAAGTTTGCATAAACAGTAACACTAGGTAGAATAGCAGATAATTTAGAATTAGCTTTAGCTTTCATTATAAACGAACCTGGACAAAAATACAGACTTTGTTGAATTTTTGGCAGATAAAACTTAAATAGATTTACTTAAATGTAAATTATTACATGTACTAAATAAAAATGTAATATTTCAAAACACAATGAGAGGACTGTAGCTTGAAAGTACACCTTATGAGAAGGATCTAGGAAGAGTAGTGGACTTGTCACTTTCTATTTCCAGTTTACAGAACCCATTAATAAAGCTAATAATATGTTAGGTTATAATGCTCGAAGTGTAGAGTACAAGTTAAAAGAGGTTTATGTTTAAGCTACAAAATGTAGGAATGAGGCCTCATCTGCAATACTGTGTGCAGTTTTGGCCTCCATGTTACAAAAATGACATAGCCCCGATAGAGAAAGTCCAGAGACGAGCAACTAGAGAGTGGTATTTTAGGGACTTTCATATCTCAACTTGATGTTATTTCTGAGAAATTAGCTGAATAGGATTAGCAAGCTTGTTAGGTTGAGTGGCCTGCTCTCATCAACATTGTTCTAATGTTCCTTATGTTGACAAGGGGACAGGTGTTTGAAAACTTCTGTCACAGGTTGGTTCTAATCCTGGTGCAGTCTTAGGTCTTAGCCTGTGTCTGGCAGAGAATGAGGGAGGTTATATTCTGTTAAGGGTTGTCTTTTTATTGTTCAAATATTGTAATTATATAAACTGGTTTCCAGTGTTTATGTAGCATTTATAAAGGTGTTGTTATATGAATGCCCTGTTAAATGTTTAGGCACAGTTTCTTGATTTTTAAAGCTACTTTGTAGTAATATTCATTTAGTGAAGAAAGGAGAAACTATAGGGAACTGAATTATGTTTGTAGGATGCATTTTTGTTTTGTAGGAAAGATTTAGTACTCCTTCATTACAATCATTTCGGGTACTAGGTTAATATAGTTTTAAAAATCATCTCAAAAATACATTTTAGGTTGTGTTTTAGCAAACTTTTTATTTAATTATCTTTTTCATGCATTTTATTTCTAAAATGTTTTGTGCTTTTTATGTTATGCTTTTTGTAAGTTTTATACATCTCATTTTGAACTGTGAAAGGTACTATATACGTAAAATTAGTATTTTTATTCATAGTAGTAATTGTATAATCATGTTATTTTAATAAAATTGTTTTGCATGTAGTAACCATATTTTTTGTTTTGTAATTTTCCTATCTTATTTTCATGTATCTGGCCATCTTTAAAATTACATTTATTTTGTTACATTATAGTTTAAGCATTACAGTTCATATAAAAATTAATCTGATTTGCAGGTTTACCCTTTGTGCTAACAAAACAAAGAACACTGCACTTTCAGAACAGTATAATCCAGAGCAAGGTGTTTCTAGAGCTGCCCTGAGACAAAGGAGGTATAGAGAGAGCTTACAAAGAAATGGGGTCTATGAAGAGTAAGAATTTACCATTTATTAACAAGAAAGTGTCATTTAAAGATACATAGGAGTTTACTGTGTTAAGCTTTTCTTTCTGTTTGGAGGTACAAGAGGCAGCAAGCACTCCGTTCAGCTGCTTGGCGGCGGCGTGAAAAGACAGAAGAAGAGAGAGAAAGAGAGAGAGCACTGGCAAGAATAAGGTAAGACATGGAAACTGAGTATGGAATACACAGAATGTATCAGAAAGGAATAGTATTTCTTCTCATTTCTAACAGCCTGTTACTAAAGATCTTAGCATCCATACTCCGTCTTAGTGTTATTTATCACTAACCTCAGTGCACTGAGTGCACAATCAACCTTGAAAACATTGAAATTTGATTAACATGTAAATGAGATGGCATAGAGGCACATTAGCCTTCAACGCTTCATTTTCCAGCATCCTAGATTTCCACATTATCCCCATGTCTGTGTAAAATATTCGCTTTGTACTCTGGTTTTCTTTCCACACCTAAAAGATGTGCATGTTAGTTTAGCTGAGTGAAGCCCAATGATGCACTGCCACTGTGTTCTTGGCCAGTTCCTGTTATGTGCCCAGTGCTGCCATGATAGGTTCTGGGACTTTAAATTCAATTAACTGGATGTGAGAATGTCATGTTAAATTATAAAAATAAGTATTGTTTAGTACAATTATACAACCCCAATTCCATATACCCAGTCATGTTACTGACCTTTTGACAATTAACCTAATTAGTTGCAAAATGTTCCCCTAGCTGCTTCTTTTTAGTACCACTTACTTTTCCAGCTTTTTGCTTCTCCCGTCCCAACGATTTTGAGACATGTTGCTGCCATCAAATTCAAAATATTTGCAAAATGGTAAAATGTCTCACTTTCGACATTTGATATGTTTTCTATGTTTTATTATGAATAAAATATGGGTTTACAAGATTTGCAAATCATTGCATTCTGTTTTTATTTAAATTTTACTGAGTGTCCTAACTTTTCTGGAATTGGGGTTGTATTATTGTGTGGTAGCAAAATCTGTACATTTACTGTATAAATGCATTCTTTTGGAAATTAAAAAAAAAAAGCTAACAGTGCCTTCATGTAATCAATAGGCACAACTCGAACTCATGATTCTAGCTTGTCTGTCTTAACCATATTAATAATAAATTATGCTGCAAGAAGCCATACACTCTTGTACTTATTGAATGAAATATACATTTTCCTGGCCTAGCTTGATTTTTGGAAAAAAGACTGATAAAAAAAAAATATAAAGAGAGCTTAAACAGTAGTATTTTTTTATTGTGTTCAATTCAGTTTTTGATCTGTCAATCACTTGCAAAGGTGCTTGAAAGTTCGTGAACTCTTCAGAATTTCCTATATTCCTGCATAAGTATGACTTAAAACATCGTCATATTTTCACACAAGTCCTAAAAATATAACCCAGCTAAACAAATGAGACAAACGTATCATACTTGGCCATTAATTTATTGAGGAAAATCACCCAGTGTTACATATCTGTGAGTGGCAGAAGTATGTAAAACTTTACTTTTAGTATTTAGTGTGACACCCTTTTGCAGCAATAACTGCAACTAAACATTTCCAGTTGGTCTTGATCAGTCCTGCACATCAGTTTGGAGGAATTTTAACCCATTCCTCCATACAGAATTGCCTCAACTCAGGGATGTTGCTGGGTTTTTTCAAATGAACTGCACACTTCTCTTCCTTCCACAACATTTTTGTTGGGTTAAAGGTCAGGACTTGATCATTCCAAAATATTTATTTTATTCTTCTTCAACCACTGTTTGCTAGATTGACTTGTGTGCTTGGCGTCTTTGTCTTGCTGCAGGACTTAGTTTCTCTCCTGAGATGTAGTCCACAGACAGATGGTATAATTTAGAATTCAGTTTCCCGTCCACAATGACAAGTTGGCCTGGTCCATGATGAAGCAAAACAGGCCCAAAGCATATGGGTAATGCTGAAGGGTTCACTAACTTTCAAGCACCACTGTAGTTTTTTCCTTTTGATTAGTAGGAAGCATTGGTTCCTGACATGAAGGTGCTGCTCGTTAGGAGTTCCTCTTAAAGAGACTGCACTTATAATAATAATAGTAGCAATAAATAATTCAATAATGCAAATAAAACCTTTTCTGATAAAAAAAAGAATATGTAAAGGTTCTTAATTAAATTACAATAGAAGCATTTATAAACTATTTATTAAAGAGAATCAATCAAACTCCAGTCAGTTGGGACCTTGCAGGGGTAGAGGAAAGTGTCACAATGTGCATTTCTAATCTGATCACTGCATCCTCCTTGGATTGGAAAAGCATTTCTTATTTACCTCATTGTTTGGAAGCTTATGGACTAGAAGAACATATTTTGATATTCAGCCTGCAGAAGTTCCCATGATCACCTTGAGTGATTCGGAGGATATGACTATTTGCAAGATGGCTGGTTTCCAAATTGTCACACTAATTCCAAGCTGCATATTATGCCATGGAAGTAGCACAAAATAAGGTCATTTCATCAGTCAATCAATGTAAGAACAAGATTACTACTCAAAAAACAAACTAATGAACACCGTCGACAACTTGGTTTTTGTTGTGCCAATTTCAAAAATTCACATCAAGTTAGTAAGTCAGTGAAATGCTGTGGTATATTTTAGTGTCTATATCAGTGGCTCAGCTGTACAGTGGTCTGGTACTGGTTCTGTTATAGCTGCCAAAGGTTTTCATTGTCTTTGAGGTCTTATTTCATGGCCAGAAGGAGTAACTTGGCAAAGGCAGCAGTGGCATAATCTACCTCTGGTGGCAAAGTTAAAACTGATTAGTAATATATTTTATCAGTTGATTAATTCATTAGTTAAAGCAACGGAATTTATTTACACATGGCAATTCTTACAGATTCTTCAACCCTTAACCCGGATCTTTTTTGTATGATTTTACTTGACTAAAAAATCACATTCAGCACCATCACCACTAATTAATCTTTTAAACTGAAACTCGCCCATATACTAATACTGCACTGTACCCCAGAAACTGCTTTTTTCAGTAACACATCTCAAAGTTCCATGAGGAGTAATTGATAAAATGCATCATTAATGAGTATTTAAGTAAATCATAATTAAAAAAAAAAAAAAAAAAATCATCTTGGGATGTTTCTTCCCCATTACTGAATACCATTTGAGTCACACAGGCAACAGTAGCTTGATTTTATATTATCAACATGTTTGAGTCATAGTAGTTTCATATGGGGCTGTACAGTAGTTAGCACTGCAGCCTCACACCACCTTAATGTGGGGTTCCTCATACAGTCACTTCTTTCATATGTATAAAGTCTGAACGTTTTTCTCAGTCTACTTGGGATTTGTCTCCTGTGTCCCAAAATGCACAATAGAATAACTAATGACTCCTAATTTGTCCAACTAAAGAGTGTTTGCATATGTATGCCTATGACTTATGACTGACTGTTATTCAATTGATGGTTGGTTTCTTTATTGTACTCAGCGCTGCGGGGACAAGTTCAGAGTCTCCTCACCCCTAATTTGGATAAAGTGAGTTCAGTAAATTTGTGGATGAATGGAAGAATATGTATGTTTTGTACATAAGGTCTGCAGCAGAATGTTGTCTGTTTTAACATATTGGAATTATTATTTTTATTTTAATAACACACTGCACTCCAGAGCAATTTGAGTGTGTAATGTTGTTCCTCAGGCTAATAATGAAGATGGCAAGTTGCTGAACATAAGGACTCTAAAGCACTGTTGCCTGTTCTTTCTTTGCTTTCATTTAGTCCTTTAAGTACAAGAAATTATTTAAACATTTTACAATACAAAATAATCTTTTGGTTATACAGTATGTAGTCTTTAATCTGAACATGAGTGTCATACGAAGAAGGGCTGCCCGACTGAGCATCACTAGAACGATGTCTTATTCAAATGGAAAGGCTGAGGTTTGATTGTAAAAGAACAGCTATTTAGTCTACCTCATACTCCTTTTCGTGTTATGTTACTCCAAAGATGCTTTGCAAAGCTGTGTTGGTTTGCAGATCTGGTTTTACACATCAGCCTTTTCGTAATTTTGATTTGTGTTATCTGCTTTATTAAAACTTACAGGTACAAAGTTCCACAACATAGTTTGAGACAGTTTTGTCAATACCACTGATCTACTTTTTGATTCAAAGGGCAGTTTTTCTAAACATGTCTCCGGTAGCCTAAAAGTATTGTTCAGCTTCTGATCCTGTTCGAATTCACTCTTAAACCTATAGTCCCCAAGTGCTGTTTAATACATCTCATTAATGCAAATGAAAAATAATCATAATTCTGTTTATACTTTTATTATTATGACAATTTAAGCCTCTTCAGTGACAGTAGTGCACATTTAGCTACCTCCACCAACATGTTGTATCTCCATCTCACATGGCTACTGGCTTGACACATAATACCTAAATGTAGGCGTAATTAAAAGTATTCATTCTAACTTTAAACTAAAAACGCATGCAGTAAAAGTTTAATAATCAAGTCTATTACTCATGTGTGCTGAAAAAGTGTGAGAGAAAAAAATGTGATCCATCTTCCCCTTGATACTTAGTCTGGTTATCTAACAGCCTCAAATGAAAGAGGTCCAGCAACTGCAGTCGTTAAGTGCAACACTGTCTCTAACTTGAAGTCAAGTAATGTGATGCCAGCTTTAAATCCTTTCTTCACAAGTTTTTGAGTTTTCCTGCAGCTTACATGAGCCTGACTGTAGTAACAATTTTAATCATTTTAAACTGTATATCTTTACTTTTTATGCATATAGTTTAAAAACATAGACACCAGGAAAGCCCTTTTGCATCCTACTGTATGTGTTAATTTCTAAATACTTTTTCACAATGTGTTTAAATTGTGATGCAAAGTCTAATAAATCTTTGATGTCACTGCAGATATTTTCGATCAGTTTTCAATAGAAGTGTTCTTATTACACTGAAATTCCCAACTTTTGTACAATACTTTAAATTTAACTTTAATTAAAGTGGCAAACATTAAACAAAAAAGGCACACAAGGGCACTTGTTTGTCCTATGAGTTTCACCAAGCCTTTTCCACTTCTAGAATGCATTCCAAGACATACTGCTCTCTGTCTTTTATTTTTGCATTTCATGTTCCAATTCTGATAGAATCTTTCTTACAAGAATTTTATGTGACGGTGACCTAGGGATCCACGTTTCTTCAACCTCAGTTATCCTAATAGCCTTTACTTAAAATATTCATTTTCATATTCAATTCCATGTGCCCTTTTTAGACTTCTGTATTTTTTCTTCTGGGATGTGTGGTCAGGTGGTAAATAATGTTCTGATTGTCCAGACCAGTAACAAAATTACAAAAGGAGAACTTCTGTAGTGTTGCTCTGTATTCAGATTCTAAATAAAAACATCCTTTCCTGAGTTTTCTTTGGATTTACCACTAATGAAACACAGAAGAAAAGAGTGAATCCAAGTCATCAAAAGGAGGCGACAAACTAAAATTTGCTATACACTGTGGCAGAAAATGTTTGCAGTCAGCATTTCAAATTTGATAATTACATAGTCTACATGCCCCTTTGTTATTGATGATGTGCCTCATCTTTGTAGTTGTCATGCTAACATAGGAATTGGTTTTTGAAATGGCCATTAAAATGTAGTTTATGTGCAAGAGTCTGTGCTACTGGAAAAACTGCACAGCAAGTCCCTTCTCAATGGAACATTATCACATGACAGCACCTGCTCCTGGTTAGTTTACATAGCTTAACGGAACTGTAGTGTAATAACTTTTTTTTTTTATATATCTTACTAACAATATGAATCATAAGTTTAAAACCACTTCTTGCTTTGTATTTTATTTCAGCACATGTCATAAATAACTAGTTTACATGCAGCCTGAATTTTGTTAACGATAATAGCACAAAATGTCCCATTTCACAAGCATCTAGTTTATGCAACTTTTGTTAAAAAAAAAAAATACATAAAATAGGCTGAAGTGTATGTGGTTCCTTGTTTCCTAATCCTGCTCTCACAGCGTCATTGACATTTAACACTGAATTACATATGCAATGAACATTGAAAAACCTTTTGAAACAATACAAAGGTAGATGGTTGCTAAACGAAAAACATAAATCAAATACAGTCAATTTGTAAGATTTCAGATAATTTAGCTTGCTCATTCTAACTTGTTAAAAACATATTGACATTAATTAAAAACAAGCAAGCCAGTGTTATATATAAAAACAGCTGGCATATTTAACTATGATGAATTTCCTCCATGAGAAATGTATATCCTTTATTTCACTTTTGATGATTTTGATGTGTCATGCTTTTCACATTACTAAGATCGTCACCATTGCCCAGAAGTTCATCGGATGTCCTCTCCAGTCCTTAGAAGATCTTTACAGTACCTGCTGCTTGAAAAAGGCCTGGAGCATAATTATAGATCCATCCCATCCTGGTCACTTGCTGTTTGAACTGCTGCAGATGCTTCAAGACATGAAAAACAACACATGGACAAATAGACTAAAAAATAGCTTTTACCCAAAAGCGGTGACTGTACACAAAATGATGCTCCCACGGTGAAACTTTAAAGAGAACAAATTATGCCATGAATACCAGTAGAATGTGAAAAATGTCTCATTGTGAAATTTGATGTTTGTTTTGTTTTTCCAATTTTAGCATCACTTTTATAAATCTTTATATATAGATACATGTTTTGTAGTGTAGTTTTGTATTGATAGGATGGCATCCAATGTTGTTGTACTTGTGCAGTGACAATAAAGATATTCAATCAGTTCAATACAAAAAATAGATTTTTGGAAAGGAGACAAGGGGATTAAAATCAAAGTGGATTTGTCCATCAATACATTACTTGTGAATTTTGTGAAAAAGGCCCCCTTCTTAAAACATAGTTTCTTATCTTTTGGAGGTAGAGCTGTTGTCCTCCTTATATGCTACTTTCTCTTCTCTTCGTTCATTGAATTAGGTTGCTTAGTAAAGTATGGTGTAATCCTGAAGGGCAGAGGTGATGATGTGCTTCTTTCATATTGTTCCTTTAATCTGTTTCTTAGGATTGAAGATTTCCTAGTTATTCTCAACTTTAAAACCTTTCATGATTACTGCTTACATCTAGACATTGCAACAAATCTATTCACTTGCACCACATATTTTCATTTAGATCACATTTTCATCTTTGAGTGTAAATGCATAAATCACCTCAAATCTCATGTGTGAATAGGTTGGTGCAAATGGCTATGAACAGAAAGCTCATTTTTAAGGTTGCAGTTATTTTGTTACAAAGCAGCCTGGCTAGGAGAATTCCTCCAATACAAAAGACAATACAAAAACTCTTTTGAGAAACAATTAAATTCTGTAGTCAAGAGTTGCTTTTTCCAACTTCGTCTATTAAGTAAGATAAAACCTTTTTTATCTTATAGGGATCTTGAGATAGCTATTCATGCATTTATTTTTTCTCACCTCGATTACTGCAACTCGCTGTATTCTGGGATTAATAAATCCCTGATACACAGGTTACAGTTGGTCCAAAATACTGCCGCTCGCTTTCTGGTTGGGGCAAGAAAGTATGACTCTGTTTCTCCTATTTTAGCTTCTTTACACTGGCTGAATTGATTGATTTTAAAATCTTGCTGCTAGTTTTTAAATCTTTACCATGGGCTTGCTCCTGCCTATTTATCTGAACTGTGTGTTTTACATCAGCCATCTAGAGTGCTTAGATCTTCTGGTCAGCTGTCTCTGGTTGTCCCTCGTACCAAGTGTAAAACCAAGGGGGACAGGGCTTTTGCAGCTGCTGCGCCTCGCCTGTGGAACGCTTTACCTCATCACATAAAGGAGTCATCTAAAATTGAACTGTTTAAAACAAGACTAAAGACTCATTTCTATTCACTTGCATTCCATGACCTTCAGTAATACTGATGGTTTCCTCTTTGTGATTATATAACATTACTTCTATTTTTTATGTATATAACATTACTTCTATTTATTATTTATTTTATGTTCATATATTTTATTTCTATTTATGTTTTATGTTAATTTGTTTTGTGTTTCTTTTATTCTATTATTGTAAAGCACTTTGGCCACAGCATTACTATGTTGTTTTGAATGTGCTATATAAATAAATTGACATTGACAAATTGACATTTATATCAAAGGATTACTGCTTGAGCCTTGTTGCTTGTTTTGAAGGGCAGGCAGCCAGGAAGTTATCAAGCAGTGCCCTCCTTCACAACTGGCTGGATAACATCAAATAGGCTCCTTGATTGGCCTTCTACTATGTGTTTAAATGTGGTATCTCCATATATATAAAATCCAACGTCTGTCTGTCTGTCCGCTTTTCACGAGAGAACTACTTAACAGATTTAGATTGGTTTTTTTTTTCTATAATTTGCTTGAACATTACGGTTGATTTTGCAACTTCTCTAATGGCGCTAAGTTTCAAAGTTCGCTTGCGGCACCAATTTATTTGCACAAATCTTAGAGAGATGCAGTGGGCTGAGGTGAGGGGGGCAGGGCTTTCCTCACTCATGAGCCAGCCTTGGGGCATACCTTACCTCTGCTTCGCTAGCGAACGAGAGAACTACTTAACAGATTTAAATGGTATTTTTTTTCTACAATTTGCTTGAACATTCCAAATGATTTTGCAACTTCTCTCATCACGCTAAGAATCATAGTTTGCTTGCAGAAGAGATATACTCACACTAATCCGAGACAGAGGTTGCAGGACAAGGGGAGTGGGGAGTCAGGCAGGGCCCGGCTCACTTATGCGCCAGCCTCTGTTCAAGTCACCTTTTTTACTTGACTCAGGGAGCATAATTTTGAGGAAGATGAGGACATATTTTTTAAAAGACATTTATCTCAATTAAGCAACAGGCACATTTCTAAGTGATTGAATGTAAAGTACTTTAATCCCCCTTTTGACTTCTTTTGCATTCCAACTTTACAAAATTACAAATATTTTTCACACTGGAGACCAAAAGAGGAAAGTCCAGTGAAACTCTTAAAGTGAACCTGACACCAGACAAACCACCTGAGAAAAAGTTTGGTTTTTGGAAAAAGTGTGTCATGATTTCCAGAAGACAGTAAAACTGTCCAGAGGTATTGTGTCCTTAAATGGGAGACTGGCCTAGGGTCCTTTTTTTTTCCTGTAACATTGCCATACAGACAGGTGGCAGCAGACTCTCACAGTGTACAGATTGGATACAAGGAACCAATTGGAGACCAGAAGGCAGAACTGCTAGTCCCTTCAGTGAATCAAGTGTGCCTTAATATCAATGTTATAAGGCTGTTATAAGAACAACCTTTAAATCCCTCTGGATCATCTATCAGTTATATTTATACACAAAATAGATTAGAATTTGTATAACTAAAAATGTTAATGATTCCAAAATTTTAATCCGCGCAACTGAATAATGTATTTGAATGAATACAGCAAATGAGTCACTGTTTGATTTTAGGTAGTCAGCTATGCACAATCAATAAGCATTTTACTAGGATAAATTATCATCATTAATAATAAAGCTCTTGAACTATGCAACTGTAATTTTTCATTGGTTTATATCATCTTTAAAAGACTTATTTTATATTGTGCAGTTTGTTCTTAGCCACTTCTGATGAATGCTAATTCAATATTCTATGGTGTTACTGACTAATTTTCCACCAGAAGCTACATTTTCCGTTGATCTAAACATTAACTGATCCCGAAAAACTCTGTAAATAATTAAGTTCTTCATAATTTAAATTTAAATTTTTATTATAATTCTGATGTTGAAATCCATAAATGACACTTGTATTTGAGCAGAATTATCAGTAAGTAATAAATGAAAAGCATTTGCTGAGTGTAAGAGTGGTATGTATGTGTATGTGTGTGTGTGTATGTATATGTGTGTATAGGCACTGTAGTTCAAATGTCTGCACTAGAGAATCTATTAATTTGATGACAAGAGAACTTGAAAAACAACAATTTAAACCTATATTTGCACTTTGTTTGCTTTAGAGTGATGACAATATGAAATTAGTATTTCTACAAATACAAGTATTCTGAAATCCAATATTTAATTTTATTTGAAGAAACTTAAAGGCCTTGGTTTTGGAAACTAAAGTCCTAATACTTAACCCTGTTTCATTTTTAGGGCAAGACGTTACAGAGAGAGACTGAAAGCTGCGGTTGGATGTATAAAAAAATCAACAACCACCTAAATGGCCACCTGAGTAGTGTTCAGTTATGTAATTTATTTACATAGTAGCATCTAGCATAGAATGGAATATGTATAGGAAATAATCAAACTGTGTATATAATGTGTATTTGATTCACCAGTAATGACAGTTATTTTTTTTTTTAACACAAATGCTCAGATTGTTGCCATCACCTTTTACCTTTAAAACTGTGGTCTTTTTTCCAAACTTGGTTACTGTATTATCATACCTTCAGTGCTACCGTTTATTTATTATAAATTATTGCCAGCTTTTGTTGTAAACAAACTGATTTGTAAGTAGATGTACAGTCCTACTTGAGAGTTTGAGAACTTGTAAAACTGTTACTTTTTATTAATGAATTTCTTGTTGAATCAAAATGACACCTTCCCTTTCAAAAGAAAAAAGTCTGTATACCCTGAAATTCTATTTATTGTTTAAAAAAAAGATATGCTAAATAGAATAAAAATTACTTCATATTAATTAGCTAATGTGGAAGAAGTAAGAAAATCGTTTATTTCGTCAGTACATTCCAGCCTATGACAAAAATGTTCCTTCTTTACATCTGCCTTTCTTACAAATTTGCTTGAACTACTCCAGAATTATTGAGTGTTTTGGGTTAAAGACAACCCTTAGGTCTTGACAAAATATTTCAATCAAGTTGTAGTCTGGACTTTGTCATTCCAGAATACAGTATTTTTCTCTCACAATCCATTGTAGATAGATTTAATCAATTGCTAAGGATCATTTTTCTGCTGAATTCTTCTAACTTTCAGCCTGAATCATATGATTATGGACATCTTCAGAACAAAAATCAAAAATGAATGTTTTGTTTGGAATAACAAATGTAAATTTTCTTGTTGCTGTCCTGTGTAGTTTTGAATGATGTTCATCATCTTAAGTAGTAACACTGTTTTGCTTACTATTTGTCTTTTAGTGTACTTAAATTACAAATGTTTTTTGCAATTTCTCTTAACCCTATCACACTAATGAGCATTAACAAAACTGTTCAAGAATCCTCTTTAGCTGGTCTTATGGTATATCACAGAAATCTGTGTAGGACCAAATTCAGATGTTTTCTCTTAACCTTAAACCGAGTACTGGTGTGATCATGTTCATACAGAATAAGGTTTCATGCTCATCTGCCTGTAGCAATTCTGAAAAGGTTAATGTTTCATCGGCTATGATTTCAGGAAACACACTTTAACAATGTAATAAAAGACAATTTCAGTTGCATAAAAGCAATATTGAAGGGTCAGGATAGGAGATGGATAATACATGCACATCATAGTTCGTTCTGCTATTGTGATATTTGATAGATAGATAGATAGATAGATAGATAGATAGATAGATAGATAGATAGATAGATAGATAGATAGATAGATAGATAGATAGATAGATAGAGTGAGTACTTTATTAATCCCAAGGGGAAATTCACATACTCCAGCAGCAGCATCTTGATAAAAAAAAAAAAAAACAATATTTAATTTAATATTCACTCTTTAATATTCACTCTTTAATTTAAGAGTGACTAAAATATTAAAAATTTAAATATTAAATTAAAGAGTGAGATTTTGGGATTAGAGTTCTTCCACCAGCTCAATGCTTCCCTGTTCCTAAATGGCTCACTATCTCTCACCCTTTCACCACCTAATAGCTGATGTATGATGAGCATCCTGGCGCAATTATGGTTGCCATCCCATCATCCAGGTGGATGCTGCACATTGGTGATGTTTGCGCTTAGAGTAGTAGCACTTTATAAATCTAATGACTAAACAAGTTTTCCAGTCTTTTCTGGTGAATTTTTTTTTTTTTATACCAAAAATCCTGTTTCATTCCACCCTGCAATTACACTCCCACATTATAGAGTACCTTTTGCTATTAAGATAGTAAAACATGACTGTTCACCTTTAATTTAGTAGAATGTCTCTGAGATTCTGTCCCAGAAGTTGGCTGTTTGGTTGGTTAACTTATGTTATACTTAACCATGGTCACTTTTATATTATATGTACCATGTTGTCCTAGCTAATGAACTCTACTTACTGTACTTTTGCTGATGAACTAGTTCTTATTTTCCTGTTTGTTTCTTTTGCCTGCAACAGTACATCATTTTTATTTTCAAAAATTTGAAACTAGTTTTAATTAAATAAATAGTTGAATGGGAAAATGTGCCATTGCAATGAATTTTACTAATATCTTCTGTAGTACTAGGGTGTTGTACCGTGTTAGCCATTATGAATGTAGAGAAAAGCCAAGCAAAATGACACCTTTTATTGGCTAACTAGAAAGATTACAATATGCAAGCTTTCGAGGCAACTCAGGCCCCTTCTTCAGGCAAGATGCTTGCATATTGTAATCTTTCTAGTTAGCCAATAAAAGGTGTCATTTTGCTTGGCTTTTCTCTACTAATATCTTCCAAACTTTAATGCAGAATGACATGTGTCTAATATTTTTTTTTGTAGTTTTACATAATCAGCATTAATAATCATTGTGAATTTCCCACTTTTAATCAAATTATCTTCTTTTTATTTTTTTTTTTCCAAAATTTGATTAATTCCCTCATTTAGCCCTTAAATTTTGCCGTTTTTTCTAACTGTGCTAAATGATCACAGGTAATAATGGAATTAGCAGTTTCTCTTTAGATTACAATGACACACCTATAACTTTACAGAATACTTTGGACAGAAAGGAAATATAAGGAGTGGAGTTCTGTAAACATTTCTTAAACTTTCACAGTGAGGTAAGGACCAAATACAGATTTCTAGAGTTGCGTCTTTGTAAGAAGCAGACAAAACAAGTGAATATCAGTTAAATGTTCAAGTACAGGTGAAGTTGACATCAAATATGCATGACAATGTTGGATTAAATAAAAAACCTCAAGCATCTTTGACACACTCTAAGCAATTTTATATTTATTGTGGAAATTCAAAATGCATAAGTTTCTCCAACTGTTCATTCTACACAGATTTGCATTATAATTAACATACTTTGAATTGTAGCACTACGCATATTGTTTAGAAATCATAACCCTAATTTCACTGTTCTTTAAAGTAAGAAAAAAAAACTTTCATTATTGCCTCCTTTACCCAGCTTTGAAATTAGCTCAGAACCAATAATACACATTTTATGTATGCCTTTTGAGTGTAGTGATGTGACCACTCAGCTGTTAGTTGTAACTTATGTATCTTGTAGTATCACAGATTTGAATTAGTTAAAAATGGTAGCAAGATTAATTCCTTTTAATGCTTTACCATACATATAAACAATTGACCTTAGGAAGGAGTGTACACTTTGCATTTCTGTTTTTATTGTCATGGAAATTTTTTGCAGTTGTCCATTCAACCATCTGCCCATTTTCTAACCATCTTATTCAGTCCAGGGTTGTGAGGAGCAGGTGCCTCATCTAGCTGTTCTGAGCAAAAGGCAGTAAGCAGTTCTTGCCAGGGTGCCTCCGTTGAGCACACTCATACAGAAGGTCATCAGGTAATCTAAGCTGCCTGTCTTTGGATATGGGAGGAAAACTAGTGTACCTGGAGAAAACCCCACACAGGCCATGTCAGTCTCAATTGATTTAGCTAAAAATTGAGATTCAAATCAAGTAGATGTCTTTATACCTCTGGCTAGTTTACCACAATGACAAAATACAGTATACTGCTCCATATGTTCATTCAAAAACACAATTTATTTAATTGGGTCTTTCAAAGCATACACATTGGTGAGACATTTATGTGGTTCACTTCATAAAGGCATAGACGATTTACCCTTGTGCTTTAATAAAGTATATCAAAAACGTCTGTTTAGTGATATGCCATGTAATACATTAATGGAAGCACGTGATTGCAAAGATGCACATTTAGCAGGGCTGCTAAAGTTGCATACCTTACAGCTGGAACCAAATCAGCAAATACTAAATTTGTGTCATTAATCTGGTTTTGGAAACCAAAGTGCTGTCCATTGGTATAACAGTTAAAATGTGACAAATGTAGTAAAAGCATGTTACAGCACAAATTTCATTGATATAAGTGGAAATGGATTGGAGTAGCTCAAGTCAGTCCAGTTCAGTGACTGATTCTGAATTAATACACATAAGCAATAACAAAGTCCAATCATTTATATGAGGCACCTTGAGCATAACAGAACACACCTGTTTTTACAGGGCATGTGGAATACTGGATTAATCTTCACTTGGCATGTTTGATTTCACAAAGGTAGACCTAAAGTTGGGACAAGTGTAAAAAAAGAAGAAAGAGATGAATTTGGAAAATTTGAATCAAGAGTTTTATAATATTTAAAAATTAAAGTATTTGATTTGTCCATTATCTATTGCTCTTCAATAAGTAGTTTTAACCAACTAATGTCTCCTAAATGATAAATACTGATGTATACATAAATCTCACCAAAGTGAGTCTTACAATAAGACAGTGATCTTCTGAAAAAACTTAATTTAAAAAGGTTGTTGTTACAAAGCACCTTTAAAGAGGTTGTATAAATGAAAATGTACTGAAATTATACTAGTATTCGCAAACTTTTATTTTTAGTATTGTTTTTAAGGAGTTTTTATTTTTAAGATACTAATCATATCATTCTTCATAACTCAATGCTGAAATTCTCCTAAACCAATAATTTCAGCAGTCAAGCCATTTGTTCTTACATGGGGAGAAAGCCTTCCTCTGCCCAAACATCTGACAAAAGAATGAGAAATATACAATAAGAATAAAAGAAAACCACTCGAATATAATGTCTGTTACAGTTCTCCTTAAGCTACTCTTTTGACATTAGAGAGTATTATTACTGAAAGTATAAATGATTTATTATCTCAGGTTGATTAAACATATTTTAGGATACATCTGCATATAGTTGCTCTTTTGATTCTTAATCTGCATTCCTACTCTCACTATTTGTATGTTGAAACTGTGCAGTTTAAATTATCTTCAACATGCACAGAAAACACAGATCTAATTATTTGCAGGATACAGCAGATGGCTTTGAAGTAAGTCATTCAGTTTACGTAAGTTCATAACAAAAGAATGCTTTGAGCTACCATAGACTTTCTGTTATATGATTCTTAATTTTCCAGTCTGTGACCCCTACAATATTTAATGTAGGAAATCTGTTATTTTAGGAGTCAATGCAACTAATTTAAAAATCAACAAGCGTTGCAAAATGCCATAGTTAGATCTCGTTACCAGTATTATCCATAACTGCCAAAACTATCCTTGAAAAAACAAAATTATTGAATAGCCCAGTTGTTAAGTATTCCCTATTTTCATTTAACACCAAATTATCATCCTAAAGATGCATTCAGAGATTTTATATTTAAACTATTACTCATTTTTCCTTTGCCAGTGTTAGTAATTCTGCTCAAATAAAGCACATAACAAATCCCAATGATAATGGGATCATTGTAATAATTATTTAGATGTGTGATCAGTCTAAATGTGGATTAAGAACAAATTACAGAAAGACAAACATACATGCAGGTTTCCAAGCCCACCAACTGTTGCTATATTTGACAGATGTTTTTAATTTTACTGCTGTATACATTTGGGATTATTCTGATTGTAAAATGCATATGTGTTATATTTCAGTAATTTTTTTGAGTCAATGAAGTGTTTTGAAATCTTACCTTTTTTTTGGAAATTTAGTTAAGTCTTGACATCCTTTATTTTAAAGCATTTGTTAATTATTTGTTGTGCTTACAATGTAATGTTTTGTGACATGATCACTGATGTCTGTTCATAAATCATGCTTTCTCTGAAGACAGTGCTGTATTCATAATATTAGTTTTTGTATGCTTCAGACTAATGTAGCATGTTATCTTGAACCTCTGTACAGTATATAGAACTGAAGTATTTACATTGCTTCTAAACGTATCCTCCAGTGTTTTATCTGCCTTTATACTGCAATCACAGTTTATTTTCATACAAAATAAAATACACGTACATTAATACTAAAAATGTAATCCTGAAATACCCTTTATTTATGCATACTGAAGCAGAATACTTTTTGCTTTTCTTTCACTTTTAAAATGTAATTTACATGAACATATTTAAATCACCATTTTCTTTTTTTTTCCAAAATAAAATGTTTATTATTAAAAATAATTGTTGGTCATGTTTTGTTGCAATTAAACATATTCAGTATTGCTTCAGTGACATGTTTGTCTTTGTAGTTAGCAGGATATGGATTACGCACACCTTGATAGCTTAATGTCTAGAATACTGCGTGTTGTTCAAGTGTTCTTCGGTTTAATGTGTGTCTGTCATTAGCTCGTTTTTTCTGCCTACCTGGGTCTGAATTGCATCAAAGTTGTTTCTGTTAACACACCCTTACACACTATAAAAATACGGAATTATATAATAATTTATATTATAAAATCATATTGATATTTTTATGATTACATCTGCTTTTTCCTGATTGCTATGTAAAAGACTGTGTTTTTAATGTACAAAAATACTAAAAGAGAACTTTTAGAACATTAGAATAATCTAAACAAAAACAGGCCATTCAGCCCAACAAAGCTCGACAGTCCTATCCACTTAATTCTTCCAAAATAACATCATCCAGTTTCAAATGTCCCTAAAGTCTTACTGTCTACCACACTACTTGGTAGCTTATTCCATTTGTCTTTGACTCTCTGGGTAAAGAGAAACATCCTAATGTTTGTGTGAAATTTACTCTTAACAAGCTTCCAAATGTGTCCACTTGTTCTTGATGAACTCATTTTAAAATAACAGTCTCGATCCACTGGACTAATTCCCGTCATAATTTTAAACACGTCAATCATGTTACCTTTTAATCAAATTTTGGTTAAACTGTTAAGGCTTAGCTCTTTTCATCTTTTCTCATAATTCATCCTTTAAAACTGAAAGGCAATTTAGGTCACTTATGTAATTTTTTTTCCTAAAGCTATAGATATATTTTTTTGTGTATGTTGAATTTGAGTCTACTTACCACTTTTATGGGGTGGAAACTTCTTTCTCCTCTTTTTAATATTTGCATGTTCAGAATGAGTTCTTATCTCATCCACTCCTTATTCTCCCTTTACTACTGTATATTAATGACTAGCAAAATACCCGCGCTTCGCAGCGGAGAAGTAGTGTGTTAAAGAGGTTATGTAAACATATATATACATATATATACATATACACATCCACATATATATACATATATATATATATATATATATATATATATATATATATATATATATATATATATATATATATATATATATATATATACACATATCAACATATATATATACACATACATATACACACATAAATAAACACACACATATACATATATACATACATACATAGTGCGTTGTAACACAGGCTGTGATTGTTACATGGAAGGGAGACGACAAATCACAGCTTCCCGCTTTCTAATCGGGCCTCTGATTGGTGCTTTGACGGATGCCCAGATCCCACAGTATGTCCCCTTAGGAGAGGCGTTAGGCAAGTGTAATTGATTAGCGGTGCTGCAAGTTTAGCTTTACACCTGTTTTTAAGGCTTATTGACTGAAAGGGGCTTTCATGAAAAAACTTAGGGCTTTGCTACAGGATACACCCTCCACAAGTTAAGGAAGTAAAAATAAAGGTATATATTTCTGTTTTATTTAAAGCTTTTAAGTTTGTATGCGGGCAGTATGGTGGTGCAGTGAAAGGTGCCAGTTAGGAGACCCGGGTTCGCTTCCCTGCGTGGAGTTTGAATGTTCTCCCCGTGTCTGTCTGGGTTTCCTCCGGGTACTCCGGTTTCCTCCCACAGTCCAAAGACATGTAGGTTAGGTGCATTGGCGATTCTAAATTGTCCCTGGTGTGTGGGTGTGTGCGCCCTGCGGTGGGCTGGCACCTTGCCCGGGGTTTGTTTCCTGCCTTGTGCCCTGTGTTGGCAGGGATTGGCTCATGTATTTAGGATATAGCGGGTTGGATAATGGATGGATGGACATTTGTATGCATAGCCCCATTTGCCAGTTTTTGTTTTTTTTTCATTCTTCAGTAATATTTCAGCAAACCCGGAGCTTGTCAGTTCAAATCCTGGTGCTGACACCACTGTGTGACCCTGAGGAAGTCACTTCACCTGCCTGTGCTGCAAAAAACCAAAGTAATGTAACAAATTGTACCTTAGATGTTGCAAGTTGCTGGAATAAAGGCATAAGTAAAATAGATAAATATGTATTATACACACAGGAACTATTCATTTATTTTCAGTTAAGTCATCTGCAGCAAACCTTTATAAATGAGGGTTTCTCCTTTTTAGATAGTGCAAACTGTTTCTTCTTCATTGAGGTTTTCTCTTGGAGAGCTTTTTTCATTTCATTGAAAATGAAAGC